>NW_027272108.1:0-610026 GCF_040938485.1 Diadema antillarum | reverse complement strand
GAAATAAAAAATTCCCCATCATTGTATTCTTTTAAGCGCAAGTTGAAACTTTTTTTATTAAATCCTCCCTGATATGTTTTTTTTTTCCATAAACAGCTATAGTTCTTGTTAACCTCAGGGTTCATCATCCACCCACCAATCATTCAAACACTGAATTCATTATTACGTAAAGAAGTAGCCATTACAATCCTTGCTCAGCTGCATGCAGCACCAACTCTATGAAGCATAGGCGCCGGAAGTGGGGGGGGGGGGGGCGCCGCCCCCCCCCCCCCCAATCCAAAAAGTGGGGGGGGGGGCAAAACGCATTTTTGCCCCCCCCCAAAAAAAAGCCCCCCCCCAAAAAAAAAAAAATAATAATAATAATAATAATAAAAATAAATGAATAAACAAAGAAAATAAAAGGGAAAAAATATGGCTACAAACGGCAGCTTTTGGACTGTAAAATGTCAAAATTTTCAAGCTCGCTCGCTCGCATCCAGCAGTTGAGCCCGGTGCGCCTCCCCCTTAATTTCAAAGCGAAAACATAGCTACAACGGCAGGTGTTGGACTCCAGAATGTCAAAATTTTCAAGCTCGCTCGCTTTGCTCCCTCGCATCGAATCGTTATGCCATTCTCCTAATGTTGCTGACAGTAATTGCCAGTAGTTGCGCCCGATGCCCCCACCCCTTAATTTCCAAAGCGAAAGATAGATATAGCTACAAACGGGAGTTTGGGGACTGTAAAATTTCAAAATTTCAAGCCCTCTCGCTTCGCTCGTCCATTTTATCGTTATGCCACTCTCCTAATGTTGCTGCCAGTAATTGCCAGCATGCAGTTGCGTCCGATGCCCCCCCCCCTTAATTTCCAAAGCGAAAGATATAGCTACAAACGGGAGTTTTGGGACTGTAGAATGTCAAAATCCTCAAGCTCGCTCGCTTTGGCTCGCTCGCATTGAATCATTATGCAATTCTCTTAATGTTGCTGCCAGTACATTGTAATTGGCCAGCAGTTGCGCCCGATGCGCCGCCCCATTAATTTCCAAAGTGAAAGATAAAGCTACAAACCCCAGTTTTGGGACTGTAGAATGTCAAAATTTTCAAGCTTGCTCGCTTCACTCGCTCGCATTGAATCGTTATGCCATTCTCCTAATGTTGCTGCCAATAATTGCCAGCAGTTGTGCCCGATGCGCCCCCATTTATTTCAAAGCGAAATATGTAGCTACAATTAAAACTCCAGTTTTGGAACTGTAGAATATCAAATTTTTCAAGTTCGCTCGCTTCGCTCGCTCGCATTTTATTGTTATGCCATTCACCTTATGTTGCTGACAGTATATAATTTGTCGATCGTTTCACACCGTCATTCCATAATCCATGTAAGGAAAACTTACAATGTTCCTCAATGACTGCGTTGTTGAATGTATCGCATTCCGTAATGTATTGTAGTCCCATTATTGCTCACGCACTCACGCACAAGCATACAGACCGTCAAAATTACTTTATGGTTCCCCCATGTTTCGACCCACTGTACGCCACTTTACACACACACACACACACACACATCACACACACACACACATATATATATATATATATATATATATATATATATATATATATAATAGATGTGTGTGCGTGTGTGTGTGTGTGTGTGTGTGTATGTGTATATTGTGTAACATATGCATGGTCTAATCTTGAGCCCCCTCCAATGTTTGCCCCCCCCCCCCCCCAATCCAAAACTGCTTCCGGCGCGCCTGCTATGAAGCACATTCTCTACCATCCTCTGTTCCATTTCCCTTGTTCAGCGTGTAGGTATTCTCTCATTCTCTCTTTTTTCTTTCTTTCCTTCCATACTTTTCATCTATTCTGGCAAGTTGTGTCATGTTGTTGTGTTTCTTCTGTTTTGTCCCGTCCTGTCGTATATTATATTCGTCACAAGTGTTTATAAATAAGTAATTCATAGGTTTTATGAGTGGTTCACAATCTACAAGCTTTTTTTTTAGTGGACCTCTCTATTCTTTCTTCCTTTTTTTTTCAACCGAAGCATGACTTTGTATTATCTTTTTTTTTTTTTTTTGCCAGTATGCGCTCCTATGTTTATTGATACCATTTATTAATTAAGACAAATGTGACTCTGCACCTCAAAACAAACAAAAAGTCGCCAGACATGAAGTTTTAGTTAAGACCATATTCTGAAAGAGCAGACTTTAAGCTTTAAAATGATGTATAATTCAAATCAAATGGATTCTCCTAACCTATCTGAATATTGGAAAGAAAGCACAAACTCAGGAAAAGTGTGAACTGAGAAAAGGGGCTCTGAAGTACAGTGTCTATTCAAGCACTTAATCTTTACCAAACCGTGCTGGCTGTGCGATGAATGGGACAAAAAAACAGGAGGTAAGCCACCAGAGTGACAACAATGAAGGGATTATCAGATTAAAATGAAATTAAGCATGCCTCATTAACACATTCTGTCCATAATTAGTGCCAACTTTCAAAGCAGTAGCACTATCCTTTCAAAAGTTATTAGAGTTGAAAGTGAAGAGTGTGGACAAGGTTTTTCAGAAATGAAAAAGGGATTCTAAAGACACACCTTATCACACTGTTCTACCAAAAAAAGTTTGAGATAAACTGCTTAAAAAACACACTTTTCTGCCAGTTTCATTATACCAAATTTTAGCATAATATAAAAAAGACCCGCTCTTTCAGAAAACATGAAAAAGTCAAGTTCAGCTAGGTTGACCCATTTCACTTATTTTCAGTCCTCACGCAAAATCAGTGTGTGCGACTTTATGTTCGTTTTGAGGTGCACGGTCACAAATGTGACCGTGCACCTCAAAACGAACATAAAGTCGCACACACTGATTTTGCGTGAGGACTGAAATAAGTGAAATGGGTCAACCTAGCCGAACTTGACTTTTTCATATTTTCTGAAAGAGCTGGTCTTCTTTTACATTATGCTAAAATTTGGTATCATAAAACGGGCAGGAAAGTGTGTTTTTTAGCAGTTTATCTCGAACATTTTTGGTAGAATAGTGTGATTATGTGTGTCTTTAGAATCCCTTTTTCATTTCTGAAAAACCTTGTCCACACTCTTCACTTTCAACTCTAATAACTTTTGAAAGGATAGTGCTACTGCTTTGAAAGTTGGCATTATTTATGGTCAGAATGTGTTAATGAGGCATGCTCAATTTCAGTTTAATCTAATAATCCCTTCATTGTTGTTACTCTGGTAGTTTACTTCCTGTTTTTTGTCCCATTCATCGCACAGCCAGCACGGTTTGGTAAAGATTAAGCGCTTGAATAGACACGGTACTTCAGAGCCTCTTTTCTCAGTTCACACTTTTCCTGAGTTTGTGCTTTCTTTCCAATATTTAGATAGGTTCGGAGAGTCCATTTGATTTGATTTATACATCATTTTAAAGCTTAAAGTCTGCTCTTTCAGAAAATGGTCTTAACTGAAAATTCATGTCTGGCGACTTTTTGTTTGTTTTGAGGTGCAGAGTCACAAATGTTCTTTGTTTATGATGTAAAACTTGATCTATCTTGTGTAATGTTTTTGTTGAAAAAGAAAAAAAAAGAAGAAGAATGAAAATAAATGAATTGAATTGAATTATAAACTCAAAGGCCAGTGAACCCCCTCCCCTTTCTTTTTTTTTTCTTTTGTTGTAACAAAAAACAGAGACGAGGAGGGGCCGCCGCGCCCCTTTTAGATCCGCCACTGCGTCAACCACAAGATAATGTTTGGGATCATAAATTGAATGGGAAAGTGGGTTTTCAGCAGTTTTTCCTCATCTCTAAAAAAAAAATGGAGTGAAAATATTTACTCTTGAAAGAGTGATTTCAAAAAAGAGTGAATTTAAAGTGAAATTGGAGTGAATTTTGAGTGAAAATGATTTTCACTCGTTTTAGAGTGACCTCAGGGATCACTCCAAAATCTTGGAGTGATCGCTGAGGTCACTCCAAAATGAGTGAAAATGAACATTTTCACTCAGAATTCACTCCGATATCACTCTAAATTTAACCTTTTTTGTATTCACTCCTTCAAGAGTGAATATTTTCACTCGATCTTGTTTTCAGAGAGTACAACCCCTTTTTTGGTAGAGTATTGTGATCAGGTTTTTTCTTAGAGGCCCCTTTTATTTCTTGAAAATCCTTTGCACCCTCTTCACTTTCAACTCTAATAACTTAAGAAAGGATGATGCTACTTCTCTGAAAGTTGACATTTATCATGGCCAAAATGTGGTAATGGACCATGCTCAATTCCAGCTTAATCTGATAATTCCTTAATTGTTGGTGCTACAGTGGTTAACATCACGTTTTTGTCCCATTCATGGCACAGGTAGCACGGCTTAGTAAAGAGTAAGCACTTGAATAGACCCTGTACTTCAGAGCCTCTTTTCTCAGTTCACACTTTCCAGAGTGTGTGCTTTCTTTCCAACATTTATATAGGTTAGGAGAATCCATTTGAATTGAGTTATACATCATTTTAAAGCTTAGAGTCTGCTCTTTCAGAACTACCCTTAACTAAAAATCCATGTCTGGCGACTTTTTGTTTGTTTTGTAGTGCAGGGTCACATATAGAGAGGGGGCACCAGAGGGGGATGCGCCCCCTCTCGATCCGCGATTGCGTCAACCGCAAATGTCAAAATCGGATTAATCAAAAATGGCATAACACGTCTACCACAAAATGTCATAACGCGTCACAGGGGCGGATCCAGGAATTCCGTAAAGGGGAGGTGCCTTTACAAACTAAAAGGCCAGCGAGACCCCTTCCCTTTCTTTTCTTTTCTTTTTTCTTTCTTTCGCTTTAACAAAAACAGAGACGGGGAGGGGCCGCCGAGCCCCCTCTTGATCCGCCAATGCGTCAACCACAAGTTAATGTGAAAACCCATCATTTGCATTATACAGAGGCGGATCCAGGAATTCCGTAAAAAGGAGGCGCCTTTACAAAGTCAAAATCTTCCACACCCCATAGAGGCATGCGTGCCCTCTCCAGCCATGATTGCGTTAACCACCATTGTCAAAACTAATTGCTTGTATTACAGGGGCGGATCAAGGAATTCCGTAAAGGGGAGGCGCCTTTACAAAATTAAAGCTGCCGCACCCCACCCCCATATTTGCCCTTTTTAGTTTTATTGTTTTAATTAAAAAGAGGGGGGAACCCCAGAGGGGGATCTGCCTCCTTCTCGATCCGCGATTGCGTAAACCATAAATGTCAAAACTCATTGCTTGTAATACAGCGGCGGATCCAGGAATTACATAAAAAAGGGGGGGCACCTTTACTAAAGTCTGGTTCATTCACCCCCCATCTATTTGTTATTATTTATATTGTTTTTGACGATTTTTTTTTCTTTTCATTTACATTGTTGTTGTTGTTGGGGGGCACAAGAGAGGGATGCGCCCCCTCACGATCCATGATTGCCTCAACCACAAATGTCAAAAACCATTGCTTGCATCACAGGGCGGATCCATGAATTCCGTAAATTGGAGGCGCCTTTACAAAATTAAAGCTGCCGCATCCCCCCCCCCTCTTTCTCCTTTTCAGTTTTATTGTTTTTTACTAAATAAAGAGAGGGGGGACCAGAGGGGGATGCGCCCCCTTCTCGATCCGCGTACGTCAACCACAAATGTCAAAACTCATTGCTTGTAATACAATGGCGGATCCATGAATTACTTAAAGGGGGGGTGGGCACCTTTACCTAATAAAAGCATGGCGCACCCTCCCCCTCTTTTTGTTGTTATTTATGTTGTTTTGAAGAAGAAAAAAAAGAGAGGAGCACCAGAGGGGGATGCGCCCGTCTCGATCCGCGACTGCCTCAACCACAAAGTGTCAAAACAGGGGGCGCAACCACGAATTCCTTAAAGGGGAGGCACCTTTACAAAACTAGATACTGCCGAACCCCCATTTTACTCTTTATTCTTTTCGTTAAAACAAAAGAAATAGAAAGAAATAAATAAGGGGGAGGGGGATTGCGCCAGCCTTTCATTTTGAAAAGACGTCTCCCCTTTACGCTTTACGGAATTCCTGGACCCGCCCTTATAATGCAAGCAATGAGTTTTGACATTTGTGGTTGATGCAATCGCGGATCGACAGGGGGGGATCCCCCTCTGGCGCCCACTTTCTATTTTTGTTGTTGTTGTTAAAACAACAAAAATGAAATTGAAAATGAAAATAGATGCGGCAGGTTTTAATTTTGTAAAGGCGCCTCCCCTTTCCGGAATTCCTGAATCCGCCCCTGTAATGCAAGCAATGGGTTTTGACATTTTGTGGTTGAGGCAATCGCGGATCGAGAAGGGTGCATGCCCCTCTGGTGCCCCCTCTTCTTTGTTTCTTCAAAAAAACATTGATAATAACGAAAAGATGGGGGGATGCGCCAGGCTATAATTATGTAAAGGTACCCCCCCCCCATTACGCAATTCCTGGATCCGTCCCTGTATTACTAGCAATGAGCTTTGACATTTGTGATTGGCGCAATCGCGGATCTAGAAGAGGGTGCATCCCCATCTGGTACCCCCCCCCCCCCTTCTCTCTCTCTCTCTCTCTCTCTCTCTCTCTCTATTTAGTTAAAACAAAAAATTTTAAAGGGGGAAAGTAGGGGGTGCAGCAGCTTTAATTTTGTAAAGGCGCCTTCCCTTTACGAAATTCCTGGATACGCCCCTGTAATGCAAGCAATGAATTTTTGATATTTGTGGTTGAGGCAATCATGGATCGTGAGGGCGCATCCCTCTCATGTGCCCCCCTTTCTTAAAAAAAAAAAAAAAACCAAAACAACATAAATAAAAAGTAAAAAGATATTCAAAACAACATAAATAATAACAAAAAGATGGAGGATGCACCAGACTTTAGTCAAAATGCCCCCCCCCCACCCCTTTACGTAATTCCTGGATCCGCCCCTGTATTACAAGCAATGAGTTTTGACTTTTGTGGTTTACACAATCGCGGCTCGAGAACGGGGCGCATCCCCCTCTGGTGCCCCCCCCCTCTCTCTCTCTCTCTCTCTCTCTCTCTCTTTAATTAAAACAATAAAACTAAAAAGGGGAAATATGGGGGTTTGGTGCGGCAGTTTTATTTTTGTAAAAGCGCCTCCCCTTTACGGAATTCCTGGATCCGCCGCTGTAATGAAAGCAATGGGTTTTGACATTTGTGGTTGACGCAATCGCGGATCGAGACGGGTTCATCCCCCTCTGGTGCCCCCTCTCTAATTTTCTTTGAAACAACATAAATGATAACAAGAAGATGGGGGATGCGGCAGGCTTTAATTGTGTAAAGGTGCCCCCCCCCCCCACCCCTTAACGTAATTCCTGGATCCGCCCCTGTATTACAAGTAATGCGTTTTGACATTTGTGGTTGACGCAATCGCGAATCGAGAAGGGGGTGCATCCCCCTCTGGTACCCTCCCCCTCTCTCTCTCTCTATTTAGTTACAACAATAAAACTACAAGATGGGAAATGGGGGCGGGGGCAGCTTTAATTTTGTAAAGGCGCCTCCCCTTTACGGAATTCCTAGATCCGCCCCTGTAATGCAAGCAATGCGTTTTGACATTTGTGGTTAATGCAATCATTGGTGAAGAGGGCGCGTTTCCCTTTATGGTGCCCCCCTTCTATTCTTTTTTTTTTACAACATAAATAACAAGAAAAAATGGGGAGGGGGTGTGAAAGCCTTTGACTTTGTAAAGGCGCCTCCTTTTTACGGAATTCCTGGATTCGCCACTGTAATGCAAATGATGGGTTTTGACATCCTTTACTTGTGGTTGACGCAGTGGCAGCTCTAGAAGGGGCGCGGCGGCCCCTCCCCGTCTCTGTTTTTTTTTTTGTTAAAACAAAAAAAAATAAAAGGAAAGGGGAGGGGTTTCGCTGGCCTTTGATTTTGTAAAGGCACCTCCCCTTTACGGAATCCCTGGATCCGCCAATGTGAAGCGTTATGACATTTGTGGTCGACGTGTTATGACATTTGTGATTGATCCAATTTTGACATTTGCGGTTGACGCAATCACGGATCGACAGGGGGCGCATCCCCCTCTGGTGGCCCCTCCCTATATTTTGTTAACGCAAAAATAAGAAAATGGGGGTGGGGGAAGGTCTCGCCAGCCTTTGATTTTGTAAAGGCGCCTCCCCCTTACGGAATTTCTGGATATGCCCCTGTGACCCGTTATGACATTTGCAGTAAAATTTGGAAATTTTGACATTTGTCGTCGACGTGTTATGACATTAGTGGTTGTTTTGATATTAGTGGTTGATTTTGATATTAGTGGGCTCTACAGGCTTTCATATTATTATAAACTCACTGACACATGTGATATATCACATAATTATATTTGAAAATTAATGAGAACAGTCAGGCTGCTTTGGCAATTAACAGGTCATCTGGTAGCCTCATTTGATTTTTTGAATATTTTCAGCTATGATTTGATAAGCGTTATGGCACGCAGACGAGTCTTAATTATTTTATCATAGTCATGATTATTATATGATAAACAATACAAATAAAATAACAAAACGACATTCGTAGACAGATGGACCCACTCAATACAATTCAATTTAAGCATTTATTTTGTGATTTGAAGTATTGGAATTAAAATAGATAATGAAACACGATGATATCAAACATGCAGCGAAAAAAGATGTCCTGGCTGAAGGAAGAAAGAGAGAAAAATAAAGTTTATGGCGGTATCATGGCAACATAAATTTTCTATATCCCAAGATCTTGTATTATTCTCTTTTTAAGATTTATAGGAAACTGACTAAAAACGGGAAAAATAAGTGGTCCATACCTTTTCTGTAGACGATAAAATATGTTGTGTTCTGATACTGAATATCGTTGTGATAGTCCATCATACTACAATAGTATACATCTTCATCGGTAGGATGGACGTCATTGATAACCAATGAATAGTCGTCAGTGATGTTGAACAAGCCATCCTCATATCCTTGACCAGACCGCACTGGCGGAATGACGGATACATCAAATTTCACCAGGTCATAATCGTGAGGATCACCATGCCTTTTCCAAACGACGAGATCTATGCTCGCGTTAATCTTGCACATAATGAAACCCTTTTCTCCCTCTTCAGCTGCTACGGACGCTGTCGCGTAAGATTCGTAGAATACGTAGGCACTGAAACCTTCCACAACAGAGTCTGGGAGGCAAACAGAAAACAACAGAAAGCAAAGAAACAAAACAAACTTTAAACGGTGTATCTTCTGCGTACGTAGGTTTTTACATTCGCTTTTGTATATGTATTATATATATATGTATATATATATATATATATATATATATATATATATGTGACCCTGCACCTCAAAACAGACAAAAAGTCGCCAGACATGAATTTTTAGTTAAGACCATATGTGACTCTGCACCTCAAAACAAACAAAAAGTCGCCAGACATGAATTTTTAGTTAAGACTATATTCTGAAAGAGCAGACCTTAAGCTTTAAAATGATGTATAACTCAAATCGAATGGACTCTCCTAACCTATCTAAATATTGGAAGGAAAGCACAAACTCAGGAAAAGTGTGAACTGAGAAAAGAGGCTCTGAAGTACAATGTCTATTCAAGCGCTTAATCTTTACCAAACCGTGCTGGCTGTGCGATGAATGGGACAAAAAACAGGAAGTAAACCACCAGAGTAACAACAATGAAGGGATTATCAAATTAAACTGAAATTAAACAGGCCTCATTAACACATTCTGTCCATAAGTAATGCCAACTTTCAAAGCAGTAGCACTATCTTTTCAAAAGTTATTAGAGTTGAAAGTGAAGAGTGTGGACAAGGTTTTTCAGAAATGAAAAAGGGATTTTAAAGACACACCTAATCACACTATTCTACCAAAAATGTTCGAGATAAACTGCTAAAAAAACACACTTTCCTGCCCGTTTTATGATACCAAATTTTAGCATAATGTAAAAGAAGACCCGCTCTTTCAGAAAATATGAAATGGTAAAGTTCGGCTAGGTTGACCCATTTCACTTATTTTCAGTCCTCACGCAAAATCAGTGTGTGCGACTTTATGTTCGTTTTGAGGTGCACTGTCACATATTCTAAAAGAGCAGACTCTAAGCTTTAAAATGATGTATAACTCAAATCAAATGGACTCTCCTAACCTATCTTAATATCGGAAAAAAGCACAAACTCAGAAAAAGTGTGAACTGAGAAAAGAGGCTCTGAAGTACAGTGTCTATTCAAGCGCTTAATCTTTACCAAACCGTGCTGGCTGTGCGATGAATGGGACATAAAACAGGAAGTAAACAGGGAGCAACAATGAAGGGATTATTAGATTAAACTGAAACTAAGCATTCCTCATAACATATTCTGTCCATAATTAGTGCCAACTTTCAAAGCAGTAGCATTATCCTTTCAAAAGTTATTAGAGTTGAAAGTGAAGAGTCTGGACAAGGTTTTTCAGAAATGAAAAAGGGATTCTAAAGACACACCAGTCCTAATCACACTATTCTACCAAAAAATGTTCGAGATAAACTGCTAAAAAAAACCACACTTTCCTGCCCGGTTTATGATACCAAATTTTAGCATAATGTAACAGAAGACGCGCTCTTTCTGAAAATATGAAAAAGTTAAGTTCGGCTATAGGTTGACCCATTTCACTTATTTTCAGTCCTCACGCAAAATCAGTGTGTGCGACTTTATGTTCGTTTTGAGGTGCACAGTCACATATATATATATATATAGAGGTCGGAATTTTGAACGATATACAATTGAGCCAAAACAAGGCAAAATTTAAAAAGTGGGAAATTCTCCAAATCATTCATCTTTCCTGAAAGAGTATAACTCAATGTTTAATATGAACCCAATCTTACTAGGATTCTCCCAGAGGAACAAGTTTTTATTCACCGCGGAAGTTTACCATGTCCAGAGCAGCGAACGTCCGTGAGGAATAGTACTGCACATACATTTGAATACCATTTAACATAGTTTTACATAGGTCTGATTCAGTTCAAAATCGTACCGAAATATCTTACGGGACATGTGTA
This sequence comes from Diadema antillarum, assembly GCF_040938485.1. Classification (NCBI taxonomy): domain Eukaryota; kingdom Metazoa; phylum Echinodermata; class Echinoidea; order Diadematoida; family Diadematidae; genus Diadema; species Diadema antillarum. Next base: position 599,055 of record NW_027272108.1, on the reverse strand, counting down.
CGTGTTGGCAGAATATTAAGCGTGTACTCTGAACCTGTTCGTAATGGTAGACAACTGATGATTTTCGTAATTTCGTAAATTCGTAATTTCTGTTGAAATATTGCTCTTCCGTTAAACGCTTTCTCCATTTTACGCGCATTTTACCAAAACTCAGGGCGGTGAGTTGGCTCAGTCGGTAGCGCGTCTGCCTCACGATCACGCGGCCCGGGTTCGAACCCGAGTCTGGACTGAGCAATGTTGTGTGTAAACATACCGTCCCCTCTAGCAAGAGGCAAAACACTCTGTCCCTCGGATAGGACATAAAATGGAGGTCCCGTGTATGAGAGAGTCACAGCTCATGCACGTAAAAGATCCCGCTTCATTCATTCATCGCAAAGAGCAGGGTGTCTAACCCGGTGAAGTGGTCCCACCCCACATCTAACTGGACCCCATGGAAGACCAGCTTAGTGTAGCTGAATATGGGCTATCCAGCCATCTTCACAGATGGAAAATGAAGAACAACAAGAACAGAACAATATTTTGACCTCTTATTTCACTATCCCATACTTTGATCCTCACTCCGAAATAATAACATACCTCTTTAAGATGTACCTGATCTAGGCAGTCATTATAACCCAACAAACATAGCATAGTTTTCATCACGGAGGTTCGTATATAGCTCACGGACGTTCGAACCAAACAAGATATTGAACAATGCAGTTCTCTTGAGTTGGAAACGCATTCTACTCACAACAAACAGCAATCTCATGTCGAGAAAAAAACTCCTCTGCAAAATCCTGAATAAATATTACCAATTCTCAATTACAAAAGCTTGTTTATCTTCTCATACTGAGGAATCAAAGAAAACAATTTTTCCATCTCTCGTAAATGAACGTACAAACGTACGTGTAATCTCAGTGACGTAGTCCATCCTTGAGAACGAATATATTTATCAAAATTTCGTTATCACGGAGTAAAGATTCATGTCTTAAATTTGTTATCTAAAGTCTACAATGCAAAATTTGCTTATAACGAACATGATCACAGCTAAATATGACAAAGAATGAACACAGAAAAACAAAAGAAATGTGCTCCGTTATAGAAATATGAAGTTTAGCTGGTGAGGGCAAACGAATACGTCAGGAAGAAATCCCTCTGCGTTTGCTCCTTGTGTTACACACTGTTACCGAGGAGAATTTGTGTTATTATATTAGTCAGACATGATATTAGGTTTGATACTGCGAAATTCGTCATAACAAGACACAGTAAGTCCATATAAATTGGATGGATGCTTGTGACTTCGATATCATACAATATGGTTTGTTATAACAAACATTTTGTAGCGCGTCATTTCGGAGGCTCGTTATTCATACAGTTTGTCAATCCGAAAATTGATAGAGTTCGTATAATCATGAAGCTCTTTTATTCGGTATTGATAGGAATCTCCGAAGGTTAATCGAAAGGTTTATTATTTGGAACATGAAAAATCAGGTTCGCTTATCCAAATGTGGAGAAACAAGTTAACAACCAAATCCTCCAAATTTCAAAACCTCATGATAACCGTTTTCACGTAAACAAATATTAGGCCCATTCCACTTTTAGAAGAACGGACCTAAAAATAATGAACTTTTGCATTTAATTTTCGGACTTACAAACTTTCGGAATAAGAACATTTTTAACAAGAAACCTACTGAATTAACTACGAACATGTTTTTCTTTCATTTTCGGAATAAAAAACCTTTGGACATTCGGAGTAACGAATCTTTGGAAGAGCGAACGTATCAAAGTGCAACCTTAAACCTATTCTTAATCATTACTTTTTTTTAATCATGTGTTTTCAAAGTAAGCACAAAAGCACAAACAATTTGACGATCTCTCTGTCTCTTAAATGTAATATGAAACAAAAAATCTTGGAAAGAATTACAAATTAACATTGCTTTCCATTGATGGGTATAAAAAACACCATGTCATGATAAGCGGAGGATTTGCGTGTTTTCATCAGACAATAATTGTATACTGCATTATTTTTGTTCGCTTGTGACGGCATTTCGATGAATAAAAAAATAAACAAACAAACAAAAAGACTTCTCCAGAGGAATTTGGTGTAACGGGAGTGCACTGCCAATTCTTTCCTCTGTGTGTTGGGGCTCGATCCCTTCTCTGTTTCTTCTCATTTTCATTCAACTGCTTCCACGTCCTTTTGAAACTTGTCCGTTTCTTCTTCAACACATGTCCATTACAGACTTCTTCCGCCATTATCCTGAAGGTGATTGCGTATCACTATTCGGATTTGTTTTGTTTTGTTTTGTTTTGTTTTGTTTTTGTTTTCTGTTTGGTCGCAGCATATTCAGGCTACTTAGGGAATGAGAGAAAATCGTCGTGAAGAGAAAAATAAGAATGAACTAAGGCATTTAATATCATGACAATTACAGCGAACGTCCGTTATGGAGACTCAAACTGGATGTTTTCTGTTTGAGACGGCAGCTACCATACTCAAAAGATAAACACTTGGAGCATCTGTCACTAAAAAGTGGCACTGTTCTTCTTTCTCCTACTATGTAACTCATTGACTTATTCTACCAACGAACATCCGTGACTAAAACGTTTTCCACTTGTTATTACAGGTAAATTGAGTGCTGAACGTTATTCACTTTTGGGTATGGGTGACTCAGTGATTTGGTAATATTTTCAAGTAACATTAACTTAATGTGCAGTGATATATTTGTAATTATCAGAAATTTCCTTTCTCGGACAGAACGTCTGTGAGCAAAGCTTTCAGAACCTGTAACAGTACAAATTGTCTTCAGAACCTCATTAGAAAGCAATTTAAATGCACAGAAATTACACATTACGTAAAATTCCATTTTCCCACAACTTTTTTTTTCAGTGTTAAGCTGTTTTTGTATAATTAGAGGGAAAACAAGCGTAAAATTGTGAGTAAATTTTCAACTTTTTGTTCATCATGATCGCATAACGACTTCAAAATTCTGAAACTACTGCTCTAAACTCATTGTTTACTTTGTAAAACTTTATTCTCGCTATTGGAGCCGAAAGTTTTAAAGAATACAGGACACTTTCGGGACAAGTTATCCCTATCGGTGGGATTGCACACGTCACGGACGTTCGTTCTACTACTAGGGTCATGTTCCAGGACGGATAACTACTCGGCAGAGAGTACCTAGCCTTCCTAACTCTTTCAAAAATTTGAAAAGGTATTGTCAATGCAAATTATAAGAAATTTGACATCCTTACAACATATGCATTGCTCAGAGGGGAATCAGGATGTGAATTTTCAGAGAAAATATTAATTATTTGCTTGGTTTTCGATAAATTGCATGGTCCACAAACTGCGGACGAGCCTCTGTTCGCTCCAAAAATGACATGCAGCTCATCGGCTAGAGAGCCAAAGGTAAAATGTACCTTCGCCGTCAAAGCAAGATGGTGTCCCACTCGAAAACGTTTTAATCATCACGGACGTTCTTTTTTTTCTCGGAGGTTCGTCTAAAAATAAAATTTCGGTTCCTATTTGACAAAGGATGGACAGAAACTCAATACAAACATATTATCGTGTGGCTAGGTATTAGTTGATTACGACTCAGAACAATATCGCCGATAACGTATAATGGGCTACGATCTTTATCAGAAAATAGCAGAAGCACGTCCGTGACGAAAACTGAGTATAATTTTCCACAAAAGAATGTTACGTCGCATGTACAGCCAGCAGACGTACAATTTTTGCAGGATATGTTCATTAGGTGGAACACCAAATTTTCGCATACATTACAATTGGCACAACAAGTAGAATTTGCAGCAGCGAGAGAAATAAAAGCATCCCGGACGTTCGTCTGTTTAGGGCTTTGATATTTCAACTGTTCTCTGTAATTTTATACGTGCTCATAAAGTTCCTATAATTTTGTGGTACATACCCATGATATGTCAGATCCAGAACATGGTCAGATATTAGATGCCACGTACCATAAAAAGGCACATCATAAGTTTGAAAAACAAAAATTATTGTGAAAATAGCGTTTTTACCGTATCTTTACGCTTTAAGTCCTTGTCAAATGAAAAATATCAGGCAAAAGTCAACCAAACCATATATTTCCTGAAAGGAAATTTACCAATCTTTGAGATGACATGAAAAAATCTGGTTTCTTAGATCATCCTGGCGTGTTCTAAGAGAAAGAATGTCATAAGGTGCGAAAATTGGCAATTGTACATCGTTCAAAATTCTCACCCATATCATATATATATATATATATATATATATATATATATATATATATATATAAATTGCCCCTCCTCATCCCCACCAGTCGGCAGGTTGTACCTTTTTCTTCTTATTTTTTTTTCTTTTCTTTTCCTAACTCCTCTCTATCACATCTATACTTCAAATCATAACTTACAGGGAGACGGGGTGGGGGGAGGGTGGGGACGTGATGCTAAGGCCGTGTCACACACTTCCGGGCAAGCTATGCCGACTTCTTGATTCCCAGCACGCAGGAGAATTTTCCGCGGCGGACAAGAATGTTTGCGAGTTTCGCACTTGTTTTTTACCTGCTAGACGCGTGCTACTTCCCTTCTACTTGCGTGTATTCCGTGTGACCTACGTGAGAACTTTGAAACCGAACCTTTTTCCGTTACGAGCGACTTACGGGTACTGAGAAGTATCTGCGTCGGAGTTGCTTGCGAAGTGTTGCCTGTAAGGGTCTCCTACTGGTGTTCTGCGTGTACCTCTGCGAGCAACCCCGACGACTCCTCGGAACAAGTTTTGAGCATGGTCAAGGCATTGTCATACTGTATGTGGGGAAGTTTTGCGGCTTGACTTGCGGGGAAACAAATTTGCTACCCGCAGTTGGTCCGCACCTGACAGTACCTAGCGTGTATCTTGCCTGTAGTTGCCCGGAGGTGCGCACGCAATTCCGATTTAACCGCAGCCAAGTTTTGAGCATGACGAAGACTTTTTTCCGGGTGAGTCGCGGGGATGCCCGGAGAAGTCCACGCAGAACGCCTGTAGGAGGCCATTAGCGGCAGCACCTCGCAGGCAACTCTCACGCAGGTATTTCGCAGTCCCCGTATACAGCCAAGATAATGACATTCTGTAGAACTTCTGACATTCCTAAAAGAGGAATTCCTTCACTGATTTGTCAGCCCCCCACAGGCACACAGGCCATATAGTATATACCCACAAGTAGAATTTAAGTAGAACGCGTAAAGCAAGTAGTACACATGCACTGACTCGTCAAAATCCTTGTCCGCCCTCAGAAATTGTCCGGTATGCTGGAAAATCCCTACACGCAACAAGTCCGTGTAGCTTGCCCGGAAAGGTGTGACAGGGCCTAAAGGCCGTGTCACACCATTCCGAGCAAGCTACGCGGACTTGTGGCGAGGAGGTAGTTTCCAGCACGTAAAAGACTTTCAGCGGGCGAACAAGAATGTTTGCAATTTTCATTTATGCCTTGTCATACCCTACGGGGAACTTCTGCGGCTTGACTTGCGGGGATACAAATTTACTCCCCGGAGCTCTCCGCAGTTGGTCCGCACCTGACAGTATCTAGCGCGTAGTTGCCCGGAGGTGCTCACGCAAGTCCGATTTAACCGCAGCCAAGTTTTGAGCATGACCAAAACTTTTTCCGGGTGAGTCGCGGGAATGCCCGTAGAGGTCCACGCAGAACGCCAGCAGGAGACCCTTAGCGGCAGTACTTCCCAGGCAATTCCCACGCAGGTACTTCGCAGTCCCGTATGCAGCCAAGATAATGGAATTCTGTGAGATTTCAGCCATTCCATTAGAGGAATTCCTTCTCTGGGTTGTCAGCCCCCACGCGACTGGTACAAAGGTCACACAGTATACTCGCAAGTATAACGCGTCCAGCAAGAAAGACACATTCGCTGACTCGCACAAATCCTTTTCCGCCCTCAGGAATGTCTGGTATGCTAGAAAATCCCTACACGTAACAAGCCCGAGTAGCTTGAGCGGAAAGGTGTGACAGGGCCTAAACACGGTTGCGGCTAAAATAATATGCGTGCGCGCCAGTCCTCCGGGCGAGTACTTTTGAGATACATGCTAGGTAATGTCATGCAAGGCTGGTGTGACACGGCCTTAAATATGGTTTTTGGTAAAACGATTTGCGTGCTCACCTCCGGGCGACTATGGGTGAGATACGTGCTAGGTACTGTTATGTGCGGATCATCGGGGACCTCGGGGTAATAAAAATTGTTCTCATCTTGCTTGCAAGACCTGCCCGGAAAGGTGTGACACGGCGTTAAATAGATTAAAGTTTGGAATTGAGGAAATGTGTAATTACGATTTTAAAACAGCTTACGTACGTATGTGTGTGTGTGTGTGTGTGTGTGTGTGCATGTGCACGTTCATGCGGGTGTTTGTGTGCGTATTTTTAACATGAATTACAGATTTCTTTTTTGTTTATATGTTTATCATTCAAGGTTCTATCTGTGAGGTGCTTTCGTTGGCCTGTTTGCTATATACTAGTATTATACGTGCAATACATAATCATATAAAGAGTTTGTTCGCAAAGAACCGATAAGTCTATCTTTTTAAATCAAAATCAACAGACATATACCTTGATTTAAGGAATTGTGGGACCCAATATGAGGATATAAGCAGTTTTTAACAAAACGCAATGCAACTCGGATTATTACAGTCAAAAACCATTGATGTTTTGCGGGAAAAGGCCATAAGTCCACTTTTCGTTTTGTTGCAAAAGCTGAGAAGTCAGCATCAACCAATCATCATGTCATATATGTTTCAGGTGACTTCACTGAGTACACTGTGTGTGGGGGGAGGGGGAGGGGAGGGGGAGGGGGAGGGGGAGAGGGAGGGGGAGGGGGAGGGGGAGTGGGAAGGGGGGTAACTGACCACCCCCCCCCCCCTTCTGCCAGCAACGTTTTATGTGGCGACGTGAAAACAGGACTGGTAGCGTCCTGCATGCGTGGGCCTGGCTGTACATGGCAGTTGGGCCTGGTCTCTGTGGGTGCCGCTGCCGGTGAGCTGAAGCTGAGGCTCGTATTCTCAATATGGATTTGTTCAGAAGTGTTGTGCATGTACGTGTATATACGTAAGACATCTTTGTAGCACACCTACAGATACAGTACGGTCGGTATAATATTAAACACTATAAAATAAATGTGTATAAAATCAGCGCTGCCAGTGCCCGGGTGCGGATCGTTTTTGTTTTGTTTTGTTTTGTTTTGTTTTGTTTTGTGTTGCGGATTTAAATCCTTTGAGTATGCGTGAAAGACACAAACATAATTTTTGTGCGCATTGGAAATTTTAGACTGTCTGAGGCAAGACAAGCTTAGTCGTTCACACCATACACAACTAGTAATACCAGAGGTTAGAGATAAAAGAGCCTAACATACCAAACAAAGAACATTAGAAACATGAAAAATAACCTCTATAACAGACAACCTAAACAAACGTTGTACTTTATTTGGTACATATTTAAGTGTCTATAACATATACCACAGTCACACAGGCACACGCAAATGATGAAGTTGCAATTGTAAACTCTATCTCACAAGCGTTCTTTTTCTGGTCATCAGTAGGCCCTATATCTATACTTGGCAACACTTTGGCCAAGTGGCAGCTTTCATTTTTGTCATCTGTAATTGAATCTTTTTAAATATTGTTACAAGACCGTCTCCTGTGGCAACGACTGCACAATTTATTCGATGTCAACACGTTAGAAGTAAGTTGCTACACAAACCTGAACGCAATAAAAAAAGGAAAACATATTGTCGTTTCTTCTAGGGCCTATGTTAATAAGGGAGACACTGATGGTATATACTCACAGTTTGAAGTGACGATTATGAAAAGTAGACCTATGGCCTTCAATCCATGTACAAAATGATTGCGCCCCTCTGCCATATTGCAAACTCGACCACAACTCTGTTAACACCGCTCAGCTATAAAGGTAAGGGAGGTGAGTGTTCAGTAGTAGGCATGTACCCAGAGTTTTGTATTCACAAATGCTTCCGACTTCTGCGCAGTCGCTCTCGGTACTATTCGTGGGAATTCCCACTATGTGGACGTCTGCTGTAATATTGTTCGTGGTTTGGGGGCATTCTATTTCTGTTTTATGTAGCTCTTGAATTATATCTTAGAATTCCCAGTGTGTTATTATAAAAGCTTTTCTATTTTGATTTAACTAATCGATGAAATGTCTTCGTTTCTGAACTTCATGCCAGGACTGAACGATTATCGATATTTAAAATCAATGTACTTTTGGCTATAGGTTACTAACCAAACAATGTTTAGCACTAAACTTGTTGGGGAAATTCACACTGCGTCGAAGCCTACAACAACTTATTCTTGGCACTGCCACAAGAATGCGAAAAAAAAAAAGAATCCAACCGATAAACGAACAAACAAACTAAAACAAACAAGCAAAACAGAAAAAAATACGCGACTCTGCATCAAAAAACCACATAAAAGTCGCCAGACAAGGATTTTTAGTTAGGGGGCAAATTCTAAAAGAGCACAATCAAAGATTTACAGTAATGTAAAACCCAATACAAATGGACTCTCCGTTCCTATCTAAATAATGGATAGAATGTACACACCATGGAAAAGAAAGTTTTTATTGAGAAAGCAGGGTTTGAAATTAAGGGTCTTGTCAAGTGTTTCGTCTCAGTCTTTGCAAAAAACGGAACAAAAAAAAAGATATTGAATTCCAGGTCGACCTCAATGAACTGGAAATCATTCTGAAGTCGTGCACACTCTATTATTATAATGTGACCGTGCACCTCAAAACGAACATAAAGTCGCACACACTGATTTTGCGTGAGGACTGAAAATAAGTGAAATGGGTCAACCTATTCAATTCAATTCAATTCATTTATTTTTCATTCTTCTTTTTTCAACAAGAACCTAGCCGAACTTGACTTTTTCATATTTTCTGAAAAAGCGGGTCTTCTTTTACATTATGCTAAAATTTGGTATCATAAAACGGGCAGGAAAGTGTGATTTTTAGCAGTTTATCTCGAACATTTTTGGTACAATAGTGTGATTAGGTGTGTCTTTAGAATCCTCTTTTCATTTCTGAAAAACCTTGTCCACACTCTTCACTTTCAACTCTAATAACTTTTGAAAGGATAGGGTTACTGCTTTGAAAGTTGGCATTAATTATGAACAGAGTGTGTTAATGAGGCATGCTTAATTTCAGTTTAATCTCAATATCCCTTCATTGTTGTTAGTCTGGTGGTTTACTTCCTATTTTTTGTCCCATTCATCGCACAGCCAGCACGGTTTGGTAAAGATTAAGCGCTTGAATAGACACTGTACTTCAGAGCCTCTTTTCTCAGTTCACACTTTTCCTGAGTTTGTGCTTTCTTTCCAATATTTAGATAGGTTAGGAGAGTCCATTTGATTTGAGTTATACATCATTTTAAAGCTTAAAGTCTGTTCTTTCAGAATATGGTCTTAAATGAAAATTCATATCTGGCGACTTTTTGTTTGTTTTGAGGTGCAGGGTCACATATATTATTCCATTCATACCAATACTTATTTTCAAAGCAGTTGTAGCATTATCATTCCAAAAGTTAAAGTAGGACTTGAAGAACGGTTAACATGGTTTCTTTTAGAAATAAAACGGAGCATTTTAGATATACATAATCACAAAAAGGTGTTCTAGAAAAAATGCCCAAAACACAACTTCTCATTCGTTTTGTGATCCAAAAGTTAAGAATTATGTAAAAAAAAAAAGAATTATTCTTCCAGAAACTACCAAAATTTAAATATTGACTAGGTTCACCCATTTCGCAGTTGTTGTTTTTTTTTTGTCCTGAAGGGACTTTTGTGGTTTTATGATGAACAGTCATTGAAGTTAAACATAATGAACATGAACGTTGAATTTGGAGCGGTAAAGGTACATCACATGTGCATGCTGTATGCATTAATCCAGTGTCTGAGTTGACTCCTATACTGGAATGAAAGAGAGTGAGGAGAGAGGCGCGAGAGAGAGAAGTGAAATGACATAACACGGGATCCAGATTGGAATCCCCAACCCAAGTGGTGAAAGTGGTTACGTTACAATAGTATATAACACGAGGATATGAAATTGACCATTATTGGTGAATATTCTTATATTTCTTATAACCACAGTACACGCGGATGCTCAGCCTTACATTATTATACCCTTATGAAAGTGTAAACCATAATACAAAGTGACATACTTTATTTGATTATTGATATTTTATACAACAACAAATGAACCCATTGATAAAATGGCCCTGATAGACTCACGATATTTAGGTTCATACTGCTTACAGGTGCAACCATGTTGCTATATGCATACCAGTGAGTCATTTTATGTATTACTTCTGTACAGCCCTGATGAGGGCTGTAAGGCGTTCGACACGCTTGATCATAGTATCTTGGTACATAAATTATATGCATATGGAATTAGAGGATTACCATTAAAGTAACTTAAAATTTATTTGTGTGAACATAAAACAATATGTAATCATCTGTAATGAAAAATTGATTAATCTTGGCCTAAGATGTGGCGTGCCTCAAAAATCTATTTTGGGACCTCTTTTATTTTTGTTGTATATTAATTACATTTTTAATGTTTCTGAAATTTTAAAGCTCATTCTTTTTGCCGATGACACGAGCATATTTTCCCTTACAAGAATATTTTAGAACTACACATTATTTTGAACCAAGAACTTACTCTGATAACAAATTGGTTTTATATAAATAAACTCACAATAAAATTTCAAAAAAAAAATAATTAGGTGTTATTTACTTAGAGAAAATGTAATATTGAAAATATTTCTGTCAGTATTTGTGCCTCTTAGGTAAGACGTGTGTCGGCTTTGAAGTTTTTGGAATTAATACTTGATGAGAATGTTACCTTGGCCCTGTTTTATTAAGAGTTATGCTCAATTGTATAGCTGATTTGTATCATAAGTCTATGGCAGCCTGTGTGTTAAGAAAATTTATAATCGATTTTATCTTTTGACAAAACGGGGCCCAGGAATGCTCATGTAAATAATCTTTGTAATGTGTTGGCTAAGAATATTGGTGTTATGTATAAATTAAAGTCAATTTCTAAAGTGTTTTTAAAAATGATTTATAATTCAATTGCTGTACCACATTTGTCATACGGGATTAAAATTTGGGATAATGCATCAAAAACCCAGTTGATCAGAGTTTGTGTTTTACAACAACAACACAAAAAAAAAAACAACGTACAATACGTATCGTACACCATGCTTCATATCTTGCCCATTCAAAACCTATCTTTCATTTGTATAAGATGCTGCAATGTTATGATTTCGATCTATTACAGTTGGGTAATTTTATGTACTTATGTTACGAAAAGTTACTTCCAGAATCCCTTTTAGATTTTTCGTTGAACAGCATTATCCATAACTACGAAACTATAAATTCTGCTAACTATTATCTATATCACATGCGCGCCCCATATTTTTTTTTTATTCAGTTATATATCAGGGTTCCCATACATTATTCTCTCCCTAGAGAAATCAAAGCATCAATATCTATAAATAATTTCAAAGTTAGATATAAATAAATTCTTTTGGAAGATTACACACAAAGCTAATTCAAGGCGTATTTTGTTGTTGCTGTTTTTCGTGTTCTTATCGTCCACACTTCCGTAGTTTTGTCTTGTTATGATTGCATTGTTTTTACTTGCTCTGTTTTGTTACCTTAACCAACATTTTTTTTTTTTTTTAGGCTGTCAAAGGTATGCATGTTACAGTACATGAGTCAGCTAATCACATGGGCTTTTCCTTTCTTGCTGCTTCCCCCATCAATGGGATTGTCTTTGTATGTAGTCATACCGCCACACTATTTCTAATTGTATGTTGTCCTATGATTTTTTCTCTATTTGTATTTCATCTTGTACCTTCATGTTTTATTGTATGATATGTATATTTTTACTGCTTGGTGCAAATAAACTAAACTAAAACTGAAACTGAAACTAATCTGAAAGCAAAGTTACCACATCTCACTCAGTCATACTTCCGTATGTACGACTGTAACAGTCTCTATTTTGAAACCCCTACCTGCGGTGTTTTTATGATGTGTTATTCTGTACGTGCATAATGTATAGCACCAGGACAGGAAAGTAGTAAAATGAAGCTTTGAACGCTAGTTTTATTATATTTCCTTTCGTTTATTTTGACTCTTTTGTTTACAAGGTCACAGATGGTTCCTTCCTTCTCCCTTCGAAGTTCCAGTGAAGAAAATGTAGAGAAAGAAAAACAAAGATAATGAATAGAGAGTTTCCTCGAGACACGCAACAAGAGAAGGGAAAATTCACAAAAAGAAAAAATAGCAAAAATATGAAACCAACAAATATCTAAGAATTCATGAGACAAAAGCCTGTGAGAGAAACAATAAAGAAGTCTACAGTGAAGAGAGAAATCACATGATGAGAATGAAAGAAAATACAGATGAAGAAAACAGCAAATGAAAGGGTGGTGTAGAAGAAAGAGGAGAAATAAAGCCTGTGAAAAAGAAAGGAGGGAGGGGGAAACATAGTGGGTAAAGTATGTTCAGCTGTCCCTGCCTCCTGGTTGAATAATCATGTATAGGGGCACAGCCCCTTTGTGAAAACTCCCATATTATTACCGTCTTATGCTTGATGGATCCCCCATCATATCTGATGGATCCAGGATATTAAAGCGGGCGAAATGTGTTTGAATGTTTATGATCAATGACAATCATTCATTCATAATATTGCTTAGCAAGGAGAAGGTTTGGGTTTGAATACGATGTGCACTTTGATTTGTTATTTTGACTGCTAAATGGGACAGGGCATTGTCAATTGCCCAGGCCCCCTTGACCATGCATCCCATCCCAAATAAAAATGAATGAACGAAATATCTCATGAAATTAAAATGTGTTTATTTCTTGTATACGTGAAATTTCGGTTTCAAAAGGTACTACATCCACAAAAATATACAAATGCTTAACTTTTTTGGTCATAAATGTATGAACTTGGATTTTCTTTACGACTGGTTTTAGTTTTGCATCATATGTGACCTAGCACCACAAAACGAACAAAAAGTCGCACACAGTGAGTTTGTGTGAGGACTGAAAATAGGTGAAACGGGTAAACCTAACCAATCTTGAGGTTTTTCATATTTTCTTAAAGAGCAAGTCTTTTTCTATATTATATTAAAGTATGGGATCATAAAAAACAGGAACTTGTGTTTTGAGCAGTTTTTCTGGAACACTTTTTGGTGGAATAGTGTGATTAGATGTTTCTCAAAGAACCCTCTTCCCATTTCTCAAAAACCCTGTCCATACAGTTCATTTTCAACTTAAATAACTTTGGAGAGAATGATGCTACTGCATTGAAAGTTGGTATTAATCATGTACAGAGAATATGCTAATGAAGCATGCTTAATTTCAGCTTAATCTGATAATCCCTCCATTGTTGTTGCTCCGGTGGTCAGCATTTTTTTTTCAAGTCATCCCACAGCTAACAAAGCTTGGTAAAGATTAAGCGCTTGAATACACCCTGCACTTCAGAGCCTGTTTTCTCAGTTCACACTTTCCAGAGTGTGTCATTTCTTTCCAATATTTAGATAGGTTAGGAGAATCCATTTGAATTGAATTATACAGCATTTTAAAGCTTAGAATCTGCTCTTTGAGAATCTACTCTTAACTAAAAATCCATGTCTGGCGATTTTTTGGTTGTTTTGTGATGCAGGGTCACATATAGCAGTATAATGGGAGGAACTATTATTCAAATAAGAAATTCAAGTTTTTCTCAGAACTTTAAATTATGGATGTAATAATAATGATAATACAGGGTACTTATAATGCGCAAGTTCCACGTAGTTAACGTGCTCAAGGCGCAGTAGAAGAGTGAGTTATGAAATACAAAAATCCTTACACAAACATGCACATGAAAATGAATGACACAATAATGATAATGAAAAAAATACACATCATGATATACAATTCTACTGGAAAATGGTCATGAACAAATGAGTCTTGAGGGCAACTTTAAAGGAGTCAAAATTCGAAATGTGACGGATAGCATGAGGCAACTGATTCCACAGTTTTTTCCCATGATTTCTTCGTTTTTGGAACAACAAGCAATTTACATTCGGATGACCTTAAACATCTGGAAGGATTGTAAAATGTCAGTAAAGTAACATTGTACTCTGGGGCAGATCCGTGTACGCAATAAAAAACAAATAGTAATAGTTTAAATACAATGCGAGATTCAACAGGTAACCAATGCATTGAGGACAAACCAGGGGTAATGTGAGTATTTTTCCTGGTAAGGGTAACAATGCGGGCTGCTGAATTTTGCAATTTTTGTAACCGTGAAAGTTGAGATTGTGGTAGCTGAAATAGGAGTGCATTACCAAAGTCAAGTCGGGATGATATAAGAGCATGAACTATTTTTTTAGTACCTTTTGAAACCGAACTCTTCATTTATATGGAAGAAATCAAGTTTAAAGGGGCCGTTGCTCTCTGATTTTCCCTTTAATGAAGCTTTAGGCCTGTCGTGCCCTTCATCAGGATTTACCAAGAGATAATTTGTTACAATAAGGGTCTACATGGCTTAATATGCCATGATGTAAGGAGTGCATTATCATAGTAGTGCAATATCGTATGATTTGATAATAATATACGTCTTGTGAAATATCATCTTAGCGCAAATCAAGCAGTGATTTCAACACAGAGATAAAATATAACACTATTTTATCAATCGTGACCGTACATCACAAACCAACAAAAAGTGGCATCCCTTGATTTTACGTGAGGACTCCAAAAAGGTGAAACGGGTCAACCATAAGCTGTTTTTTTTTTTGTCCCATTTGTAGCATAGCCAAGACGGTTTGATAAAGATTAAGCGCTTGAACAGACCCTGTACTTCAGAACATCTTTCTCTGTTCACACTTTTCCAGAGTGTGGGCTTTCTTTTCAATATGAGTGAATTTAGTTATTCATCATTTTAAAGCTTAGAGTCTGCTCTTTCAGAATCTGCCCTTGAGTTTTCCATATGTGACCCGCTACTACAAAAGGATCCGAAAGTCGGGGGAGGACAATTTTCTGAAAATGGCATGATATTATTCCCGTACTCTTCTCCATTCATTTCATATATAGCACAACTCATAAAAGTACTCGGTTGCGGAGATATCAATGATTTTATCAGCGCATGTCAAGTGATTGAGAATATCAGAGTTTCGAGAAAAACGCCTTCAAAGATGTCCTTCCGACCCTATCATGGTCATGGGGAGGCGAGGCAGTTTTCACCGCTTGACAATAGAAGGCACGCTCCTAGCGACCCCGCCATGTTCAGTCAAGCTTAGCGCAAGCGGTCTACGCATAACCAATTGGTAATCATAATGCCACGCACTGACCAATAAGATCACTCCCTCGTTGTTAGGGGCGGAGTCTAGCTGCGGCGCTTAATCCAAATGTTCGGACACGTTTCTCTTACATTGAAAGTCGGAAAATCACGGCCCACAAAAAAAAACTCCAGTTTCTTGCTTTTCCTTTGATCATTTAGATTTGAAATTTCGACAAATGATGGACAAAACATTAGACTACAAAATTATGCCAGAAACAGAAATCCGATTGTTTTCACCAATTTTGATGATGTGACTTCAAACTCCATTTTCTCGGCTCGGCCGTCAAAGACTTTAGGATGCTTTTGTTGTAGCCGGTCACATATGTGACTCTGCACCTCAAAAACAAACAAAGAGTCGCCAGACATGAATATTTAGTTAAGACCATATTTTAAAAGAGCAGACTTTAAGCTTTAAAATGATGTATAACTCAAATCAAACGGACTCTCCTAACCTATATAAATATTGGAAAGAAAGCAGAAACTCAGGGAAAGTGTGAACTGAGAAAAAAGGCTGTGAAGTACAGTGTCTATTCAAGCAATTAATCTTTACCAAACCGTGCTGGCTGTGCAATGAATGGGTAAAAAAACAGGAAGTAAACCACCAGAGTAACAACAATGAAGAGATTACCAGATTAAACTGAAATTAAACATGCCTCATTATTACATTCTGTCCATAATTAACGCCAACTTTCAAAGCAGTAGCACTATCTTTTCAAAAGTTATTAGAGTTGAAAGTGAAGAGTGTGGACAAGGTTTTTCAGAAATGAAAAAAGGGACTCTAAAGACACACCTAATCACACTATTCTACCAAAAATGTTCGAGATAAACTACTAAAAAACACACTTCCTGCCCGTTTATGATACCACATTTTAGCATAATGTAAAAAAAGACCCTCTCTTTCAGAAAATATCAAAAAGTCAATTGGTTGACCCACTTCACTTATTGTCAGTCCTCACGCAAAATCAGTGTGTGCGACTTTATGTTCGTTTTGAGGTGCACGGTCATATATACTCTGAAAGGGCTATTCTTTTTCTACATTATCCATAAGTTTTGGGCCTTCAAATGAATGGAAAAGTGTGTTTCCAGCAGTTTTTCTGCAACCCTTTTTTTGGAAGAGTAGTGTGATCAGGTATATCCTACAGGTCATTTCTTGAAAGTTAGCATTTATTATGTACAGAATGTCTTAATAAAGCACGCCCAATTTCAGCTTAATATGATAATCTCTTCGTTGTTGTTGCTACCGTGGTTCACATCCTGTTTTTTGTCCCATTTGTAGCATAGCCAAAACGGTTTTATGAAGATTAAGCGCTTGAATAGACCATGTACTTTAGAACATCTTTCTCCGTTCACACTTTTCCAGAGTGTGGGCTTTCTTTTCAACATGAGTGAATTCAGTTATTCATCATTTTAAAGCTAAGAGTCTGCTCTTTCAGAATCTGCCCTTACGTAAAAATTCATGTCTGGAGATTTTCTGTTGGTTGTGTGATGCAGGGTCACAATTGAAGCGTTCTGTGCATTAGACACACACACACACACACACACCAAAAAAAAAAAAAAAATGATTCGATTTCTGTATCGTATAACTTCCGCTGTATAACTAGCATACTTTACCATTATTTTTAGCTTTAGGTTTGCATCGGGTTACAGTCATATAAAAAGTCGATTTGGTGCTATCTCGGTCACCATTATATATATATTGGATATTACCAACACAATTTAAAAACTGAAACAATAGAAGAAAACAAGTTATGTGCACGATTATTGTTATGTGGTCGAGATGACAGACTGAAAGCTTGATCTTAAGGGAAAGTACAGGGCAGCGTCCTCCTCCAGCTTGATTTCTGCCATGTATATGCTTCACAATGAGACTCCGCATACGTTTTCGCCAGAATCGATCTATTCCTTTATCTATTATATACCACTTTAAGTAACAATGACGATAATGATAGAAATTATAACAATGATATTAACAATAATAATGATGATGATGATAATAATAATAATAATAATAATAATAATAATAATAATAATGATACATATCATTCACCCTCTTTGAAACGGTTGTTATCTTTCTCATTCTATGTGAATATCAACATATTTATCATCTCAATTCAATTTAATATAATTCTATGGAACAACCTATAATGTTTCAGCTCTGAAACGTGATATTAACCCGCTGTATGTCACATTAGTCCGAGACAGCAACGTATTTATGCTTAGGGAAAACATTTTATTTTCAGATTTATGTAACTTCAATATGTTTTTTTTTTCTATTACCCTCGACATGTGAAGAACAAAGTTGTAGAAACAGCAAAACTTTAGTTTGATGTAAATTGTATGACAAATCTATGATCCTTCTCCGTTCAAATGACTATTTGCTAGCTTATTATAGAGGAGTGACTTTTGCACACAAACCACTGACTTAAATTATGAATTTATTTGCAAATTCAGGAAGAGGCACCGCTCGATAGGCAATCAGCACATAAAATTGAAGCTACATGTGACATGAATAGAACCTCGAGAAACATTTTCATTATACTGATGGCATTTGGCGATTCATCGATCGCTTTGAAGGAGATTGTGGCTTTGAGCAGAATATGTGGACTTTCAATACTGTCAACTCATTCGGATATGCGAACGTGGCAGTTAACATAAGGTTACATCAGTTAATATGCTTAGAACAGAATCTGTGAGAAAAGCAAAAGCTACTTGCGGTATTCTGCTACGTTGAACGGTTGGAACGTTTTACGTTCTCGTACCCTTGTTTGTTTGTTTGTTTGTTTGTTTGTTTTGTATTACAATGCGCCAAAACACAAAAATTGTGCATCAAAGGAAAAATCAATTTATGAATAGTGTCATAAGGTTTATTAATTTGTACGACTGTCTGTCTATCTGTGTGTGTGTTTGTGTGTGTGTGAGATTTTTATTCATCAAAAATAAGACATTTACGCATTATTCACTTTTAACAGTAATAACTGTTGAAAAAAGTGATAATACCTACTCTGAAAGATATCATTAGTCATAAATGAAGTGTCCTATTTATATGTGATATATTTTACCATATTCATTTACTGAGGTTGTTGTGGACATTTACATCTTTTTTTTCATCACATCAATTGCAGAGATAAAGGCTTGGTAGGATTACGCAGAATGTGACGAGTAGATCCTCAACTTCGATCCTCGTTCTCCGTAAAATCGTTCCAGAATATGATTTTTTTTCATTTATTTGTTATCCATGTATTCATTTCTTCATATGTAACGATTTTATTTTCTCAATGAGTTTCATGACAATTTAAAGCTTAAAGTCTGCTCTTTCAGCTTCTGCCCTCAACTAAGCATTCATGACTAGTGACTTCTTGGTGATTTGGTGATGCAGGGTCACTATGGATAATGTCTGGAGGCATGTGAATTACACAGGACGTCCCGTACGAAAGGTTGGAGGTTGTACGCTATGCAAAGAGCAGACCCGAATGGCTTGTAACTCCAGTATAGCATCAACAAACCCCAATATAATAACATTTTGTTTATCTTGCCAAAATACTTCAGTATTGTTGTATCTGCTAACTGAAATCTTAAGGGTATAAATCTTGGAATATTATATAAGAACAGAGACAGGGCATCGTGCATGGCAAAGGTAGTTCAGTCTCAGTTTACATGGAAACATTTTCTAATCTGGTAGTTTCAATTGATCATTAATGTGTCTATTATTTTTACCACTTGTTGGTCCAAAAAAAAAAAAAAAAAAAAAACGTATTCATTGACTATTATCACATCCACTAGCGGTCAAATAGGGTCCAGAAAAGCGAAACAAAGGTGACAAAGGTTACGCCGGAAAACTTACTTTGTTGTATGAAACACGTATACCTTTAGTCATGTCCAAACATTAAAAAGTTAAAAGAAACAAACCAATCTAACAACAAAAAAAATGAGCAGTTTCAAGAGAAGGAAAAGTAGGAAATGTTTTCTGAAGCTAAAAAACAGGAAAAAATGAATTTATGAGAATGTCACAGTGTAAGTAATGACAAAAATACAAAGCCGCACTCAATCAATGTCTGATAACATGAGTTGAAATAATTCAGTTCTCTAAACGACATTGAAGTGTGCATATTACAATAACAATCAGATCTGATAAGGTGAAACGAATGGCGCTACACAGCGCAATGAAGCAAAAACACCTACTGTGACATCGGTGTCACGAAGCATAACCGAAACATTACAATGTTGTTGATTGAAATTTATAAAAGTCATCTCTTAAAATGATAAATACTTTCGACCGGATATTTCATGACACAATTTTAAAAACTTCAGATGAAGGAGTGATATTGTTATTCTTATATAATGATATTCTTATTTCCATCAGTAATAATGTTAACATGAGCTTTAATTGTCCATGTGTTACTACAGCAGCTACCATAATGGTGATCTATCACTTGGTCTACTCCCACTTCGTCTAATAGCCATTTAGTCTCAACCCACGTGGTCTATCCTGTTTCGTCTCATTACCAGTTGGTCTACTTCCAGATGCATAGGCGCCGGAAGTGGGGGGGGGGGGGGGGGGGGGGGGCAGGGGGGCGGCCGCCCCCCCCCCCCCCCAGTCCAAAAAGTGGGGGGGGGGGCAAAACGCATTTTTGCCCCCCCCCCCCAAAAAGCCCCCCCCCCAAAAAAAAAAGAATAATAATAATAATGATAATAAAAATAAATGAATAAACAAAGAAAATAAAATAAATATGTATATATATGAATAAAAGGGAAAAAATATGGCTACAAACGGCAGCTTTTGGACTGTAAAATGTCAAAATTTTCAACTCGCTCGCTTCGCTCGCTCGCAACCAGCAGTTGAGCCCGGTGCGCCCCCCCCCCTGAATTTCTAAAGCGAAAAACATAGCTACGACGGCAGTTGTTGGACTCTAGAATGTCAAAATTTTCGAGCTCGCTCACTTCACTCGCTCGCATTGAATCGTTATGCTATTCTCCTAATGTTGCTGACAGTAATTGCCAGTAGTTGCGCCCGATACCCCCACCCCTTTATTTCCAAAGCGAAAGATAAATATAGCTACAAACGGGAGTTTTGGGACTGTAAAATGTCAAAATTTTCAAGCTCGCTCGCTTCGCTCGCTCGCATTGAATCGTTATGCCACTCTCCTAATATTGCTGCCAGTAATTGCCAGCAGTTGCGTCCGATGCCCCCCCCCCCTTAATTTCCAAAGCGAAAGATACAGCTACAAACGGGAGTTTTGGGACTGTAAAATGTCAAAATTCTCAAGCTCGCTCGCTTTGCTCGCTCGCATTGAATCGTTATGCCATTCTCCTAATGTTGCTGCCAGTAATTGCCAGCAGTTGCGCCCGATGCGCCGCCCCATTAATTTCCAAAGTGAAAGATAAAGCTACAAACCCCAGTTTTGGGACTGTAGAATGTCAAAATTTTCAAGCTTGCTCGCTTCGCTCGCTCGCATTGAATCGTTATGCCATTCTCCTAATGTTGCTGCCAATAATTGCCTGCAGTTGCGCCCGATGCGCCCCCATTTATTTCAAAGCGAAATATGTAGCTACAATTAAAACTCCAGTTTTGGAACTGTAGAATATCAAAATTTTCAAGCTCGCTCGCTTCGCTCGCTCGCGTTTTATTGTTATGCCATTCACCTTATGTTGCTGACAGTATATAATTTGTCGATCGTTTCACACCGTCATTCCATACTCCATGTAAGGAAAACTTACAATGTTCGTCAATGACTGCGTTGTTGAATGTATCACATTCCGTAATGTATTGTAGTCCCATTATTGCTCACGTACACACGCACAAGCATACAGACCGTCAAAATTACTTTATGATTCCCCCCATGTTTCGACCCACCGTACGCCACTTTACATAATTATATATATATATATATATATATATATATATATATATATATATATATATATATAATAGATGTGTGTGCGTGTGTGTGTGTATGTGTATATTGTGTAACATATGCATGGTCTAATCTTGAGCCCCGTCCAATGTTTGCCCCCCCCCCCCCCCCCCCAATCCAAAACTGCTTCCGGCGCGCCTGTCCAGATGGGCTATGTCAACTTCGTCAAATACCTACAGTTTATTATAAAATATGGGGGAAAATCCAAGTAGACAAAACTGCAACTAGACCATCTGGTTATTAGACGAAACAATAAGTAGCCAAAGTGGGCATTAGACCATGTCTGAAGTAGACCAAACGGACATTAAACGAAATTGCTAGTAGACCAAGTAAGTTTAGCCGTTACTTGTAGTAGCGTTAGACAAACTGTGAAGTAGACCATCTGACAGTAGACCAAGTGGCAATAAATCGTTGCTATATGTGACCGTGCTTCACAAAACCAACAAAAAGTCGCGCGCCATGACTTTACGTCAGTACTCAAAATAAGTGAAACGGGTTAACCAAGTCAATCTTGAGTTATTCATATTTTCTGAGAGGACATTATTTCGTCTACATTATTTTTACTTTTGGGATCCTAAAACGAAGGAGAAATTGTGTTTTTAGCAGTTTCTCTAGAAGATTTTTTTTTTTTAGAGTAGTGTGATTAGGTATATCTTAAATTTCCCTTCTCGTTTCTAACAAATCCTTTACACACTCTTTGCTTTCAACTGTAATAAGTTCTGAAAGGATCAAAAAGCATGCTACTGGTTCAACAGTTGACTCTTTATTGTTGTTGCTATGGAAGTTTCCATCCCGGTTTGTTTTTCCCCCATTCAATATACAGAACACGGCTTGGAAAAATTAAGCGCTTAAATATACCTTATTCTTCAGAGACTCTGTTCCAAGTATCCACTTTCTAGAATATGTGTTCTCTTTCCAATATTTAGACTGCATATGACAGTCCATTTGAATTGCGTTATGCATCATTTTAAAGCTGAAGTGGACTATGTCCCATTTGCAAATGTAACAAAATCACAGCTTTAGTGCTTTAAAATAGTTCTAAAAGGTCAGTCAGTGATAGAAACAATCAGAGTGAAAAAGATAATCAGTCTATAATGTAAAGTATTGTCAAACGTACAAAATGAAAAGTTATTACACTATTACAATATGTGACCCTGCACCTCAAAACAAACAAAAAGTCGCCAGACATGAATTTTTAGTTAGGGCCATATTCTGAAAGAGCAGACTTAAAGCTTTAAAATGATGTATAACTCAAATCAAATGGACTCTCCTAACCTATCTAAATATTGGAAAGAAAGCACAAACTAAGGATAAGTGTGAACTGAGAAAAGAGGCTCTGAAGTACAGTGTCTATTCAAGCGCTTAATCTTTACCAAACCGTGCTGGCTGTGCGATGAATGGGACAAAAACAGGAAGTTAACCACCAGAGTAACAACAATGAATGGATTATCAGATTAAACTGAAATTAACCATTCCTCATTTAGACATTCTGTCCATAATTAATGCCAACTTTCAAAGCAGAAGCACTATTCTTTCAAAAGTTATTAATGTTGAAAGTGAAGAGTGTGGACAAGGTTTTTCAGAAATGAAAAAGGGATTCTAAAGACACACCTAATCACACTATTCTACCATAAATCTTCGAGATAAACTGCTAAAAAAACACACTTTCCTGCCCGTTTTATGATACCAAATTTTAGCATAATGTAAAAGAAGACCCACTCTTTCAGAAAATATGAAAAGGTCAAGTTCGGCTAGGTTGACCCATTTCACTTATTTTCAGTCCTCACGCAAAATCAGTGTGTGCGACTTTATGTTCGTTTTGAGGTGCACGGTCACATATGACCCTGCACCACAAAACCAACAAAAAGTCGCCAGACATGGATTTTTAGTTAAAGGCAGATTCTGGAAGAACAGACTCTAAGCTTTAAAATGATGTATAACCCAATTCAAATGGACTCCTATAACCTATCTAAATACTGGAAAGAAAGCACACACTCTGGAAAAGTGTGAACTGAGAAAAGAGGTTCTGTAGTACAGCATCTATTCAAGCGCTTATTCTTGAACCAAGCCACGTTAGCTGTGGGATGAAAGGGACAAAACACAGGATGTCAACCACCGGAGCAACAACAATGAAAAAATTATGAGATCAAGCTGAAATTGAGCATGTTCTGTTATCACATTCTGTCCATGATTAATGCCAACTTACAAAGCAGTGGCATTATCCTTTCAAAGGTTATTAGACTAGAAAGTGAAGAGTCAGTACAAAGGATTTCAAAAAATGAAAAGGGGCCTCTAATACATACCTGATCATTCTATACTTTCCCCCAAAAAGGGGTTGTATAAAAACTGCTGAAAAAAACATTTTCCCATTCGAGTTATGATCTCAAACTAAAGGATAATGTAAAAGAAAGATAGCTCTTTCAGAAAATATGAAAAAATCAAGATTGACATAGTTTACCCATTTCACCTGTTTTGAGTCTTCACGTAAAATCAAGGGTTGCGAATTTTTGTTTGTTTTGTGATGCACGGTCACATGTTACACTATTAAACCGTCTACCTTTATGGTTTAGAGAGAAAAAAAATATTGATATATTCTTATATTTTAGGCTTTATTGCAAAACTTTAATATGGTAAGATGATTTGTGACACAATAACATGCATCAAAATGTGAGAATGCGAACATCGTATTCTTTTTTTTTAATCACTGCTCCTAAAGGTAAACAGCACCTTAAAATTGTGCTCTTTCAGAATCTGCCCATTGCTAAAATTCCATGTTTGGCGATTTCTCTTTTTTTTTATTTTGGTGGGTTTGTGATGCTGGGTCACATATTATGTATGTATTTGTTCTCGTTTTTTTTTTTTTTTTTGTCTTTCAGGCAGAACTACGTATTTCGAAGAGATACTTTGTTTTGCCACATAAGCACGTGGTTTAATCAGGCAGAACTACGTATCTCTTTGCTTGATTAACCAGGTGTTTATCGAGCAGAACAACGAATCTCTCTGCGGATTATCTAGCAGATTACCATACGTCAGCTATTCATCGCATGCAGTGTCCACACAATGAATTTTCTCTTTATTTCAGATTGAGTACAACTTTTCAATCATTAATTCGAATTGTATAAAGTCATCATAATAGTGACCGGCGACAACGGTTTCAGGCAAAAGTTGGGCATTTTGAAAAATCATTTTTTCACTGAATCACATTGCCCATTTCCTAAGCTTTGCATTGATATAAAACACTTGCATTCTTCGGCACCATAAGCGGGCATGGAAAGTGAAATAAAATGCACTTTTTAAGTTGTTAGCCTGACAAAATTGCGAGAAAACGGGCTTTGAAGATTCACCACTTTCTCAAAGACAATGTCCGAGCGGCGATGCGAGGTGAGAATCACCCATCCGTACGATGGTGCCAATCGATGTTAAGCTCCGCCTCTAGCAACCACATAGCCTTCTGATTGGCTCACTGAGAGAGTCAAATTTCCCGGGCACCCTACCTCGCAGCTCAGCGTATGGAGCCGAAAAACAATGCGGTTCGCTCGGGTTTGTTTTACCATTACGTCTTTCAAGATGGCGGATACGATAATTGCACGTATGGTGTACATGTGTATGGTGCACGCATTACGCAATGGCATCCACACGCCATGACCATCGTGTGCATGTAACAGGAGCGGATGGCGAATCCACACATTTACAAATCACGTTTTCATTGTTGTTGATTTAACTTTATCATTGGCGACCCTTTTGAAGGCAGATAAATGACAGTGCTGGCAAAGGTCACGCTTCCTGTTTGTTTTGCTTTTATAAGCCGTGCATATGTTGCCTTGTTTGGTGGTCTTAATTATATTAAAACAAACAAACAAACACGACTCGTTACTTCAGTTTCGTGCGATCTTGATGTGTAGTATTTGAATATAACTGATTTCATGTGACCTCTCCTTTCCTCTCATCTACCTTCCCTTGAGTCAGTCTGCTGTCATAATTTTTACTACACGTACAAGTAGACTATTGTTTGTTTGTTTTTTTCACACGATTATGTCGTGCTACGTACATGATATCTGTTTCACTTCCGTTGTCGAACATTGCTGTAGACTCTAGTTTGGATAGAAAGCCAAACGAAGAGCGCGCACCACAGCGTATAAACCACTATAGCAAGAACAATGGAGCATGTAATCACCTATGCACGCGTGGACAAAGCATTCCCCCCCAAACGCTGCAACTGGTGTCTCCGAAAGCCGAATTATGTAAATGTGCGCGACGCACCAGCCAATCGCATGCGAGACCTTGCGCCGTAGCAACGCTGGGGATATTGGCGCGGCGTTCGAAAGAAGCTCGAAACTGACGAGTGCGATCCAACATAGGGTGCTTAAAATTCCATTTTCGATAGGAAAAACGTAGTCTTACGCTACGAAATTTAGTGTAGATGTAGAAAACATATCAAAGATTCGATTTCTGCAAAAAACCCAAATCGACAAAAATAATGGTAAAGATCTTTGTACCCCGCCTAGGAGGAAATTTGCTATTGCGACTTTTGCCTGAAACCGTTGTCGCGGGTCACATTTGTTTAAATTCAATTCAATCTAATTCATAACATTTTATTCCTACGTGCAAAATAACTAGTTTTCCCAAATTATCCGTCTGTATTGATTTTGTTTCAGTCTCATTTTTTTTTATAGCGGCAAGATAAGTACCGCAGCTTGATCCAAGCTGTTACTTGAGTCAGGGTCGACGTCATGAAGCACTGCCTTTTCGGTTGATAAAGGATAAGAATAATTAGATTAAATAAGAAGCTTAATGTTCATCTAGACCTAGTTAAGATTAGAAGGTATGTGTTAAATCAGTACTACTACATGGTCTAGCCTTTTCTACGTTTGAAATTCGTAGGCCTAGATCTATGGTCCAGGTCTAGTTCTAATCAGTCTAAAGTTTCAGGCACACTCTCCTGGCAATTGAATAAAGAAGGCGTATTTTAGATTTGTAATCTAGACAGATTGTCATTTTTATGAAATTCACACTTTTGAGTAGAAGATTTTCAGAGAAAGAAGTAGACCAGAAATAGATCTAGACTAAATGTAGGCTACTTTCTAGTTCTTACTTTCTTATTTTACATTAGCATCAAAATCTACTCTAGAAGTACAAGTAGAATTCAAATCCTCGTTTTTAGTTTGACGTGTTGAGGTTTAATGAGCCAAACGCCAGTAGGCTAGGTCGAGGTCTACACTGACTCTTTAAACGCTGAGTAAACGCTGCCTCAGATATTGAGTCAAGAAATCTCTATCATCTGTAGTTTATTTAGGTCTTGACTACAGACAAGACTAACGGTCGAGGGATCTGCATGCAAATCATAGTGTTCCTACTATATGCCCAAAGTAAGAGTGCGCTCTTTTAGAACTAACGAATACTAGGCCTGGCTAGAGTTATTTATTAGTAGGTCTAGTTTGTGTCAGTATACCGTACTACAAATTGTACGCCCTCCTTTGTTTTTGTCACATATAATGCATAGAATATGATATTTAAGTCAAGGTATATTTCGCTATGGTGGCCATACTGAAATTTAAAATTGCGCCTGAAGTCTTGGTCACGAGAAATGGAACCAAAGTCGCTTCTTTTTTCTTTGTTTTGTTTGCTTTTGTTTTTGTTTTTTGTACTTTTTTTTTATTCAGCACCCCCTAATTGACCACATTAACTATTAAAAAAAAATGACACCAAAATTTGACGGGATCCAATATAACAACACAACAGACTGTACTAAGTTTAGCAGTGCTTCCTCGTGACTGAGACGAGTTGATTGTGTGAATAAGTAGAGTGAATAGTGTTTGTCCATGACATTGAGTCACAAGTTATACTAGATTCACTTCTACTGAAAGCTTTGATATCCTTTAAACTCCCTGACTGTCTTAACCCGTTGAGGACGAGTACAGAGTATACTCGGGCAAGTAGTTTTCAAAGGATGACAGGAAAACATTTTGGAATGGCTGCTCCCATCTTAAGCATGTGAAACTGAAGCTAGTTCTTATAACATATTTGTTTTTAATAATTTTGCTGTATATATATGTATATATATATATATATATATATGTATATATATATTTATTTATTCATTTTTTATTTTATTTTTTTTACTCTTTGATATCATGAATTCTTCATTCAATTCTCTTTATGTTGACTTTACACTTTTTAATTGTTGGTTTCCGAAAATGACGGCCAGTGGCATTCGCTCAAAGATTCGCCGAAAGGCAAACGATTTTCGCGCGTCCCTGAGAAGGGCAGAAAGGGGACAAGAAGTACATCAAACTTAAGACAATGCCGTCCACCGGAATACCCATAGAAGAGTACCTCAAATGTTCTTTTTATTATGACGGAAGCCACATACAGATGGCAAACTCTTGCATCAGTAGACAAATGCATTAATTCCTTCTCTTAACTAAACAATTTTAAGACCATTAATTTCTACTATGTGTATAAATTCAACACTAAGTAAGCATATGGACCCTGCATCACAAAACCAACAAAAAGTCACCAGACATTGATTTTTAGTTAAGGGCAGAAGTTGAAAGAGCAGACTCTAAGCTTTAAAATGATGTATAACTCAGGGTCTATTCCAAAGCTTATTTTTCACCAAGCCGTGCTAGCTGTGCGAAGAAAGAGACAAAACACAGAATGCAAACCAACGGAGCAACAACAATGAAGGGATTATCAGATTAAGCTGAAATTGACCATGTTCTGTCCATTCTGTCCATGATTAATGCTCACTTTAAAAGCAGTAGTGTTATCCCTTCAAAAGTTATTAGAATTGAAAGTGAAGAGTATGGAAATGATTTCAAGAAATGAAAAGGGGCCTCTTAGACAAACCCGATCATTTTACTCTTCCCCCTAAAAAGAGGGTTGCAGAAAAACTGCTGAAAACACACTTTCTCATTCATGTTATGATTCCAAACAATAGAACAATGAAGAAGAAGGATAGGTCTTTGAGAAAATATGAAAAACTTAAAATTGACTCGGTTTACCTATTTCACCTCTTTTGAGTCCTCACGTAAAATCAAGGGGTGCGACTTTTTTCGGTTTTGTGATGAACGGTCACATATGAGCAAATATTACCCATTATGCAATAAGTTGATAATTAGACCCTAACCCTAACCGTCACATCCGTTTTTTTTTTTTTGTTTTGTTTGCATAGCAGAAGGGAGACACTGGCGTTGGCGTTGATAATTTTGGTGTACTCATAACTTTCCACAGCTTTGAGCTCTTACCGACGCACGCTCACTTCAGGTACATAACTTTACATGCAATGATGGCCATTTTCAAATTTGATGTGGTTGAAGTCCCGACAACATAAAAGCCAGGAAGGTCAATGAATTTTCTCTACAAGCACTGAAATCACAGCAGTGTGTTGTACTGAAATTGTACTGAAATAGGATGTACATGTATAGGTAAAACGATAATGGTAAAGGTGTAACAATGGCCAGGTCTACCAAGACACAAATGAAAAATTCTTTCAGTTGCTTGTAAACGCCATACCTTTAAAGTGTGATATGCCGGTGAGACATGGCATGGCACTTCCTTTGTATCACTCTGAAACGTTGTCTTTTCTGACACGTTTTTGAATACTATTGTCTTGTGCTTACTATTGCATGTAGTTATAATTGTCTTTGCCAGTGTTAGAACAGTGTATGTTGATATCAAAGGAGAGAAGAATAAGCAGTGTTTCTTGTATAAGTGCATACTGCAGTTCAGATTACATACTAAAAGCTTTTTTTTTTTTTTTGGGGGGGGGGAGGTCTCATACAGCTGTATGTGGTGTAGAAAATGCAAGTAGCCATACTTATCTTCCTTGTCTGCAGCCAAATCCTTCCAGACCCGGAGTGAGTATATATTATGTACATGATCTTATTATATATATATATATATATATTTCAGTTCTACGTTAGACTTAATAACGTTATTTTTTTCCTAATTGTCCTGTTCGTTTGTTTTTACTTTAATTACTTTAAGGAAGTGAAACAATGGACATTAGAAGGTTAATGTTTTATCACCTGAATGTAATGTCGACCAATGGCTTTACAAGGCTCAAGAGATAAACCAACTATGGCCACCAATAATTCCATGAGTGCAATAAGTCTTTATTGTACTTGTCAGTGTTAAGATACTGATATGAGCAAAGCAACATTACAAATAGTACATGTACTATCCTTTTCAATTGTTTGCTGACATCAATACCTTACAATTCATCTTGTTATTGATGCGGTGAATGAATTTGTGTCAGATTGTGAAAATAAAAGGTATCATTTGCAAAAATGTATGCTTTACTTTGAAACCAGATTTCCCCGTGTTTAAATGCTGCATAAGATGTACAAATGTACATAGAACGATATCTTTCATGCCAACTTCCAAAGCCATAATTCTTCCAAACCCAGGTGTGCCCCCAAAGCATATGCTTTGAACACCTATTCAGGTAAACCATGCATTGTTTTAACAATTGTTCAGTTTTGTCAGTACATAGTGTGTGGTTTTTACAATACATGTAGTATTGTTTGTTTTTTTAATAAAAAGATTGAATGACTGAAATGAAAAGTGCCCATATCCCAGATGTCTTCTTCAGATCTTGTTCAGTTTAATATGGCATCGCTAACTTGTGTTTAGGCATAGAATGGACGTAAAACTACATAATACAGCAGAAAAGAGAGTACATTTACTACCACTGCGTAGGTAAAGCTAAACATTGTGCACCTGTCCTATTATAAGATTAAGGAAAGCACGAAAACACATGTTATATCATATCAATATTACATGATATTAATATCTTCTCAATATGATATTAAATGATATAATATTGTTCTTCAAGAAATGTTATGTGGCATTTGTATTGGATTATTTTATGGTTGAGCCACAATTTGGTCTGAAAAATGTGAAAAGGGACATACAAATACCTGATGTCGTAGCTATGTACCAGGCAGTCAGCATGTGCTGCTATCAAAATGGGAAATTACGTGGTTCAAAACACTGACAGTTTTGATTGTGCCGCAGTGTGGCAAACTCTCCTCTACCACAGGGTGACATACTGCTGTGGATAACGTAGTGTGAGAGACCGTGATGGATAAGATAGTGTAAGGGATTAGCAGGAAACACAGTGTGAGAGACTGTGGTATATAACATAGTGTGAGAGACTGTGGTACGTAACATAGTGGGGGACTGCGGCTGATAACACAGAGTGAAAGAGTGTGATATACAGTATAGATATCGCAGTGTGAGAGACTGTCGTATGATATATGTGACCGTGCATCACAAAACGAACAAAAAGTCGCAAACACAGATTTGTGTGAGGACTGAAAATAAGTGAAATGGGTCAACCTAGCCGATCTTGACTTTTCAATATTTTCTGAAAGAGCAAGTCTTCTTTTACATTATGCTAAAATTTTTGGATCATAAAACGGGCGGGAAAGTGTGTGTTTAAGCAGTTTATCTCGAACAGTTTTGGTAGAATAGTGTGATTAGGTGTGTCTTTAGAGTCCCTTTTTCATTTCTGAAAAACCTTGTACACACTCTTCACTCTCAACTCCAATAAATGTTGAAAGGATAGTGCTACTCTAAATATGTTAATGAGGCATTCTTAATTACAGTAAAATGTGATGATCCCTTTATTGTTGTTACTCGGGTAGGTTACTTCCTGTTTTTGTCCCATTCATCGCACAACCAGCACGGTTTGATAAAGATTAAGCGCTTGAATAGATACTGTACTTCAAAGCCTCTTTTCTTAGTTCACACTTTTTCCTAAGTTTGTGCTTTCTTTCCAATATTTAGATAGGTTAGGAGAGTCCATTTGATTTGAGTTATACATCATTTTAAAGCTTAAAGTCTGCTCTTTCAGAATATGGTCTCAAATAAAAATTCATGTCTGGCGACTTTTGGTTCGTTTTGTGGTGCAGGGTCATATATAGATGATGACTGGCGGGGGAGGGAACATTTGGTGCATGTTCCCGACAACAAAAGTCATCGTCTATTATATTATGTGGGTTAGTCAAATACCATCATCTGATATGGGTTGATAGTATAGTCAAAGAAATCTGAGAAAACAGTTGCGAAGAATTTTCCGTGGAAGCCATGTTCGCAACGTCAACCATCAGCACAACGCACTCGATCGGTCGCGGTGTTATTGATGCAACGGGTACGCACTGTAAGTAGAAAGCGCTGAATACCGCACACGCATCTATCGTTTGTCATTATCAATGTTACGTGACAATGTTTTCCCGTGGGAGAACATTACGAAAATGTTCTGCCCACGGGCGAACATAACCAATGTGCCTCCATCACATGATTGTCTTTAGCCAATCACTAACCGGTATTTGACTGACCCTTTTAATATAACACAATGTGAGTGACTACCATAGTCTGTCACAGTCACTTTTCTAAAGTTTGTTTGAATACAGTATGCTACTATTTTCGGTCATTGATTTTGTTTTGTTTTGTTTTACTGATTACATTATTGTCCGCAATAAAAATTATTCGTACATCGGATATTAAGACAAATATATATAAAATACGAGCAAGTATTTTCAAAGATATATCACAAAGTTCACTATTGAAACTAAAACAGCAGCATATTAACATGCATCACATTAACACCATAGCAACGTGATACCTTGACTAGACATTTACAGGTTAAACAATTGACATATATCACTTTCATTCAAGTATCTACAATGTACGAATCTGAACGTGGTGACACAGACGTAACAGCGTCTTCCTTCGAAATGCTTGATCTTTCATTCTTTCACGTAGTTCATGAATTACATTTCTCGTGACTGTCAGAAACTTTAAAACGGACCATATCTGACAGTTTTGTGGTATTTTAAAGAACATTATATGCAAGAAAAGTTGATATTTCTGTCTAAAAAAAAAGCAAACGTTCGTGCATTGATCGTGGCTTTGTTTTTGACTCCAGCCACAGCTAAATATTCGGATGTAAGACCAAAAGGATACGGCCCTCAAATCCTGGCAGCTTGAATTCCCTGGTTTGTAGGTTCCATTTGCCAATGAAAAACACATTCTTAAAAAGAAACAAAAAAAAAATCGTGGATGCCGACGGTGCTCCAGATCACTACCAAAATATGTTTATCCAGTATGTCATTGTTTCAAAATATAATTTTCATTGTACTTTTCCTGTTTACTTTATCTGAATATTTTCACAATGTTTTTTAGTTATTTTGCAAACAAACAGAGAATTCAAAGTCTGCAACCAAAAATTAAAGAAGTCCTTGGTGGATGTTTCTTTTTTTTTCTCTTGTTTCGGCAATAAATGCACTATATGTGGAACCAACAACTCAACTTCGCCTTCTTGTTAGAATTTAATAAATCACGTGATGAAAATGATATAGACATATATTATATATATATATATATATAAATAGATGGTTGCAATCTTAAGGAACTCTCAGAGAGTGGTTGATAAAATTAGTCATGAAATATTACTAGCTCAAGTATAACATTATGGCATTAAATTTCAGCTCTCTTCAAGCTATCTCAGTGACCGAAAACCATTCACAATTTATAAAAGTTATAGATTTTGTTGGTTTCTTTGTAGTGAACCACATGTTCACGTTTAAGACCCAGAATCATTTGCTATTAGGGCCTTTACATTAATTGTTTGTATCGAGCTTTGAAAGATACTCCTGGATTATTGCGCTTTCTTTTGTTTGATGATGATCAAGCATATTCTATCAACATAAGAATTTTCAATGTTTGCAGAGACTATTAACCCTTAATTTATGAAAGCTAGTGATCGGATCAAACCTAACAAATTTCGGTTGAAATGTAATGAAAAAACATTTTATGATATTCAATGCAAAAACAAATGTCAATAAAATACGAAAAAAAATTGATAATTACAAATTGTGCATGTACATAATACATAACTTTGGGTTGTTTAATTTGAATATGACTTCACAAGGAACTACAAATATCACTTTTGTCACGTGTATGACATGATTTCATAGATGAAAGATGATAGATGTGATGAGTAAGTTGAATGATATCTTACATCCAAATAAGTCATTATTTTATATTGTTCAAATCTATGTCGTTACGACACTCGTCTTTAAACTGCAATATAGTTTTTGGATCTTGCAACTAATACTGTTGATCGCACTACTTTCTTTGAAAAATATTAAAAGAACGAACTGTTCGTATTTTCATTTTCTCACAGACAATACTTCAGTCATACACTGTACCAAAATAGTGCCGGCGACACTTCGTGGCACTTCGCGGCAGAGGCATAACAATCATGTATGTAACATTTTTTTTTCCGCAAAATTTGAAAAACCCTTCTGTGATGAGTAAGTTGAAGGATATCTTACATCCAAATAAGTCATTATTTTATATTGTTCAAATCTATGTCGTTACGACACTCGTCTTTATACGGCAATATAGCTTTTGGATCTTGCAACTAATACTGTTGATCGCACTACTTTCTTTAAAAAAATATTAAAAGAACGAACTGTTCGTATTTTCATTTTCTCACAGACAATACTTCAGTCATACAATTTTTTTTTTTAACTGTTGAGGACAAAAGTTTTTTTTTCTATAACACACGTTTGCTATAACCACTTGCAATAGTATTTCCGTGACTAGACAGTCTTAAGCGGGTTGAAATTAAATATTCTACCAGTTTGTCTTTTATATGACAATCAATTTAATGTTTTCATTAACTCAATTCACCATAGTATGCTACCTGCATAATGCATTGATACGTCAAGTGCAATATTCAAATCCAAAGTTACATAACGTGAAAAGGTAATGATATCGTTGGTAAATAGACTTATGGTATTATATTATTCACAGTTCATTTTTTATCACTCAAGATATAACTTTCAAAGAACACTTTATGTACCAATGTTAAACAATCTTGGAAAGGCTTGGAACATTCAAAACAATAACGAAGTTGCAATTACTGCAAACAGTGTAATCCGCAATACCAACAATATAAGACAGTTTTGTTTTGTTTTGTTTTGTTTTATTTTTTCTGTTCTTGCCATAGTTGCCATAAATTATCTGTTTATAAACAACTTAATTTTTGCCGATCCATCCACTTGTTGTTACAATTTCTGCATTTTTTTTTTCTGTTAGTGACCACATTTTGACAATTTAGTTAGTTTGACCGGATTGCATGAGGTCGGAAAATATTTTGAATCAAATTTAATTTCATGATTTCAATTTCCTTCATGCTCGGTTGCACGTAAATCTTAATGCCGATTTTTTATTTTCTTAAACAGTTTTTTTTTAACCTAATTCGCAGCTTTTCATTATGTTCCACATCTCTGGTGCTTTGAGACAAGATCTGACATAAAATCAGCCAAGAGCTGACATTCAAACCTCCAGCCCCGTATATAATTGCATGATTACATCAAGTCACAATTCCACTTTGCGTTAACACGGCTGTCGAATCGATGCCGAAACAACAGTTCATGTGGTTATGGTATAAATGGTCAAACATTCCCTACTGTGTAGCTACCATAATTTTCGCTGATAAACAGGATACAAGATAACTCACTAACGGTTCTTAAATATTATTCCAAACCTTATCTAATCATCATGGTTGATTCAAGAATAAGGTATATCAAAAAGCTCAGTCAATATGTGCGAGATCTCATACTTATTTTAAAGTCTATCTGGTACTCTTGACCTTCAAATCCTTACAATAGAAGAGTTCAAATTTAAAACCAGAATCTTACTGACCTAAGAAGCCAAGAAACTGACAAAAGTTCTGAAACAAGCAAACACAACATGTACAAAAAATTAGCACAATATCAATAAAACAGGTTCGATTCACTTGGCGACAAAATCACCTTGATCTTTAGTACCGTAACCGTCCAGACTTGCATGGCTCTCCTTATTGTTGTCATTGATTATGCAAATCAAGTTATAAAAATTGAACAAAATAGCATTTTTTTTCTTGAAAACACTTACACCACTCTTATCTTGGATATAGGTATCCTATGGAAAGATTTGCTAAACATCTCGATGTATAGAATTGATGTGCCTTCAGTATCAAACGTCCCTAAGTATATCAACATAAGGTCAATAATGTGCTACTCTGGTATTTGACCTCCAAACATACACGTCATATATAGTTATATATATATATATATATATATATATATATATAAATATATATATATATATACATGTATATATATAAATATATATATATATGTATATATATATATATATATATATATATAGAGAGAGAGAGAGAGAGAGAGAGAGAGAGAGAGAATTCATTTCATTCTAGCAGGCTGAAGAAAAGCAAAATGACGGGCGAATGGTAAAGCAATCATATCTAAGCAACTAAAAACGAACCTGTCTCTTATCTCTCCTGTCGCATTCTGCCACAATTGCGAGAACAAGAATGCTATGCTTCTGAAAGGTCCGGCGAAAAGTACACTATTAAAGGTAAAGAGTAGAACGTATCATTTATGGGGATCAGGGTAATAAATAATTATATTCTGTGTGGTGTTTTTGTTTTTATTTTTGTTTTTCGTTTTTGTTCACATTATCATCTTCATGGGGGTTCGGAATATGCTAAGAAGGAAATGGACGAGAAGGTCACAGCTCCAAGGCTTGTAAAGTATGACAGTTGATGGGTCCTACTGCATCACGCCCAGCGATTGTGGCTAGGGTCGAAGACAGACACGTTCTGAGGTTGTTACATGGACATGGCGGATTAGGAAGACGGTGACTGATGACAAAGACTGAAATAGCGCAAAGGGATGTTAAAGATCTTCTTATTTTTTGATCTTCCCTCTTTTTAGATCGGTTGATCCAAACGTCTGAAGGCTAGTTGGGGAGAGAGAGAGAAAAAGAGAGATACAATGAAAGAGAAACTTGGTCAAAACATGAATACACAGGGATGGCAGTACGTATGTTATCATATTTTCCCACTTCTTGTGTTGATTTTAAGGGATCTCATTTGAACTTAAATAGTTACAGCGCTTCAGTTTAGTATAAGCCCATCTCGTCACCTTATTGCACCACTGTATAGGCCAATGAGTATACCTCATTGAACGAAAAGAGAACTGAAAACAGACGACCATTGCACATATTCTGCAAACCGTTAAGCAAAACAAATTTCTACTGACAGAAAACTTACGTGAAAATATGGACAAATAAATGACAAAAGAAAGTGGAATGACTTTGATAAGAAAACGTACATAAACAGTTGACCCCGCCGAAGATCATGACGCTTGTTTCAAGGCAAATTGTGCAAACCATTTTGTCCAGCATCACTCTTAAATCGGGTTTTCTTTCTCGTTTGCATGTGTGACTACGTGTGTGTAAGCATTATGTGTCGTGCTCTTTAGTAAGTGTTTACCTGTAGTTACCCAAGAGTGCAACCGCCATTAGTTATGTTTTTCTTGGTATATAACATGACGAAATAAACTCCGTCCTACAACCGTCATTGGAGGATCATTGCACTAACTTTCTAACCCTAATGTTACATCGTATTTGATATTTCGGCAGGTGTATAAGTCCATGGGCAGAGTGTTTAATTATCTTTGCCCTTCCAGAGGGAAAAAGAAAATTGCAAATGAATATATGGATACACTCTTACATGGATACACGGGATTAACGGTAGCTACAGAGCACACCCAAAGAACAGTATTTCCAATGGACCAATTATTTATTTTTTGTTGTATGCAACATACATTTTTTCTTTTCGGAACAACTTCTTTCAAAACGTAGCATAAACTTGATTTTCTTTATTTAGTGAATAACAGCAAGAATTCAATAAAGTTCGTTTCTTAGGACTGTATTCGGAAAATAAAATGGGAAAAAATGATGCAAATGTAAATATATAGCATTATCACAAGTTGAAATCTGATATACTTATTGAACACTTTCTAATATAGGTTTTTTTTCACTTTTGTCAGTCCAATTCCTTATTGCTGCATTCAATTTGCAGTAGATTTAGCGTAGATGACATGTTGGGTATTTCAATTTCATAATCTCTTCATTCAGATTCATTTTGGAGCATTCAAATTACCTTTAACCTCATTCTAATTAACACCTTTTCAATTTAAATTCGTAAAACAAGCACAATTTCGTTATTCGTTCATTCAATATAGAATGATTATGGTCACGTGATCACGTATATGCTGCGCTCGTTCATTCGAATTCATTTGTGGGCATCCAATTTAACATTTTTTTTTGCAGTCAATTTAGCACACATATTTTATAGAACATAGTTATTGTTTTGTAAGCATCATTACCCTTCATATTTTCGTATTTATTTTGGAGATTTTGGCAACAGTTTCTTTTTCAATGTGCTTATTGAGTCTCCGAGTTCGAATGTGGCCACAACTTATCTGGCTGTTGAGCGCTTTATTCCGAGTGTGTCGGCCAGTTCTGGGAAGTCAAGGTTATGATCATTGAATGTTCCTATAATTATTTCTCTGTCTTCTTGAAATATATATATGTATCTAACTTGTGCTGTCATTACTGTATGAAGACGAGGTTATCTGTAGTATCGGTACATGTAGGCCTATATGTATGAAAGAAAAGGGGAGTCACAGAACAACAAACTCGAGTTATATCGGGTCAAAAAGATGATACCCTAACTGCTTAACTTACAGTGTGTGGATGAAACAAAAAGTCACATAGAAATGCATACATTTAAAGGTAGGGGATACCTTTTACAGACCTCCCAAAATGCAGCAAAACATTAAATATGAACCTCAGGGGACTTGTTTAGGCCACTGCTGAGAAATTTGGAAGTCAACATTTATCTACAATTTGAATAATACACAAAACTCAACTACTCAGTAGTTCTGTGTGTCAGCCACACTTAAGCCTTTTTGTTGCAGTCTTCCGTATCTTTTATCTATAAACACAAATCTAAAAGTATAAGAGCTGATGTAATAATATATGGAGTGTGTGGCAAGAATGTATATAGAAATGTTTGCAAGTTTGGATGATCTTTCTTCTCAAAATATACATGATGGACACACATGCAGTGCATGGGTCTGCAAAGGTAGCCTAGTAATGTACTGGAATTTACGGTGAGCCGCAAAAAAAAATCTAACGGTCAATAAAAATGTATTAAATGTTACCTTCCACTTTCAATACTTCATGGGACTTTCTAAAATGATACTCTCTTCAACATACCACTGTATTTATACAACTCTTCATTTAAGGCATGCAAATGGGATATCCTACCTTTAAATGTTCTCACCTTTAAAAACAAAACAAAACATGATGTTAATTTGAATGAAAATGTTCGGAATTTGACTGCCCATTCGCGAAATTGAATGACTCAAGTACCCTTTTCGTCGAGTGGTGGCGAATTTGAATGAACGTAGAGTACCAGCCAATTTGAATGCCCTTTTAACGAATTTGAAAGCCATATGTGCAAATTTCACTAATCGAAATGCTAAATTGAACGCACAAGTTGCAATTTTGAATGACAAACCGTGCGATAACGAGGGGTTTTTTGCTAAACTGAATGAACCTTCTGTCAAATGGACTGACAAAAGTGCGAAATTGGCCGGGAAAACCTGTATCATTAATCTCCCTTTCGTATCTCACATGAGCAATTCAAGGTCAAGCAAACTTTAACTTTTTTTTTCAGAAATGTCGAATCAAAATAAGTATTGATACTTTATTTCATGATACACCGATTCAGATATAGTTGGAGAAACTGTTACTCTTCTAGATAAGCCTAAAATTAAACAACGGACCTCGCACAGGCACAAATTATCACTCTTAAGGTAATTCAACCAGCGCAACTTTCCGGCCGTTAACATAATTCTTTCAAAACTTCAGAGAGATTAAAGGTGACCACGTGACCTGGTTTAGTGTAATATTTTTGCTGTTACATTGTTGTTGTTGTTGGTTGGTTTTTTTGTGATTCTTGTGACATATTACCATCAATCAAACTGTGGCTACTTTCTAGTTACTAAGGAGAGTGCCCATTAAGTCAAGTACCCTTAAAAATACATGTGATGAGACGACCCTGATCTATTAGGTCGGTTACATTTTTTTTTTATCTTGACTTCCAATTCCAATATTTGGTCAATTTTCTTTTCCCACAACAGTTGAAACAAAACACATAGTATACACAAGAGCTCAAGTTAAACTTTGATGGTTTATAGGTGTTTCTGTATTATTCTGTGCCAATGAAATCAATGCATTGCAAGAGCAATACAACTTACCATTATTGAAAAATCGACGTTTCTTGTAGCGTAAGCAACATAGCATCAGGATCCAGGAAACAACCAATGTTCCGC
Source organism: Diadema antillarum (assembly GCF_040938485.1). Lineage (NCBI taxonomy): Eukaryota > Metazoa > Echinodermata > Echinoidea > Diadematoida > Diadematidae > Diadema > Diadema antillarum. The sequence continues at coordinate 559,521 of NW_027272108.1, read as the reverse complement.
CGGATACTCCGAAAAGGATCTTAAACACATCTGACAAAAAAGAAAAAAAAAAGCAAGCCTTTCAGTACTATGTAGATGTAAGGGAGTAATAGAATCGGTGGTTGGCTGTTTATCACACAAATAATTCGAAAGATACTATGAACGGGTTGTTTGGATGTTACATAAAGAGACCTTGCATCATGGAGTATGTATGTAATATACAAGATAACATTGTGTTTGCTTGTTTGTGTTAGTGTTAGTGCGCGCGTGTGTGTGTGTGTGTGTGTGCGCGCGCGCACGCGTTAAGGTCACATTCTGAAGGAGACTCTTGATAATAATTGATATAAGACTTATCTAGAAGACAATCTGGTGTTTTCAAAGCGTGCAGATAAATTATGGACAATCCAAAATGTACAAATCTTGTTCTTGTTTGTCTTGTTTTGTTTTGTTTGATTTGTTTGTTTGTTTGTCTTTTAGTTTTTTTTTCCCTCACCCTTTTTAACGTGTGGAACCAAGTGAGCACATTCATGAGACTAAATTAAGATTGTGTTAACCTATTAAATCTTAAATTTGTGACCGTGAACCTCAAAACGAACATAAAGTCGCACACACTGATTTTGCGTGAGGACTGAAAATAAGTGAAATGGGTCAACCTAGCCGAACTTGACTGAAAGAGCGGGTCTTCTTTTACATTTTGCTAAAATGTGGTATCATAAAACGGGCAGGAAAGTATGTTTTTTTAGCAGTTTATCTCGAACATTTTTGGTAGAATAGTGTGATTAGGTGTGTCTTTAGAATCCCTTTTTTATTTCTGAAAAACCTTGTCCACACTCTTCACTTTCAACTCTAATAACTTTTTAAAGGATAGTGCTACTGCTTTGAAAGTTGGCATTAATTATGATCACAATGTGTTAATGAGGCATGCTTAATTTCAGTTTAATTTGATAATCCCTTCATTGTTGTTACTCTGGTGGTTTACTTCCTGTTTTTTTGTCCCATTCATTGCACAGCCAGCACGGTTTGGTAAAGATTAAGCGCTTGAATAGACACTGTACTTCAGAGCCTCTTTTATCAGTTCACACTTTTAGTGATGTGTGCTTTCATTCCAATATTTAAATAGGTTAGGAGAGTCCATTTGATTTGAGTTATACATCATTTTGAAGCTTAAAGTCTGCTCTTTCAGAATATGGTCTTACCTAAAAATTCATGTCTGGCGACTTTTTGTCTGTTTTGAGGTGCAGGGTCACATTTATGATTAGGTGAAAACATCAAACCTACTGCTGAATATTTCTTAAGTATCTGCAAGGCTTTAAGGTACACCTTGACTTGCATCGTCAATGGACTTCGGAGGGGACAAAGCACCACTCACTTTTTACTCATTTATATAAGACTAGTATTCACATTTCCACGTACTTAAATGGGAAATACATTATGCACAAACTTACACGCATTCAAAAATGGTTGATAAATCGTTTTACTTAAAGGGATCGTATAGTTTTGGTTGAGACCTAATATCAGGTTTCTAACATTTTTTCATGAGATAATGAGAAAACTCTTATGAAATATGAAAGAGCATGTAATTCTATGAGGAATTCAACGCTTCTTTGATGAAAATTGGTTTTGAAATGGCTGAGATATCCAAAAAAGAGCGATTCTAATAAAGTGTGGGACCCACACTTTATTACGATCGCTTTGTTTTACCTTATTTTCGGATGTTTCAGTGATTCCGAACTCGATTTTCATCAAATAAACTTTGAATTCCTCTTGAAATGGTATGCTCTGCACAATATCGTAAGTGTTTTCTTGGTATCTCGCAAAAAGTTAAAAGCCCAATTCTCATCTCCACCAATACTGTACTATCCCTTTAACATTATTTTCCAGAGGTAAAAATTCAATCATCATATATTACAGCTGTCATGTAAACCTGTCCGGATGATCCACAAAGTTCTGGCTATTCCCAAGGAAAATGAATAATAAACTCCATTTCGCATGACTTCCTTTGCGGTTTTGTGATGGTCATGAAAAACAAGCACTGGCATAACATGCATAATATATCAATTGATTTGATATTGATTCTTTTTTTCTACAAGTGGAACCAGCAAGACATGGTAGAAACATAGATTTTTTGTAAAGATTTAACACTTTTTTTCAATAAACACAATGGTAAAAAAGGGCAACAGGAAGATAATAAAGTGATGCTTAAGGCAATTTAAGCTGTTGACACATACCCCCAGTCTACTACTTCTAGTGTACAAAATAATGTGTATCTATAATGGTCGTTACAAGATATAGAATGGAGGGACGTTTACAAGAGCATCATCCCACTTTTCGTCTTCAGACTTACCATCAGTTGGACACTCTGTCTCCGGCGTTGTATTAGTAGAAACCGTATTTGCTGCTGCCGTAGAAAGGTCTGGTAAAGGAGTTCGGAAAATTAACATGACGTGGAATGCTTTATGACATGGACTTTGGACACCAAAAGTCGTATGTCCCACCCATTACCTGTGTTCACCCCCCCCCCCCCGGAATATTATACATAATATCCATATGGGGGGGGGGTGAACAGTGATGATCATGACTGGATATTAAATAACATCCAGGTGTACACATTGAAATATTATTTCAATATGTGCACCTGGATATTATTCAGCTCACCACTAATGACTGGTGCAGGATAATTTTGCTTATAACGTAACATTGACCGAGCTAAATGTGTATACACTATCCATGCAAATTGCACATGAAAGATGCTTCTGAGAAGATTATTATTATTATTATTATTATTATTATTATTATTATTATTATCATCATTCTTTGCAAATTAAAGCAGTTTTAGTGTGATATTTTCCGATTTCTACATTACGTTTGGAAAATTATAATCTTCGAAAGGGACCACAATACCAGTTTCATAAAATTATTTGATGTTAGACTAGGAACAAGGAAGAAAATTTCAGACGTGTTCTGTTTTTTTTTCCCGAATTAGCAGTGCAACTAGAAGATCGCGGCCGGGTTTGTGTCATGCGGAATGCCAAGCTGCGTGTGGCCAAACATTGGACTTTAAATTATTTTCAGTTACTAGTACAACAATCAACTAATTAAAGCACGAATGATCGCACGTTATATACGCAACGAACTCTTTTCATTGCCGAGCGCGGTTCTACTTCTAGTGTTCTAGTGCTGCGGTACGCCGTGGGGCCCGTTTCATAAAACTTGTCATTAGTGAAAACTGCCACATTTCTATGGCAAAAATTTGCTTTCAGCCAATGAGATGCAAGGATTTCAGTAGCTTATCACTTCTATGACAACTTGTCACTGATTACAGGTTTTATGAAACGGGCCCAAGGTAAAAGCTTCATGCTCAACTGCAGCACTGCTGAGACTGATGAGGCTGACTCTTCAACAAGAACGTACGTTCCAGTTTCAAAGGAGCATATATCTATAAAAAAGCAAGGGTATGTAGGCATATACACCGATGGTAGGTGTCTCCTCTCCCTGAGCTTCTAATCTAACGTTGGAATTGTAGAAACATGGCGAGCCCATGATAGTATCATCTTGTATCACTCGAGCAGTTTGATTATATAGACTATAGTATGTCATGAATTAATCCGACAAAAATTAAATGTTTCTCTTGCACAAGTCTCTCAGCTGCCTTCAAGCAACACAGCACACTTCAATTCAGGTCGGTCCAAGTGCTGCTGTCAACCTGGCTGTGAACGTAGTGTTGGTGCTATCAGCTGTGCGTAATGGTCCAAACACCATGGCGCACAGCTGATAGCAGCTAGCAGCTGATATGAACGGCGCTGTGCGTAACGTAGGCCTCAGGCTATATGCGCATGGCAGTGTGGCACACGGAGGTTGGATATTGAATGGTGATGTGTCTTTGAAAGATAGCTAAAAGATTTGTGCAATAAAATATTTTATTCGGATTAATTCATAAAATCGATAGGTCAAATATCAATTAGGAATATATTAGCCCTAGATCTTCCACTAGAGCTGATTCAATAAGGCTGAAATGCTCTTTTTAAGACGTTTTTAGCTAAAAATTTACTGACCGGCGTAATAAGTAGTGGACCAAACTATCATTATAGTATAGTGGCAGATTGATACGATAGGACTTGTGTCCACTCTGGGCTGTCAATCAGGCCTACATTTACAATTCCAATGTTAGATTAGAAACTCAAATAGATGAGACAGATACCATGGTTCTATAGACCTACATTATACCCTTGTTTTTTGTTTTTCTGTTGAGATATGTGCTCCTCTGGAACCGCAACTTACTTTCTTGTTAAAGAGTCGGCCTCATCAGGCTCAACTGCAGTTGAGCATGACGCTGCACCTGTTGGCGTACCGCAGCACTCCACTACTCCAGATATTAGCAGAACCGGACTTGGCGATGAAAGGATTTCGTTGGGTAGAACATGCGATTGTTTGTGCTTTAATTGATTGTTGTTATTGAAAATAGTTTTAACTTAAATCGACAAGGGAAACCCATTTAATCTTTATGGTCACAGATTAATCAATTTATTGTACATTCACATTTGAAGTGTTCCGTGCGTGCCAAAGAATGTTTGGCCACACGCACCCAGCAAACACATAACGTTCTCAGAACGTTTCCTACACGTTTTTTTTTTCTTTCTTTTTTCTTCTTGAGGTTCCGTACGTCTTCGTATATAATGAACGTATGAAGGGTTTGTTTGCAAAAACCGATAAGTCCATTTCTGAAGATTTTGAAGTACGATCTCTGTCATGAAGTACAAAATAATACCTTTTAAATGATATATTTTTTCACTGCATATAAAGGTACATATTTGAAGTTATGGTCATAAGAAGCAAAAAAAAATTCTTAGTATTCTCTTTATTTTTCTTATCGCAAATATCTCCATTTTGCAAATATGGACTTACCGGTTTTTGCAAACAAACTCTTCGTATATGTGACCGTGCACCTCAAAACGAACATAAAGTCGCACACACTGATTTTGCGTGAGGACTGAAAATAAGTGAAATGGGTTAACCTAGCTGAACTTGACTTTTTCATATTTTCTGAAAGAGCAGGTCTTCTTTTACATTATGCTAAAATTTGGAATCATAAAACGGGCAGGAAAGTGTGTTTTTTTAAGCAGTTTACCTCGAACATTTTTGGTAGAATAATGTGATTAGGTGTGTCTTTAGAATCCCTTTTTCATTTCTGAAAAACCTTGTCCATACTCTTCACTTTCAACTCTAATATTTTTTGAAAGGATAGTGCTACTGCTTTGAAAGTTGGCATTAACTATGGACAGAATATGTTAATGAGGCATGCTTAATTTCAGTTTAATCTGATAATCCCTTCATTGTTGTTACTCTGGTGGTTTACTTCCTGTCTTTTGTCCCATTCATCGCACAGCCAGCACGGTTTGGTAAAGATTAAGCGCTTGAATAGACACTGTATACTTCAGAGCCTCTTTTCTCAGTTCACACTTTTCCTGAGTTTGTGCTTCCTTTCCAGTATTTAGATACGTTAGGAGAGTCCATTTGATTTGAGTTATACATCATTTTAAAGCTTAAAGTCTGGTCTGTCAGAATATGGTCTTAATTAAAAATTCATGTCTGGCGACTTTTTGTTTGTTTTGAGGTGCACTGTCACATATATAATGTCAATGTTCGGACTTATCATTCACCACAAGGAATAGTTAAAAAGACGTTTTAAAAATGTCAATGGAAGTTACAAAACGTTTTCATTTGGTCTGCTACGTCGACTATCTCTTTAATGAGCGTCTAAAAACGTTTTTATTTGGGCCCCTACGTCTTCGTCATTGGTTTTTTATCATGAATATTCATCCATATCTATGATTATTCAAATAAGAAAATCTAACATGTGAAAACAAGCTAAAAGACATTGAAATCTAAAGTATTTATGCTTGGTTCAAACTTTCTGTATCAAAAATTGTGCGTATACGTTATTGTTCAGATATTCACAATTTCAAATTGTGCTATAACGAAGTGTTTTCATGTTACTAGGCCTAATTAGGAAATATATGATTTAATTCTAGTAACCACGTTTTCTGCATTACAACATTTTTGCCGGTAAGTAAAAGAATGTGATTCATCAACTGGAAATAGGATGTAGTAGGTAAAAGAGGTGGGACATTAGGAACAGGTTTGGATAGGTTTTGAATATTCTTAAAAAGTATTCTGACGTCTGTAACAGCCAAAAGGTTGTCTGCAGGTCCTTAAAAAATTTTGAACGTAAAAAGAAAAAATATAACGTCCATTTGAAACGTTTTAAATATGTCGAAATCCTTCCACTAAAAGATGTTTGAAAACGTTTTGACTAAACGTCCAAATGACGAACCTGGAACGTTCAGAAAACGTCCAAATGCTGGCGCGGCAGATGCTTGGCATTCCGCACGAAACGAACCCGACCACTCTCGTCGGGTTGATCTGTCAACTGGGGGAAATCAGAACATGTCTGAATTTTTCTTCCTTGTTCCTGGATTAACAAGTGAAACTGGCATGGTGGTACCTTTCGAAAACCATAATTCCCTAAGCCTACTATATATACAAGAACATATCACACTAAAACTGCATTAATTTGCCTAACAATAATCCTCCCAGTAACGTCTTTCATTTCATTTCACTTTGCATGGATAGTGTAGAGACATTTAGCTCGGTCGATACGTGCCAGCTGTGTTGTTTCCTACTTATTACGTCTCTGCATGAAATTAGATCGGAACCGGGTTTTTTTTTTCGATTTTGGCGGGGAAGCGCTCTCTGAAACTGCTATGCTTGTCATATTACTTCTTCATAATTCTTTTTATATAGTGAAAGACGAATGTTTTATACTAGATCTGGATAGTTTATTTTTCGAAAAAATAAAACAGTTTGAAATTTCAAGTAAATTTGCAATACCTCTTGGTTTTAATCAATATCATCTATTTAGAATTAACTCCATTTATCAAATGAGGTTATGAGGTCTGGGTAGGGATGATGTAAGATGTGGGGCTACACTCCACCCCATCCCGCCGTGTAATGTATTTTGAGCTGAAAACTAGTCGACTGACGCAAAATGTGCAAGACATCTTTAAAGAAAGAAGAAGAAGAAAAAAAGAAAAAACTATTTCCACTTGTAATGACCTCTGGTGGGGCTTTGTATTGGTAATGAAAAATGGACATCGGTGTTATTATAACAAATATGTTTCAGCAGTTATTTTTCTTTCTTTTCTATCAGAAATGGAGCCAGGAAGATACAACCTAAACCATCGATACTTTCTTAGCGCTTGATAAAGATGATTTTTCTTTTTTTTTACTATCGTCTTTTCGACAAACATAAAAAGGTGTTTTTTTTTTGTAGAAAAGAAATATGAAATGAGGGGTAATGCAAACACATTGACACATACATCCCAAAGAGTACTACTGTAATGTTATCCTGTACAATTGTGTCTCTGTCAATGAAATTAAAGGACATAACATGGAAATAAGAATAGGATGATCCTACGTTTCACTTTCAAACTTACCGACAGGCGGACACTCCGTCTTTGGCGTAGTTTCAGTAGACAGGCCTGGGGAACGAGTCAGGCAAAACTAACATCAGGTGAAATATTTCATGTCAATGACTGTGTACATCATAAGTGCTAACCCCACCCACTCCCCCCCCCCCCCCCTGTAAGATTTCCCCATCACAAAAAGTAAAAAACAAAGGCAATGTTTTATTTAAGTGTATTTCTTTAAAATCGGAACAATAGAGATCGTATTGAATATCATTTGAAACTCTAAAAATACTAAAAAATAACATAGTTGATACAATTTGTAAAACGGGGTGTGTGCAGACGAAAGCGTCAAAAAGAACAAGGTGCAAAATGGGAGATATTTTGTCCATGAGTATTTTCATGTTTCGACAAGTTGATTATTTGAAGTCAGTTTCATAATTATTCGCTGTGTTTTCCTGGACTTCCAAAACACATCTGGATAGTGCAAACATAGAAATAGATCATTTTTATCATCTGTTGTTGGTGAACAGGGGAAAGGTATCGAACATAAAAAGTTATTTGAAGACAGCAACGCAAAAGGATATTTTTCTTTCATTTGTTAATGATTGGATTAGTTTTGGTCTCCACGGACATTCTTGTTGTAAAAAATTCTTTATTGTATGTCACTGATTTCATAAAACGCCTATTTCTAATGGCTGTTCGCGCACGTAATGACTAGGCCTACTTGTCTTCCAGCTGGATCATTCATAGAATGACAGATCTTGATAGGGTTTGTGCCATAGGGTAGAATGAAGTTGGGATTTCCCAGGGGCTGTAGCCAAGATGTTTCATGTCGGAAAAAGTTTTATATCTAAATTGACAAGAAAATTTCAGGACATTGGATACGTCAAAGACAGATCCCGATCTGGCCGCCTCAAGTTGACTACGAAGGACGAAGAAATCATCAGCAGGGTGCACAGGCATATTCGATACGAGTCTTGACTTTCAATTTGAGGTCCGAGTTCGATCTCGTCAAGAGCCTACGTCCAAGGGCAAGATTTTTTTTTTTTTTCTATTTTCCTCATCTGAGGTACTTTATTTTTCCACATATCTTCGCATATTTACAATCACATTATCTGCAAGTATCCAAAAGGCATTCAACATAATCATTATGACAGGAAAAAAATAATTGAAGGGTACATCAATGGTACCAACCAAAGTAATTGCGTATTCCTCTTAATCCAATATCATCGAATCTCGTTTGGTTGCACTTCAAACTGATATAAAATCTTAATTCCGCTTTCAAATCTTCTATTAAATGATGTACATTGAACAAACATTTGTTTCTTTCATTGCGTTCTCTGACATAATTCCTGTAGACAATGAATTGGGCATAATTCAAAAAAAGGTTTACTAATTTCATCTTTTTGTTACCTATATCATATCCGAGAATAATGACTTTTTCATTGATATCTATCACAAGATCGAAAATATTTCGAATTAAAACCGAAACCACTCTCCAATACATTTTGATTTTTTGGCATTTCAGCAAAAAATGACAAGTGGTTTCTTTACAATTACATACAGTACACAAATTATCATTCAAAATTTCCCATTTAAACAAATTGTCTTTACTGGGCAGTATTCGATGAAAAAGCTTAAAATTAAATTGCTTTATTCTGTTATCATTAATCTGATGAAACTTATATTGCAATACCTTTTTCCAATCAAAATCACAGGGTAAATTCAAATAACCTTGCCAGAGGTATAAACATGAAGGTTCTTGTTTTTTCTTATGCAAAAATAATCTATAATAATGTTTAGCTGACGTTTTCTGTACACTGATTTTATCACCTGTTGACAACTCAATAGCATCAAATTCTTCTGTGTGCAGCACTACAGGAGTCTGTATATTATTACGTAACTTGTCTAACCAAAACCTGGGGAATGCTTTTTTTAACTTAGACAATTCAAATGAGGCGAGCAGCTGCCTGTCTCGGAAGGTTTCATTTATGGATGTAACGTCTTTCCACTCCCCATCTTCTATAATCTGTTTCACTGTGATAACATTTTCCTTTATCCAGCTCTGGAAACATAACATTTCGTTGTCATATCTAATATGACTGTTATTCCAAACAACTTCTTTTTTTATATCATTAACATTAAACATGTCTATGTACTTTAACTCAGACCATGAACAGAAAAGGTCAATGTAAAACTCAGGTATTTTTCTCCTTCTGCATATTCTTAATATATCATTTTTCTTGCAATTAAATTTCCAACACAAAGGCATTCCGCCAATTTTCTGGGTCCAATATTGAAATAAAATCTTCCATGACATTTGTTCCTCAGAAAAATACTTCTTAAACCATGATAAACGGAGAGATAAACATTTTGAAAGCAAATCGACCATTTTAAGTCCTCCTCCTGTTTCTGGGTTGCAGCATACGGTGCGTTTTACCTTTTCCCGTTTGGAATTCCATAAAAAAGAATACAGTAATCTATTTACTGACCTAATGATCTTTAAGGGCACAGGTACTGCTGTAGCTGTGTATACTAACTGAGATGTAACTAATTGTTTGATAATGGTCACCTTTCCATACAATGTCAAATTTCTCATTCTCCATAAATCTAGTGTATTTTTTATTTTCCCTATTTTGCCTTCCCAGTTAAGGTCTTCAACTTCTTTATAGCATTTCCCAACATATATACCGAGACATTTTATGGCGTCTTCTGTGAGATTTAATTCTCCAATAGTTTCAATATCTAAGTTCAGTCTCATAAACTGAGATTTTGACCAATTAATTTTTGGGCCAGCATTTTCACCAAAAAATTCTATTTCTTTCATTACTTCTGTGAAGGAATCAACAGAATCAACTAAAATTGTGGTATCGTCAGCAAATTGAATAATTCGAATATCGTTATACTCATTTTCCGATTCAATATTATGTACTAAAATACCTTTTATTTGAACATTCTGTTTTATCTTTGCTGCTAAAATTTCTGCAACAATGATAAACAAAAGAGCTGATAACGGACATCCTTGCCGCACACCTCTTTTAATAAAAAATTCTTCAGATATCCAACCATAATTCATTACTCTACCATTAGCATTACTATACAACGTTTTGATCCATCTAATGAAAGATTCTTTGAATCTTAGTTCCTTCAACAAACCAAACAAAAAATCATGATTAATAGTATCAAAACCTTTCTTGAAATCCAATGACATAATAATAGCGGGTGTTTCAGTACATTGACAGTAATCAATTACATCCTGAACTGTCCGTATACACTCTGATGCAGAACGATTTTTCATAAAACCATATTGGTCCTCGGATATAATACAATGAATTATTTTTTTCAATCGGATTGTCAGAACACGAGCCGCCAACTTATAATCTATATTAAGCAACGAAATTGGTCGCCAATTATCTAATATGTTCTTATTACCTTTCTTATACAAGAGTGTTAAAATGGCTTGACTTTGAGAAACAGACAATTCTTTTTTATCATATCCCTGATTCAAGCTGTCTATTACCATCTGTTTCAGGTCTTCCCAGAAACATCTATAAAATTCTACACTAAGACCGTCACTGCCAGGTGACTTATTCAAATGCATAGATTTGAGTGCAAACCAGCATTCATTTTCTGTGAGCTTCCCCTCGCAGATGTTTGCATCTTCCTCACTTAATACATTAAAGTCTAAATTACGAGTGTAGTCTTTGATATCAGACTTGGAATCATCTTTTCCGTAAAGACTGCTATAAAAATCATGTATTTTTTTCAAAATCTCTTCATCTTCTCTGAAAATCTTACCATCTATTTCAATACTATTTATTTCTTTTTTTTTACCCTTTGCTTTTTCAAGCTGAAAAAAATATCGAGATGACTTCTCTCCTGACTCAAGCCACCTTGCCCTTGATCTAACATATGCACCTTTACATTGATATTCATACCATCTATCTATCTCATGTTTTAAACAATTAATCTTGTCTAAATCATCAATATTTTGGTCTTCATTAACACTCATACTCAATCTTTTATATTCTTCTTCGATGCTCCTGATATATTTCTTCTTCTTTTGTGACAACTCAGATGCATATCTAATACTGTATTCTTTTATTTTTATCTTACATATTTCCCATCTTAACTGAGCATCAATTTTATCACACTCCATTCTAACCTTCTGAACAATATTCTTTATACCTTGTTTATATTTTTCATCTTTAAGTAATGAATTATTCAATTTCCAAAAACCCCTTCCTCTCTTTTTTGTTGTCACCCGAAGCTTCATTGTCACCGCATTGTGATCACATTTTAACACTGGTTTGATATCTAAGGAATGTACATACGGAGCGTATGCCCTGGAGACTAGCCAATAATCAAGGCGTGAGCATATACTGAGTGACAGGTGTCTCCACGTAAATTGCCTCCTCTCCGGGAATTTTTTTCTCCACACATCTATTAAATTGTAACACTGCTGAAATTTAACAAAATATTTTTTTGGTAAATATATGTAAGACATTCCGTTTGTGTCTAACTTTTTATTTTGTACACAGTTCCAGTCTCCTCCTGCAATCATAATTTCACTTGGTTTCTTGATCTTTTTCACCCAGTTATGTAATGATGCGTAAAACGGCTCTTTTTCTGCGTTTTTCGCCGGAGCGTATACATTTAGGCAGAAATAAACAGAATCATAGCTTACAAATCTCAACGCAATGGCTCTACCGTCACCTTTGGAATGTGTCTCTATGACGTCAATTGGAAGGTCGTTTCTGATTAAAACAGCTACACCTTTTGAGTGTTTTGTTCCATGATCGTATATTCGGAAACCTTTCCATTCATTTGAAATTACTTTTTCTAATTCTCCTGATAAAAATGTTTCTTGTAAGAAAGCTATATCACATTTTTGACGTTTCAACCATAAGAATATTTTCTTCCGTTTGAATGTATCACATATTCCTCTTACATTTAAAGAGACAAAATGGAAACACTCCATCGCTCTTAATGAGATTACCTGTTTTCTAATTAATCACGATCAAATAATCTACTCACTTCTGCTTCTTCGTTGGTTTCATTTTCCTTTTTTTAGATTCCTTTGTCTTCCCAGCAGCCTTCGGAGGAGGAGTCTCCGGGGATAACGTGGAATCATCATTGTCGCTGTTCGTGTAGATACTGCATGTTTCATCATCACATTCTCCATCCGTTTGCTGTTCTCTCTTCTCGTCATCACGCGGCGTGCTTTCACTGATCTTTGCCTGTGATCGCGTGCGATATGATGCTTCACATGTCGTACCAGATGCTCCTGCACTACATGAGGCTGATCGCGTTCTCGACGGTGATCGAAGATCGATGGCCTCAGATCTTTCGGGATCGTTGGTCTGCAATGGTTGTTGCACAAGCTTCGTGATGAAATCAGCGAGACGAGTTTGTCGCGTCTTGGTGCTTTGACTCGCAGTCTCGATGGGGTGTGTTGGACCGGTACTTTCGGAGTTCTCACGTGCCGTAGGTTGTCGCGGTGGTGAGGCGTCGGGCGTTGCTATGTGATTGTGTAGTGCCGGGTTCTGTGGACACTCGTTCCTTTTGTGGCCGGTGATTCTGCAAAGCTGGCATTTCACCTCGTTATGGCAGCTGGATACATGGTGTCCCGATTCAAGGCATCTGGAGCATGTTACCGGACCAGCTGCACTAGATTGCTCGGGTTGTCCTGGATGGTATACACGTCCCATGAAGTTGTTTCCAAATAACAATTTCCGTGGTAGTGGCTGTGAGGGTGGGGTGATGTAGAGTACCCGATCACCATTCAGACAGTTGGTCAGTTGACCGTTTACTCTCAGTTTTTGGCGATTGATGTCCCCTTGGATCTGGTATTTTTGGTTTTCTATCTTGCTACGGATGACTTCGTCGCTGACAGACAACGGGATGTCTTTGATGGTCACTCTGGTCAGGTTCTCATCCTTTGACCTCGTGAATGGGTTCACGTCGTATACAGCGGCGTTTGCTCCCCGAATGACAAGCCCATTGGATATCAGTTTCACGCGGTCCTCATGGGAGTTCAGATAGATCCGCCATAGACGGCGAATTTGCTGGATTCCCAGGATGCTGTCCGTGCTGACAGTTCTTTCCAAGGCGACATATATTTCCTCACCTGTACAATGTTTCTTGTCATTGTTCCTGATGTCGTCTGTGCGTAGGAAAACTGGCTTGGGCCCTGTCGTATGTATGTCTGGGCGTGGCGTCGCTTTCTGGACATACATATTGCATGCACCTTCGCCAGTTAACTTCCCACAGAAGATGTCAAGAAGCACAGTCTGTTAGTCCTCAAAAACAGGATAGTTTATAGCACTTTTCCAAATCACTTATATGGTCCAAAGATGACAATAGGATGGATTTCCTTGTTGGCGATATTTCAAGATATTAAATCCCAAAAGGAGAGGATGCAAAAAAACGTCTTGACGTATCTGCTAGCGCCCTCTATCAAGGGCAAGATGTTTACACCCATCGTGTCCCTCTGGACGCAGGTGTATTAATGTATCCCTCAGGGATCTATCCTCGGGCCCCTACTTTTTTTTTGATTTACATTAATGACATTATCAATTCCTCTCCTCGTTTGAACTTCATCTTATTTGCAGACAACACTAATGTTTTTTACTCCCACAAGGATATTGCAACACTGATTGATACACTTAATATGTGACCGTGCACCTCAAAACGAACATAAAGTCGCACCCACTGATTTTGCGTGAGGACTGAAAATAAGTGAATTGGGTCAACCTAACCGAACTTGACTTTTTCATATTTTCTGAAAGAGCGGGTCTTCTTTTACATTATGCTAAAATTTGGTATCATAAAACGGGTAGGAAAGTGTGTTTTTTCAGCAGTTTATCTCGAACATTTTTAGTAGAATAGTGTGATTAGGTGTGTCTTTAGAATCCCTTTTTCATTTCTGAAAAACCTTGTCCACACTCTTCACTTTCAACTCTAATAACTTTTGAAAGAATAGGGCTACTGCTTTGAAAGTTGGCATTAATTATGGACAGAATGTGTTAATGAGGCATGCTTAATTTCAGTTTAATCTAATAATCCCTTCATTGTTGTTACTCTGGTGGTTTACTTCCTGTCTTTTGTCCCATTCATCACACAGCCAGTACGGCTTGGTAAAGATTAAGTGCTTGAATAGACACTGTACTTCAGAGCCTCTTTTCTCAGTTCACACTTTTCCTGAGTTTGTACTTTCTTTCCAATATTTAGGTAGGTTAGGAGAGTCCGTTTGATTTGAGTTATACATCATTTCAAAGCTTAAAGTCTGCTCTTTCAGAATATGGTCTTAACTAAAAATTCATGTCTGGCGACTTTTTGTTTGTTTTGAGGTGCAGTGTCACATATGGAATTAGGCAATATCTCGAAATGGTTTAGAAGTAACAAACTTTCATTGGATATTGATAACACATGTTTTATACATTTCCTTACTCTTCAATCCCAACCCATTCTTCCTAAAAGTATTTATATTGATGATATAAACATTGCTGAGAAACATTCAACCAAGTTTCTAGGAGTGACCCTAGATAGCAATTTAACTTGGAATATTCATGTCCAGAATATTACTACAGCAATATCTAAAACAACTGGTGTTTTAAGGAGAATAAAGTATTTGATTAATGATCAAATTTTAATAATGTAATATAACACTTTATTTTTACCATATGTAATGTACTGCAATATTGTTTGGAGCATCTGTAGTAAAACTAAATTAAACACAACTTTTATTCTTCAGAAAAAGGCTCTTCGTATAGGCACACACTCAATTTTTTTTGGCTTACACTGATCCTATATTTTATCGCCTAAAAACTTAAAAGGCCCATGATATACATATATTCCTAACTGCCATATTTATGTATAAACACACACACCAAATTTATTACCATTTTTTTCTTAATGCCTTAGTAACCAATGACAATATTCACTCATACCCAACCCGTCGTTCCCATGATTTTCATTTAAGTAATCCAAAGCTTCTAGTTGCTCAAAAGTCGATTAGACATCACGGTCCGGATACATGGAACACTCTTCCTGAGGAGTTGAAACAGTGTGCCTCCTTGTTTTCATTTAAAGCAAACTTAAAGAAGCACATTTTATTACAGTATACTTCAAATACAAATTAAAAACAAATAATTTATATGATAAATGTTGGTCTCCCAAATAGCAACATCGTATATCGTTCCCTCTTCCAGCAAACCAATTCGATTATTCTACATTCCAGCATATCTGCCCTTGTGCACTTTCTAGCACTTGCACGCACATCCACCACCATCACACATCAGAGTTTATTTTCCCCTGTTGTCTTCGCAGCAAAATTTGTATTGTATTGTATTGTATTGTATTGTATTGTATTGTATTGTATTGTATTGTATTGTATTGTATTGCATTATTACAAAACTAGTATACGTCCCTACCTTTTCCTCTGGCCGGCCATCTTTTCAAGCTATGCTTACAATGGCGGCCCTCTGCATAATCGCTCCATAATCGAATTGTTGTAATCCCCGCTGCATAGACATGCATACTGTATATTGTATCATTAATTACCTTTTATATCTTTGTTTACGCAAGTTAAACGACTCTGTTCTGAACGTATTTTGTATATTTCCCACATGTTCATAATTATGTGCCTTATGTATATTGATTTGATGATTGATTTATTGATTTGCAGAAAATAAAGTATCTATTGAATAAAATGGGTATCCGGCAGCGCTATAGAGGTTATATCCTGGATGAAGGAGACCATGATAATCATTACTATATCACTATTCAAGCATGCTAAGGTACCGACAGGGGTCAGCAAAGATGTACAATCTATTTTTGCGAGCCTGTATAGGATGTGTTCAAATGCTCAAAGTGGCCGAGACAGGTTGCATGTCGCACATTATCATGCTCAAAGACAACAAGAGGTATTCGTTGTCTTACTTGCAATGCCAAGCTCACTTGCGCTTGTCCTGGAGCCGTCTTCACTTGAGATAGAATCAAGTCAGGTGGCCAACAGTAACATTTAGTGATGATTCAAGATGTTGACTTTGTTTCATCGACGGAAGAGTATGGGTATGAAGTCGACGAAGAGAGCGCTTCGTCGATTCTTTTGTCACCACTGTAATGCACTCTGATTGTGGGAGTGTGATTTTACTGGGAGGTTCTTCGTCCAACCTTGCCATCATTGGCGGAGCTGCATAGTGATGGAATTCTCCAGATCGTAGCACTTCCGCATCTTTGCAGCAAGGGTCCAAATGATTTACTACAAGAAGACAACGCCCGGCCCCACAGAGCAAGGGTACTCAACGAATTCCTTGGGGTGGAAAGACTTGACTGGTTGAAAGGGCCTGCACAATAGCCCAGATCTTAGCCCTACCCAATAACTGTGGGATGATAACAACCGAGCTGTGCGAAGGCGTGTCACTGACAAGGCATACTACACCAGCCGATCCCCCATGTTTCTGGTTAATGAGTGGGTTGCCATTCCACAACAGCGAGTGATTACGTTATTGAACAGTATGATGATGCATGGGGTGTCATACATACTGGACAGGTTGTCACATTTTGGGATCACAACCCAGCTGTCAGTATGGAGATTATCTGTACGTCCGAATTTACATGTATTATAACTGTACATTATTCTACAAGTAGACAGCGTTGCAACCAAAAAATATCGTAGAAAACACTTTTTGTTTCATATTCGATTGCTACATCATTCTGTCTATTCACGAAAGATAATGAATAAGATACTGTTCTTTTACAAGAAATGGATATTATGCCTTTTACAGCCCTGAGCAACTACGACTATTTGCGAGGATGCCGTTACTGCAGCTATATTGACCGTAGGCAAGCCAATTTGAAAAACACCTGTCATAAGTACAATAAATTGACCTTAAAATGACGTTTAGGGTGACCTTATAAGGTAAAGTTGACGTCAGATCATGAAAGGTACTGCCGAATTGGATTCCTTGGAACCGGAAACTTTTAAAAAGAATGTGTAGATGATTACCACCCTTTTAGGTTTTTAACTGCCAGTGACCATTAACCCCAAATGGCGGCCATATTCGATTCTGCCAATTAGCCGACCCAGAGGGCCCCATTTTGACGCCATCAAAAAAAAAAAATCGAAATAGTATACTTTGCGCTACATGTGTTTCAAATCTGGTAGTTTTGGAAGAATTTGAACAAGAGTTTCTTGCACCCTCCACTGCAATGCAAATTGACTCCCCCTAACCTATCTAATTTTTGGGAAGAATTAATGCACACATTCTGCAAAAGTGTGTTATACTGCGAAAAATGGTTCGAAAGTAAATGGTCTATTAAAGCGCTTAATGATATCAAGCCACGCTCGGTACAATCGCCATGCAATGAATGGGTCAAACAGAAGTAATTTAAAAATAAGACAATGATTACTTTCCATTAAATTCAAGATTTATTTTTAAGTAAGGGTTCAAATTTTGCTCTTCTTTCCTCCCTCTGTACAAAACGTTAACTTTGCACATGGGTCAGTTGGTGTGTACGGGAATGTGTGGTTAAACCCCAGACAATGGTCCTGGACAAAGACTAGGGTTTAAATGCTTTATCATATATTCATAATGATGTTGCCCAATGTGTTGCAGTAAGGAAAAGATGAAGCATTAAATGAAATTATTGAAATAAATGAAATCCATTGTTTTGGTTTTTTATGACAAGAATATACTCACGCTGTTACCTTTAGTCAAAATAAGACATTGAAGTAAAAATGTTGACATGATTATGTTTTGCTTTTTACCTATTTTGTAATTCTTTTTGAAATTAAAACATTACAGTTTACCAAATTTTATCGCATCTACACTTTCCTATCTCTTGATTATAAATCAAAAGAAGACTGTACCGGTATTTTATTTTTTGGTATGTTGTTCTTCTAATTCCAAATGACCAAGCTTTGCAAATAAAAGCGGGAGTTCATCGCAATTTAGTCCGCAATTTGAAATTGAAAATGAGTCTTCATTGGTGCTATTTATGCTAATGAGCTGACGAGCCTAAATGTGTCGACGTTTCAGGTGCACATCTAACATACTGATTACAAGCGCTCGCATACGCGTGCGTTAATTCGTACTGAGTAGCAGACGACGCTTAGGCCCAATTAGCTAGCAGGCGGCGCTTATGTACTGACCTAAGCATGTTTTATATCTCAAATTTCACTGAATCAAATTGCACCAAAATTACAGGATATACTTTTTACCTTATTTCAAAATACTCACTTATATTTGAACGAAATCGGTTGTCGAGAAGTATCAATATCGACGCCAACTTTCAAGTCGTCACTCAAAACAAACTCACTCTTCACGAGAGATCGTGGCGAATGCAAGGTGCACAATCGAGAATTGAAGTTAGCCGTCTAATACTGTGCGAACGGGGAATTTACGCGGGAGCTAAAACTCAAAGTGCAATGATTTTGGCGATTTGTGTGATGTAGGAACTATATTCTTCAGTTTGTGTGATGTAGGAACTATATTCTTCAGTCAACTTGCCACAAATAATGTGTACATTGATTTTTTGGCTCCCGATTACTTGAAAGATTTGTCTCATGATATCAGGTAGTTAACTTCCTTTTCTGTCTGTGCGTGCGCAGGCAGGTACGCCGCGATCACTCAAAATTAACGTTAGAGCAATTTTAACTGCCGGCATGAAAGTCGACATCTACACTTACGCTTCCCGAAAAGCGATTCGATTGAAATTTACGTGAGCAATTGAATATGAATCATTTAGTATTTCCTGTGATTTTGGTGAAATTTTGTGAGGTGAATTTTGAGATATCTGCATGAATACGGAAGTGCTAACGCTGGGATTGCGAAACGGCGGCACTGTTGGTATTTACAGATTAGTGGCATTTACGTGGTCAGGTCACATAGTCCGGCAGCCAAAAGCCATTTTTTTTGGCCGAAGTACTTTTTCTCTGATATAGTTTTTTCTCTGTTGACTATTCATCTTTGGGGTCTCTTCAATGCTATTCAGGTAGGTGTGGAGCTCTCACCCTTGGGCAATTTTAATTATTCAAAATGGCGTCCAACATGGCCGCCGAACAGCCCTCAAACTAGGAAAATGTATGTAATTATATGTTTTAAGTGCTACTATACCAATTTTTGGATTGGAGCATTTGTCCAAAGGTCCAACAACTTGAATAAGAGATTTTTTACATTTGTTGCTAGACAGTTGATATGGTAAACATTGAATAATTAGCTTTAAATCACTAAAATGCACAATATACAATGTAAATACAAATGATATGGAATCGGGTTTGTGTGTGTGATGAGGGACATGTTGACCTGAATGTTTGGCAGAAAATCATAGAAACTATTTTACTTAAAGTACCTGAGTAGATGGTTGCCATGGATACTTGCTCTTTGGCTGGTTGCAGATATGATATTTAACATACGAATGTACAGTCCTGGGATGTCTCAGAATGTATATGAGTAACCTGTGTATATAGGAAGCTTATTAATCTGTAAAAGAAACTGACTACATCGTTGCCTTGGGAACTTGCCTTTTTCTTGGTGTTATACATGTTACCATGAGAGTATCATCTGAAGAGATAATTGCCTTATACGATGTCTTGAAACATCATGAAAATTCTATACATTAAAGAAAATCCTATGATATCAAGTAGAGGAGATGCAGGAGAGTTGAGCCACTTTTTCTATTTTTGGATATGTTTCCTAATCAATCCTTGCTCACAACAAGTGTCTGTTACCAAATTGAAGTACAACTATAAACCTGTCTTGAACATTTCTTCTACTGTTCTAGGTCATTGCCTAATTTAAGAAAACTTTCTTTAGAAAAATAAATGTCAACACTCTGCAGTGAAAGGAGAGTTGGGCCACCTTTAGAAGACATGTGCTACTTGTTTGAGAGTTAAACCACGATGTCAAACCATAAAGATTAGATTACAAAATCGGCTTACAAGTAGCCAGAAATAAATCTTAGCTAACAAAATCGATTTTATCCTAAATTCAAGCATAAAAAGATATGAAAATTTAAGAAGTTCAAACACTCATAATGCACTTTATTCTTAAACATCCCTTATAAGAACCACTCATATCGGGGCTGGCGCTATGTTTTAAAAGTGAGGCGGCCCAGTTTATATTTCTAGTGCCACTTCTGGGTTTTACTGACAAGCAAAAAGACAAAAAAAAGGAGGGGGGAAGAGGGCTTAACTATTATTTTCTGATGCTACTTCCGGAGTTAAAATGCTGAATCAGATGACAAGAAAAGAAAAGGAGAGAAGAAAAAAAAAGGGAGAGGGGGGCCTATCCCACTTTTCTTGTGCCTCAGAATATAAAAAAAGTGTGGGGATCCTAGTGGTAAGACCCTATATATTCCTATGTATTCTGCCCCTCCCCCCCCCCCCAAAAAAAAAGAAAAAAAAAAGAAAAACAAAAGGTTGAGGCGAGCCCTCACCCCTTGTTTGCGTCGGCTCTGTGTATTACAGTGAAAAGTAAAGTTTTGCGTAATGATATTTTGCAATGGAACTTCTTCAAGTTTGAGGGAGAAAGGTTTGCGGTGACACCACGTGTATATAGTCCTTAACCTCATCGTTGTTTGGCAGAAGAGACTAGAAAGAGGAGAATTGAAGAGGGAAGCGACATATGGGGATAGTAAGGAGGGCAAAAGTGAAGAGCGGGGGATAGAACTGGGTCGGAAGTTGAAGTTGTACTAGTGGAGACGGTACAGAAGGGAACAGAGAGAGTGGTAAGGAAAAATGTATCGCTACAGTTAGTTTTTTTTTCCTATTATTGTTGTCTTCTCTGTACAATTGTATGCATTGTTTTTGTCACTTAAGAAAGTGAAATTTATGTTTGTATATTGTGGAAAAAACGATTAAATATGAACTTGAACTTGAACTAGAATAGAGTGAAAATCAAGTAAGATATTCAAGATTTTTTAAGTTTGCTCATCCCCTCCCTATGTCTTAGATACTATAATCCCTCGCATAATGAAGCAAAGTAAAAATAAGCTTCTCATCAGAACTGGAACCTGAAACTTAAAATCTAACATGACCTAATTTAGAAAACTACTACAGAAATGAAACAAGAAAAGTAAGTCATAATATGTTTCTTTTTTCAGAAAATTATAAAAACACACATATTTTCTTTTTCACAGTGTTTCTGCCTTCTACGCTTGTATTTTATCAACTTCGGTTAAATTAATGTGCATGACTCATGAATAAAAAAAAACCTACAGGCAAGTACAGTAAGATAATTAACAAAAATCATAAAACAAACTGGATTATTTCATTCTCAAGGATTGTAGTTTATTACGAACAATGTATGTATCGATGTCAATGTCATGAATGTGAAAGTTATTTCATTATAGCCTTCACCTTGTACCACATAGGAAGTCTCATTTTGAAATGTTGTTTTCACATAACACTTAATGAACGATTTTCAGGACATTTATGCAGGTTGTAATATTGCAATGTATGTTCCAATAATTTGACAAAACCATGAAATTATTTCACATTGTATGATTTTAGTTATATTACAACTTGGAAACAAATGAAATCATGCACATCCCAGCTAACAGTCGGTTTATCCACCAATAAGTATTACACAAAGATGTTAGTCTCTTGCCATCGAACTTTAACAGTGTTAAACAATTTGTTGCAATGTATATGAAGAGTTTGTTTGCAAAAACCGATAAGTCCATATTTGCCAAATGGAGATATTTGCGATTAAAGGTCAAGAAAAATAAAGAGAATAATAAGACAATTTTTGCTTCTTTTGACCATAACTTCAAATATGTGCATTTATATGTAGTGACCAATATATCATTTAAAAGGTATTATTTTGTACTTTATGACAAAAACTGTACTGAAAAATCTTCAAAAATGGACTTATCGGTTTTTGCAAACAAACTCTTCATAATCGTCGGTGATTTCACGAACCGACGCTATTTCGATTTTGGTCCAAATTTTCAAAATCGAGATATTGGTACCAAATGAAAGGGCTTTCAAAACTCTACCAAATCCCAAAATTTTAGATCACAAAATTAATTATTATTAATTTTATCAAAGAAAGAAAAAAACGACGGTACTCGAAATATTGAGAAATTGAGAAAAAGGGGTTTCACGAACCGACGCACGAAAGATAAGCCGGTTCGTAAAACCCGAATTGCTACGGTAAAGAGCAATGCGGGTTGTACGAACCGTCGCAGTTGCATTACTTTGAGCTTTGTTCAACTTACTGGCCTAGAATTAGGTTTTGGCCCTAATCCAGATCTCAGAGTGAGAACCAAACCTTCTGAAAGATGAATGACGGCCTAAGCCAGCCCACTGTCCACGAGTGAAGTGAATGGTAAGCTATAATCCTATTAAAATCATGTTCAAAATAACAGTTTCAGTTGGACTACCATAACCATTAATTGCGGTAGTGTGTAGTCCCATGTATTCAATCGCGTGGTGCTTATGAAGCCTACTCTGTAAACGCCATCCAATTTCAAATTAGATCCCAAATCATATTATTTATTGTTTCTTTTCAACTTATGTCGTTACTTCTGAGACTACTGAGTACTGTAGTCGTAACGTCAGTGTGCAAGACATGCAGATTGCAAGATGTCAAAGTCTCGAAGACACTCATGGCTAATAATAAGCCTTGACTTTTGAGTTCAAAATGAAATCATGAGTATGAGATTGACAAACTAGGCCTAGGCCATACTAAACTAAAAACAAAAATAAAAAGTCTAAAAGTAAAACTCAAAGGAAGAGTAAAGAATAAAGTTAGACATGTTCGACTTTTACTTTCAAGTCTAAATATTAAGTCTAAGTTAAGACTTTACTTGTAATACCAGTTACTAAAACTATGATCAGCTGAAGTCTAAGACCAAGTCAAATTAACACAGTTCAGAGTCTATAGTCTAGCTCTAGATCTACATCTAGACTAGTGGTAATAGTAGGTAGAGTCCACCTATTGTTCCCCCACTTTTTACTGGTCCATTCCTGAAAAAGTTACTGGTCAGTGTCCAACAGTGATTTTTCCTGGTCAGGGACCGTCGGACCAGTGCCAGTGTGCAGCGTTGGTGTAGGTGTCATCTATGACAGTATATGGTCTAGTGATACTACCTAAACACTTCGAGTACTCTACAGGTTAGGTGGCTTTCCTGTACAGTGCAGTGTTAAAACATACTTGTGAATTCAGCCCTAGTACCGTACTGTGTGTAGTGTATGTCTAACGTTAGTTCGAGTGGAGCACCTATAAAGCACAGCGGTGGGGCTTTTTTCCCCTAAAACTTGTGAATGCGGCCCAACCAAATGGCGTTTATATACGCTTGATTGATAGTGATACAGTGGCGCTGTCGATTTCCACAGCAGCCATACATAATCTTTTGTCCTTTCTTCTTTCCTTTTTTTCCCTTTGTTCTTTCACTCTTTTTTATTCTAGGAATCGAAGGACTTCCTAAGAAATGTCCCTCGACTGATTTAACCAGGACTCTTGAGTCCTGGTAAACCTAACCTTACCGAGTAACCGTTAACGTTTGTTGGGCCTAACATAACAGTAACACTGACTTAGCCCTGTATTGACTTTGTCTTTGGCCGACTTACTGAGATGGCGAGTCTAACTCTTTAACGTTAGTCTAAACGTAGTCGTTAGATCTGTCAGTGTCAGTGTCACCGGTTACTGTATATGGTGCCATCTCTAACGTACTTTAACAAGTTGATGTTAGTTATCTATGTCAACATACTGATTTAGTAATAGTGGTACTGTCATCCTGTTGGACATCGCCGAAATATCATCCGTGACGTGTTAATTTCGTGTCACAAAGACAAAAGTTGCCAAGATCTAATAGTATTAGATGTCTAGATTTAGATGTAGTCTAGATCTAAGTAATATGAAATCTGTGTAACTTAAAAGTAAACTCAAAAGTTCTTAATTTCTTTCTTTCCTTTCAGATGACTGGTGCCATGTAGTAGGGAAGTACTGGACTGTCTCAGAAAAGAAAAGAAAAAGTACAGGGTCGTGTACATCATCAACGGATGTGAATACAATGGTAATGTAGAGTCTAGGTCTAATCAAGATGTTAAAGTCTCTGATAATAAAGAAGTTTGATTGTCGTAGACTGTTTCCCAAATGCAGTTAGTAATATTCAGCTTTTTCAAAGCAATGCCTTGTTTACAACGACATGTAGATTTATTCATGTGAATGATAATTCAATTTCTACATGAGACTTACTAAGTGCTAGACATAAGATCTTGCATCATTAGAATAATACGTAAAAGGCGAGACAATTTGAATATGCATCAAAGACGGACAGCAGTATTTTTTGACATTCTTTGATCCTGTATACCATTTTGTTTTATGTTTAATATAAATAGAGCAAAAAGATTTCAACTACAGCTTAGTTGGCTGATTTCTTTTTCTCAAAATAAAAGTTGTATCTTGTATCATGATGTTTGATTTTAATCGAAAGTTCTTAATTTCTGTCTTTTCTTTCAGATGACTGATGCCATGCAGTAGCGAAGAGCTGGACTGTTTCAGAGAAGAAAAAAGGACAGCATCGTGCTTATCACCAAGGAATGTGAATACAATGGCTTAGGAAAGAAGACAATCTACAGATAGGATAGAAGGGAGAAATTGGGATGAAGGGCGACAACATAAGGACAGTATATCTACAGTAAAATGTGATTGTAAAGTGGAAACATGAAGGAAGATTCTAAGATTGAAGGTGAAAACATGCATTCCATTCTGTGATGTCGTAATTACAATTTTGCTACACTTTAATAACACTACAGAGAGACATTATATCAAGGCAAGCTTCATGTGGATATGGAATGTTAGATTTTCTTTAAGTGTTCACTGGTATGTATTTCATGATAATAAATCTTGAAGGTTTTGTGTGGTAATCATAACCTTGTGATACATCTTCATAGATTTCTAAGTGCACATTGGCAATATTTAGATGATGCTGTAATCAGATGAAGTTACACGGTTGAATAATCATTGCATAGTTGTAATAGTTATCGACTGAGGATTAACATGCCCTTCATTGATTTATTTTTCGTAAACAGTGATAATTGCGAGAGTCAATTTAAATTGTCGGGGGCATAACCAAATGTGTCACACTGTCAAAATGTGTATATCAGAAACTTTTCGCTCACTGTACGAATTTTCACAGAAAACAGATTTATGAGAGTCACAAATGGTAGGTTAGACCCATTAACAAAAAGTTCCAGCTTCATCTTCAACCATGTTCATGATACATGGTCATCTACATTTTGCAAACATTCTGAATGTTGATTGAGACATGTTATGCATGTATGTATGTTGCGACACGGATTGTCGCCCCTACACGGATAGTCGCCTCCTGCTCGGGGCGACAATCAGTGACGGGCGCTGGCGGCACGGATTGTCGCCCCCTACACGGATTGTCGCCTGGCGACAATCCGTGACGCTTGTGCAGTTCCCAGTTTTTGACCTCGAAGGCGACAATCCGTGTTGGCAAAAAATGTGTTGCGACACGGATTGTCGCCCCGTCACGGATTGTCGCCCCGTCACGGATTGTCGCCCCGGGCTCGGGGTGGTTCCTCCGGTGTTAAGCTTTGGTGGGATGGGTATGACTGGTAAGTTATGCGTGTGTGTGTGTGTGTGTGTGTGTGTGTGTGTATTGTGAGCTGCATGATATGTGAAGTGTATGATTTGTTGTGTGTGTGTGTGTGTGTGTTTGTGTGTGTGTTTGGAGTATGATAATACAATATGTAGAAACTGTGCATGTTTGATGGTTACATAGTGGTAGTGGTTTGTTTTTGTGTATACGTGTGCCTGTATGTTTACGTGTGTATGTGGAATATAGTGGCGCTACTGTGGCAATACAAACGCCTTCAGAGTGTATGAGCACGTGTTTAAAGAATTCACACCAGCATTGATCTAAAAATAGTATGGGTGTGTCAACCAAATATCAGCGGTGAGGCGGGCTAGGCGAGAGAGAGACCGAGAGAAAATGTGACAGTGCACCTCAAAACAAACAAAAAGTCGCCAGACATGAATTTTTAGTTAAGACCATATTCTGAAAGAGCAGACTATAAGCTTCAAAATGATGTATAACTCAAATCAAATGGACTCTCCTAACCTATCTAAATATTGGAAAGAAAGCACAACCTCAGAAAAAGTGTGAACTGAGAAAAGAGGCTCTGAAGTACAGTGTCTATTCAAGCGCTTAATCTTTACCAAACCGTGCTGGCTGTGCGATGAATGGGACAAAAAACAGGAAGTAAACCACTGGAGTAACAACAATGAAGGGATTATCAAATTAAACTGAAATTAAGCATGTCTAATTAACACATTCTGTCCATAATTAATGCCAACTTTCAAAGCAGTAGCTTTATCCTTGCAAAAGTTATTAGAGTTGAAAGTGAAGAGTGTCGACAAGGTTTTTCAGAAATGAAAAAGGGATTCTGAAGACACACCTAATCACACTATTCTATCAAAAATGTTCGAGATAAACTGCTAAAAAAACACACTTTCCTGCCCGTTTTATGATACCAAATTTTAGCATAATGTAAAAGAAGACCTGCTCTTTCAGAAAATATGAAAAAGTCAAGTTCGGCTAGGTTGACCCATTTCACTTGTGTTCAGTCCTCACGCAAAATCAGTGTGTGCGACTTTATGTTCGTTTTGAGGTGCACGGTCACAAATACATACGAGGGAGGTACCCTCCCCAAATGTTATTTGTCTTTGTTCATTTTTCCCTGCAGTCATTTTCTTCCATCAGTCTTATAAACTAGAACGTCCATACCACTATTCTTTGTCCCAGAATAGGTTTGACATGCTTTATGCATGAGCGAATAATTTCCACACGCCGTAAAAATTTGTCAATCGTTACTTGATTAATTAGCACAAACGAACTGCCATTGCACACCGCTAATACATACGCTATACAAACAAACACCAACAAACACTCAAACAAACCTCATAATGCAAACAAACCACTTTTTTTATTGATTTCATTCAAATCATTCATAAATCGACCCATTCTGGGTGCAACATGAACAAAAAAAAGTTACAAATGGCAATTCGAAACAAAAGCAAATCCATGTGTCAATTTATACCACAAATAATCTCACTTCAACATAGATAACTCGATTATAGACCAACCATACTAATAATTTCTTCACGAGAAAGTTTTGACATGTATAGGGCCCTACCAAACCTATATTCCTTGAATATATTGGTTTGGATCATGTAACACCTTCTTACTTAAAAGGGCATATACATAAAAAAACACACACAAATATATTACACAAATCTAGAATGAAATCAGTCATAAAAAACCCCACCACCCCCTCCCCTCCCAAACCAAAACAAATCTAGAGCCTACATCTATCCTAAATATTAAATCCTATAATACCAACATCCGTCATACCATTTATAACTATCCTTCTTCAAATCCAATCCCCAACCCACCAACCCCTGATTAAACAAAACCTAAATCCTCCCACACCCACATTCACCGACCCAAATACATACATACATACACACACCTACACACACACACACACGAAGGTTCGTTATTCCGAAGTTTCGTTTTTTCCGAGGCTTCATTTATCCGAAACACACAATTCCCTATACCTAGTGGTTCGTTGATCCAAAAATGAAATTCGGAATAACGAACCTTCGGAATAATGACCCTTCGGACGAATGAGCCTTCGGGCGAATGAGCCTTCAGAATAACAAACTTTTGCAATATTGAAATGTAACCCCCTTCCCACATACCGACGCACACCCGAACCGATACCACACCCTTCCTGATGAAACGATTTCCCAATGATGATAAATAAGACATAATGGACCGTATGCAGAAAAGCAGCATCCGCCCGCACGCAAGCTCCACTCCGAATTCATATACAAATCTGCCAAACAAACTCATCAAATTCACACATTCACACGCACACACACAAACGGACACTAAATTATCATGTGCACGCGCACATACACACTTCCTTGAAACCTCACCATGAGTTTTTACATGGCATGTTTGCATGGATGTAGCCATGTAAGTTATGTGTTAGTATTTCAATGATTATGTCCAGAACGATATTACCCAGCAAAATGTGCTTCGAGGGCGGGCGACAATCCGTGTAGGGGGCGACAATCCGTGCCGCCAACGCCCATCACGGATTGTCGCCCCGAGCAGGAGGCGACAATCCGTGTAGGGGCGACAATCCGTGTCGCAACATATGTATTTTTATGAAATTAAAGCAACAAATAATCAAATATGCATCTCTGCTAGATGATATTATAAATCCAGTTAATGACATGCCAAACTCACCTCAAACTGTAAATCATTCTATTCTCCTTTATTCTTTTATTTATTATTTTGTTGTCTTCAACCCACTTTGAATGTGTTACGTATGATTCTTATAAACATGGGAACATGCACTCCATATAACTGATAGGACTTATAACAAATTGACATAATCATTCAACCATCACTAGACAGTTCTGTTATGAGATGTTCTTTATTTAACTAAAATTGTAAATTATGATACGTGTATGTTCCCATGCAAACTCACGACAAAATACAGAAATATGATTTCTTTTAATAATTATTCTTTATGTCTCTAAATGTACAATTAAAGAAAGTGATTACAAAAAGGATGTCAAACATTGTATATTAAAATAATAGATTATTCATTTGTCTCCATCCGTAGTAACACATGCAACTGCAGTATGCAGTTTGTGGGCTGCTGTGAAAAAAAAAAAAAAATCACAGGCAGCCCAAGCGGGATTCGAACCCACGACCGCTGGATTACTAGACCAGCACCATAACCACTAGACCACCGGGATGCCCTAGCACTACCGTTAGACATGAATAATTAAGTATAGAAGGGCTTGGGGCGCTTTGAAGTTTACTGCTCTTATTAAATATGTACATGTCATCACATGAAAATTAGTCTGCATCCACCCCGTAGTTTTGCTGATGACCTTTCTTTTTAATTATTTTAACCACACACAATTTTGGCCGAATTTCCCCACCCCTCTTGTGAATTTGCTAGTACATGTACTAAAACACATTCTCAGAATGTGTTTATAGTACTGGTGGATTAAGGATTCGGAGGGGGGGGGGTCGGCCAAAATTTCTCTTTTCTCATATGTAACAAGCCTACGGGGCGAAAGGCTGATATTATGGGCTTTCTACACACATTTTTAGATGCTAATTATTGGTTAACATGAGCACGATCATTTATGTTGTGATTAATTTGTTTCCTTTTCATATATGTATGACTTCTATTAGAGACTTAATTGGCTTGGCACTCCTTACATCGACCTATTTTAGACACCCATTTCCTTCTCTCTCTCTCTCTCTCTCTCCTGTCCTGTGAATAGTGTAACTACATGTACATGCAGTACCTCTTCTCTTTTGTATGATATACATCAAGTTTCCATCTGAGCATATGAGTGTTGCAGCACTCTCAAGCTTCATGCATATGCAGCAACATCTTTGTATGTTCATATACATAATTATGCTTGATATATTAATTTGAGAATGTTATTCTTTCTTTTGTATATGTTCCGTCCGCACTCTATAGATGTAAATGTACATTGTAAGATTTGGTGCGCATGTTTGAACTGTGTTTCTCTTTTTGTGAACACACAAGAACTGATATAATAATGAACTTGAATCACGCATATTCTTTAATCTTGATTCCATCTCCATTTGCCATTAGATATTGATTGATTTATGAGAATCAATTAAGAGAAACTGGCTTGTATTATCATCTTAATTATCACTAAATGTATTATAATCATCACAACAATCATTACATGACAATTAATTTCAATTAATAAGGTTATTGTTGATAAGCAGGTATAGCCCTAATAGTATTTGTATGTAAACACATACAAAATGAAATAGCGACGGTTCGTAAATACACGCGTATCGCACGTTACCTATTGTACAGGCCCTACAGCGCGGGTCTCACGAACCGGCGTAATACAACAATACGTCGGTTCGTGAGACCCGCGCTTAAGTACATAACCTATGGTGCGCGCAAGAAACGATGGATTTACGAACCGACGCAGTGAGTTTGAAGACAGAAATATCGTATTTTTTTTGAATTCACACTAAAATTACACTATGGATAGGAAGAACAACTTCCACTCTCATCACCCTGTCAAAATTTTCACACACAAGACAGGAAAAGTCATTGAAAACGTTGTCTAAAACTTGTGACATCTTTAAACGCGATTTTCTCAGAATTGCATTTTCGCTCAAAAACAAAATAGCGTCGGTTCGTGAAAACACCGACGATATGTATGCATGTTATGGGACTGTCCTTGAAAGTGACATTGAGCAGTTACCATGGCAACCAGGACATATCAACTTCATATAACAGAGGGAGGTACCGGTATGTGTAACCAATATAGGCATATGTGGAGTAAAGACCTGAAATATGATAATATGTCACATTTTCACACCATTGCTATACTGCAGTTCAATCTGCCTCTGCCTCTTAATCTGCATATCTGCCTGCTGTGCGGCCGTACGTACGTATGTACGTACTTACTACGTACACACAACGGCGTAGCCAGGATTTGATCTTGGGGGGGGGGGGGGGCGGTTAGTCTGCGAGGGAGCGAAGCGACGCACAGTGGGCCAGGTGTGAATGAAAGTGCGCCAAAATAGGGATTTAGTCACTGGAAGGAAATTTATTTTTTTCATATCCTAGGCACAAATTACATCCTCCTGAACACCTCTGAATAATAGTTTTTCTTGAAATTAATTTTAAGTGGATTGTTTATCTACAAACAGACTCAAAATTTGTGAATACTGGGTAAAACAACGTGTAAATGCAATATTGCGGTTTTCAAAAGGTTTCCGCCGAACAGGTCTTTTGACCCTTTTCAAATTTTCAACACTGGTGTCAAATTAACTGTTTTAAATGATCATAAACTCTACAGGACAGATTTTATTTCCTCTGAAAGTAATTTGGGTCAAAATAGCAAATTTCTTTTAATGTGAAAAAAATAGTCAACATTCCCACCGATTCCCGCGCTAAAAATATCACAGTCGCCTTTGCTGTAGTTCCTGCTTTAAAATGATACCAAACTTGGCTGCAATCTTCCGCAATCTTGTGAAGAAAACCCAATTTTCCATCCGCATGTTTGCCTGTTTTTTGCCAAAATCTCGCGTGCGGTGACACTGGCAGCAGCACGCATCCAATGGATCCAAATACGCAGGCAAGGCACACACAACAACAGAGACCACAGAGAGAGCAAGAGAGAGGGAGAGAGAGGGTGAGAGATGGGGCGAGATGGGGCGGGGGTCTGGGGAGGGGCGGGGTGGCATGTTCATCATGATTGATAGGTGTACAATGTTCACATCGAACCAGCTAAATGACCATAAGGCTGCGTTCACATAGAACTATACTATTCGGGTATTCGGGCTCGTTTTTCGAGGGCACGCGAATAACTTTAATCGAACGATAGGATTTCCTCACACCGGTTCACATAGGAGGGCACTATTCGAAAGTACGAAAAGCTGCGAAAAGTATAGCAAAGTGGGAATCGAACTTGTTCGATTTTCTTGCAGCGTATGCCGTCTCTCGTTTATGGAATAATGACAATTTTGGTCTGGATTTGCCCTTTAGCAAAAATAAGCATGTAGACTGACATTCTGATGCAGTTTGGAAACTGTTAATAAGATTTGCTGGGATGTAGGAGTAAGAAATCCTCACTGCATGGGATGGTGAGTTGACGGACAAGTGCGGGTGATGGTGTATTCGGTGCCCGAATAGCGAATACCAAGTACCGAATACCGAATACCGAATACCGAATACTTCTATGTGAACGCAGCCTAAATGTCTCGATGGTCTATAACCCTATAATGCCTGTGTAGACAGTTACTTGCACTGATTAACAGCATGCCAAGCACCCACATTCAAGAAACCTACAGATCTGACGTTCTCCTCCTGCACGATTCTTTCGACCTGTTTTTTCGTGGTACCACAGTCATATTTTTATATCCTCTTATTATTGATAATCTCACAGTGTTGAATTGAATTGAATTGAATTGAATTGAATTGAATTGAATTGAATTGAATTGAATTGACCGAGAGCATAGGACTTTCCTTTATTTCTTTCCACATTTACAGTATATACAGTTAAAAAAGACGAAATATAACATAGTTCACAATATAATTCACAAAGGGATGACATAGGTCATCATACAATAAACTGTAGTTCAAGTTCAAGTTCAAAGTTTATTTCATTTTTCAACAAAAAACATATGTTTCACTTCATTTTGTAACAGAAAATAAGGTAAGTAGAACATAGTGAAATAAAAAGAGTATAACAATTGAGGACCTAAAGTAATCATACATTGTATTGCAAGAAAGAAACATAAGTGATCAAAGCGAAATACATGTATACCGTTCTTTTAAATGCGAAAAATGGAGGGACCCACTAAAAAGACAGAGCTTGTAGTATGTGGGTCCCTCTGGAGAAGAACATCAACGAAAAGATCCTAAATTGAACCGTCGTATATACAAACAGATAACAAAGTGGAAGAAGTCTGGAAGCCCACTAGAAATTAGATTAACAAATAAATACATTTACATAGACGCGAACTAACATAAAACAGGACTAGACAGCAAAAGACAACTACTAAAGAAAAGGTTGTAAAGGACAAAACGGGATGGACAAGACTGACGAACTGAAGACAAAATAGCAGACAAGAACGCAAACAAGAGACAGAAACAGTAACAGAACAACAGAAACAACATAAACATAAACAGCGATCTTCGGCAGAAGCATGCCGAGAGAAACAGAAGATAGTTGCTGGGGAAAGCGAAATTTTGACGCCTTGAAGAAAGACAAGAAAATAGAAAATAGAGGGATATATGAACCGAAGTAGCACACGGAGAGTCAGCTACTAGACTCTATGGGTAAAAAATGGCACAGATGACAACATTGCAAACCTCTTCGAATAGGGGACAAAGTAAACAGGTTGGTATAAAAAAAAAGCCAAAAGGTTAATTCAGTATTGTAGAGTCATACGATTGCAATAAAAAAGACTTCAGTCTCCTCTTGAAAGAGTATGGATGGAGCATCTTTTAAGTCATGATTCAAAGAATTCCAATAATTTGGGCCTACATAAATAAGTGAGTTTTTAGCAAAAATCGTTCTTAAAAGAGGTAAATGAAATTCTGTAGTACCAAGTCAGACTTTAAAAAAAGAAGAAGAACAAAAACAAGAGGGGAGAAGTGAAGTAAAGTGAAAGAAAAAGGTGTCCCGTAAAAGCCTCAAGGGCTTGCAGTGATGGGATCACCTGACTGTAAGGAGTTGGAAAACACGAAAATAACAGAAAATGCAACGCAGTATTGGGTGTTGATAAACAGTTCATGATACTTTGTTTTAGCATGATATTTTCGCAATACATACCATAGGCTTCTGCTTCTGTTATTGTGTAGGGTTATTGAGGTGTAAGGTTAGTTTCCAGTGTGGGTGTTAATGATCTTTTTTTTTTCCAGTATTGAAATACCGAGTTCTTCATGCTTTATGCATGCCTGTAGACCACACTGGTCAAGTCAGTTGGAAGGGGGAGGAAAATCATTCGGTGTTTTTTTTTTTTTTTTTCATTACGAAAATGTAGAGTATCTTTTCTCCGAAAATATATGTATGCCCTAGAATGTAGAATAACCATTATTTTCTCCCCTTTATCAAATAAAGTAAATACTATTTTCAAAAGGAATGTTTTAACTGAATTCTTAGTTTATCAGAATAATATCACCTCTCTGTCTTTCAGTCCTACCTCCGTAAGCACATCTTCCTCCATCATTATGCGATTATATCTATATTCTTGTAACATCCTACTTACCAAAAATTCTCATTAATTCATTTTGAAGAAGTATGAATACCTCTCTAAAACATTTTTAAGGCTTTATATATTATGGCCTTAACGGGCTTAACATAATAACTTAATCAAATTTCCTTTTCAATAATATTTGTGTACAATGTTTGTTTCTCACTTATCTCTTATTTGCAATGTAAACGCATGCATTTTCAAGAGGGGACATAATATAGCAAACTAATGACAAATACCAAAAAAGTCCTTAAGGGCGCCCCTCCAAGTGCGACCAAAGTCTGAACCTTTGACGTCTTTCTTTTATTTTTGTTTCTTTTATTTTGTTACTTTTCATGTTGTTTCAGCATACGCGTTATCCCACAGCTACAGTTCGCACTATCAATTTTCTGACAGTGGAAAAATATTGTAACGTGAGAAATATTATATTTCTCATTGGATGTTCACAGCCAATTAGAAATCCCTATACGGGGTGTCCCAAAAAAAAACGGAACGGTGGATTTTCAGTACCTTGCGTTCTAAAAGTGATATATTTTTTGACATTATTAGAAAGAGCATCTTCCGCTGAAGACCATGATACCAAAATCATTAAATTTGGTTCAGCACTTTTTATTCTACGCCAATTTCTGTAAATGCAGTCATTTTCATTTTTTTGCGACTTATGAGATAATAATTTGGGTGCGACACGCGTTCCATACGGTGAATTGTGTAAGCTCGTCAATTGATCCATGTCAACAAAAGATAACGCTTTCATATTGGGAGCGCGCACACACACACACACACACACAGACACACACACACACACACACACACGGGTTTTCCAACGTGAAAGCTGTATCTTTTGTTGACACGGATCACCGAGCTTACACAATATTCACCGTATGGATCGCGTAGTGCACTCAAATTATTATCTCATAAGTCGCAAAAATCCGGCGAAATTTGGCAATGACTGCATTTTCAGAAATTGGCGTAGAATAAAAAGTACTGAACCAAATTTGATGATTTTGGTATCATAGTCTTTTGCGGGAGATGTTCTTTCTAACGATGTCAAAAGATATATAACTTTTAGACCGCAAGGTACTGAAAATCCACCGTTCCGCTTTTTTGGGACACCCGGTATAAATGACGTCATATGTGTTTGAAAATATTTTCATTGCACTCTACGGGTCTGATTACCCCTAGATCGGTCAATTTAGCGTACGTTTTAAGTCGATCTCGGTGAATATGAATTTTGGCGCACTTTGGAGCCATTCTGGCCCACTGTGCGAAGGATCCCGAGCGAGCGGAGCGAGCGAGGGGGGGGGGGGGGGTGTGGGAAGGGGGTGTCCCCCCTCCCGCGGTAAGAACTTTTTGCATTTTGTTGTTGTAAATGGTGCGATTTAAGATGCATGTTTTTGCGCGTTTTATCGAATTGAAACAGTCCCACTTGTTTAAGGTAGCAATATATTTTTATGTCGATTATCATTGAATAATTTGGCTATAATATGGTATCATTTAAATAAATGTCTTGTATTAATTCTTACACTGAATATCATGAACGCGACAGAGCCCGAGCGAGCGGAGCGAGCGGGGGAGGGGGAGGGAAGGGGAGGGTGTGGGAGGGGGTGTCCCCCCCCCCCCCCGACGGTGAAAACTTTTTGTAAATGGTGCAATTTGATGCATGTTTTTGCGCGCTTTATCGACGTGAAACAGTCCCACTTGTTCAAGGTAGCAGTATATTTTGATGTAGATTACTATTGAACAAGTTTCCTATAAAATGGTATGATTTAAATACCCTTCTTGTATCAGTTCTTTTTACTGAATATCATGAACGCGACTGAACCCGAGCGAGCGGACCCGAGCGAGCGAGGGGGAAGGGGAGGGTGTGTGTCCCCCTCCCACGGTGAGATCTTTTTTCATTTTGATGTTGCAAAATAAATGGTGCATTTTGATGCATGTTTTTGCGTGTTTTAACGAGTTAAAGCAGTCCCACTTGTTTAAGGTTGCAGTATATTCTAGTG
Source organism: Diadema antillarum (assembly GCF_040938485.1). Lineage (NCBI taxonomy): Eukaryota > Metazoa > Echinodermata > Echinoidea > Diadematoida > Diadematidae > Diadema > Diadema antillarum. The sequence continues at coordinate 523,238 of NW_027272108.1, read as the reverse complement.
TAGATAATTATTGCACAATTTGCCTATAATCAAGGGCGTACCGAGGGGGGTGTTTTGGGTGTTCAAACACCCCCTTTGCCAAAAGGGGGGTGTTTGAGGTGTTCAAACACCTCCCTTGGGCAAAAGGGAAGTTTGAGCTATTCAACACCCCTCTTCAGCAATGTTTAGATGTTGACAAATGAAACAAAAGCTGTCTTTACCGCTTTTATTTCCGTTTTGAATTCCGCCTTTCCTTTCTTTTGCGTTCATTTCTTTTCTCTCTCTCTCTTCCTTGTTTTATCTTAATGTTTGTATGGATGATGATACATTATGGAGTTACATAATATTATACGCACTAAAGAACTCGTGTACAGTACGTGTTAATACTACGTTACTGCACCGCGCGCGAACCTGACGCGCAAACAGTAGACATTCCCGATCCCTGCTTTGCTTTCTGACCGAATCGCGAAGATACATTGCGCATAATGTTCATCGTTTACGCCACTGACTACCAAGTACAGTCAGTATAGTAGCCTACTGGAAGCAGCAAAGCTCTGGAAGCTCTGGGAGTAGTAAGTTACTTGCTACTCAATGTAATCAGTAATAGCACATGGACTTGGTAATCTTTAGTAATAGTAGATATGAATTTTTTTCAATGACTGAAAGTTAAAACTGAAAGATAACTGAGTGTGAGTGTACAAATTGTGGTTGGATGACTTTATTGCGCCTATAATTCACTAGATATCTAGGTCTAGGAACAGTGGCGTAACTACGGGGGGCATGGAGGGGGGGGGGGGACACTTGCCCCCCTCCCCCCAATCCGCTGGTAAAAAAAAAGGAAAAAAAAGAAAAAAAATCTACGAAAATGGTAATTCAGGGGTTAGTAAACTGCTTTTGAAATCGACATGAAAGGATGATCTAGAAAAAAAGATATTTTTCTAAGATTTCTTTTAACCATATAAGTAAAGAGGTATAACATTGTTCAAAAAGCCCGGAGATGACAAAAGATTGTGATTCAGCGTGATTCCTGGTTGGCATTTTGAATACAAGCAGGATGTGCGCAGTGTACTCAGAATATCGGAATGGCAAAAAGAGTCGCTGCAATGTTGCGCAAGTGATGTTTGATAGGTTGTACACATTTGCTATCAAAGCTTGATCATTGATTTTGCAGTGTTGCTTTATAAATACTAGTCTATATCAAAATGCCTTGCATTGCCAATGATAAGACTTGACCTTGGCTATTTCCTAACTTTTCCATCTATATGAAACACACACTTTCACAAACACAAACAAATTAGGGGATGCTCTATATAAAGTGCAGATTTTGGACATCCTTCTCCCGCTTGGTCACTTCGACGCCCCCTCGCTGGTCATACCTCCCCCAATCATGAACATAAACGACACCCTTGACTACCAGTGGCGGATCCAGGGGGTGCACCGGGCGCCCCCTCCCTCCAATGCGAAAAAAAAAATGTAGCTACAAACGACAGTTTTGGGACGGTAAAATGTCAAAATTTTCAAGCTCGCTCGCTTCGCTCGCTCGCATTTAACCGTTATATGCCATTCTCCTGACGTTACTGCCAGTAATTGCCAGCAGTTGCGCCCAGTGCGCCCCCCCCCCCGAATTTGCAAAGCGAAAAAATATATCTACAAACGGCAGTTTGGGGACTGTAAAATGTCAAAAATTTCAAGCTCGCTCGCTTCGCTCGCTCCCATTTAATCGTTATGCAATTCTCCTGATGTTGCTGTCAGTAATTGCCAGCAGTTGCGCCCGGTGCGCCCCCTCCCCTTAATTTCTAAAGCGAAAAAAATATAGCTACAAACGGCAGTTGGGGGACTGTGAAATGTCAAAATTTTCAAGCTCGCTCGCTTCGCTCGCTCGCATTTAATCGTTATGCAATTCTCCTGATGTTGCTGTCAGTAATTGCCAGCAGTTGCGCCCGGTGCGCCCCCCCCCCCCCTTAATCTCTAAAGCGAAAAAATATAGCTACAAACGGCAGTTTTGGGACTGTAAAATGTCAAAATTTTCAAGCTCGCTCGCTTCGCTCGCTCGCATTTAACCGTTATATGCCATTCTCCTGACGTTACTGCCAGTAATTGCCAGCAGTTGCGCCCAGTGCGCCCCCCCCCCCGAATTTGCAAAGCGAAAAAATATATCTACAAACGGCAGTTTTGGGACTGTAAAATGTCAAAAATTTCAAGCTCGCTCGCTTCGCTCGCTCCCATTTAATCGTTATGCAATTCTCCTGATGTTGCTGTCAGTAATTGCCAGCAGTTGCGCCCGGTGCGCCCCCTCCCCTTAATTTCTAAAGCGAAAAAAATATAGCTACAAACGGCAGTTGGGGGACTGTGAAATGTCAAAATTTTCAAGCTCGCTCGCTTCGCTCGCTCGCATTTAATCGTTATGCAATTCTCCTGATGTTGCTGTCAGTAATTGCCAGCAGTTGCGCCCGGTGCGCCCCCCCCCCCCTTAATCTCTAAAGCGAAAAAATATAGCTACAAACGGCAGTTTTGGGACTGTAAAATGTCAAAATTTTCAAGCTCGCTCGCTTCGCTCGCTCGCATTTAATCGTTATGCAATTCTCCTGATGTTGCTGTCAGTAACTGCCAGCAGTTGCGCCCGGTGCGCCCCCTCCCCCGAATTTGCAAAGCGAAAAAATATAGCTACAAACGGCAGTTTGGGGACTGTAAAATGTCAAAAATTTCAAGCTCGCTCGCTTCGCTCGCTCGCATTTAATCGTTATGCAATTCTCCTGATGTTGCTGTCAGTAATTGCTAGCAGTTGCGCCCGGTGCGCCCCCTCCCCTTAATTTCCAAAGCGAAAAAAATATATCTATAAATGGCAGTTTTGAGACTGTAAAATGTCAAAAATTTCAAGCTCGCTCGCTTCGCTCGCTCGCATTTAATCGTTATGCAATTCTCCTGATGTTGCTGTCAGTAATTGCCAGCAGTTGCGCCCGGTGCACCCCCCCCCCCTTAATCTCTAAAGCGAGAAAATATAGCTACAAACGGCAATTTTGGGACTGTAAAATGTCAAAATTTTCAAGCTCGCTCGCTTCGCTCGCTCGCATAAATCGTTATGCAATTCTCCTGATGTTGCTGTAAAACATTGCCAGCAGTTGCGCCCGGTGCGCCCCCTCCCCTTAATTTCTAAAGCGAAAAATTATAGCTACAAACGGCAATTTGGGGACTGTAAAATGTCAAAATTTTCAAGCTCGCTCGCATTTAATCGTTATGCAATTCTCCTGATGTTGCTGTCAGTAACTGCCAGCAGTTGCGCCCGGTGCGCCCCCTCCCCTTAATTTCCAAAGCGAAAAAATATAGCTACAAACGGCAGTTTGGGGACTGTAAAATGTCAAAAATTTCAAGCTCGCTCGCTTCGCTCGCTCGCATTTAATCGTTATGCAATTCTCCTGATGTTGCTGTCAGTAATTGCCAGCAGTTGCGCCCGGTGCGCCCCCTCCCCCTAATTTCTAAAGCGAAAAAATATAGTTACAAACGGCAGTTTGGGGACTGTGAAATGTCAAAATTTTCAAGCTCGCTCGCTTCGCTCGCTCGCATTTAATCGTTATGCAATTCTCCTGATGTTGCTGTCAGTAATTGCCAGCAGTTGCGCCCGGTGCGCCCCCCCCCCCCCTTAAATTCTAAAGCGAAAAAATATAGCTATATACAAACGGCAGTTTGGGGACTGTAAAATGTCAACATTTTCAAGCTCGCTCGCTTTTAATTGTTATGCCATTCTCCTGATGTTACTGCCAGCAACTGCCAGCAGTTGCACCCGGTGCAACCCCCTTAATTTCCAAAGCATATATATATATACAAATGTACATATATTATTATTATTATTATATATATATATATATATATACATAAATTATTATATATAGCTACAAACGGCAGTTTGGGGACTGTAAAATGTCAACATTTTCAAGCTCGCTCGCTCCGCTCGCTCGCATTTAATTGTACAGTTATGCAATTCTGATGTTGCTTCCATGAGGTGCCCCCCCCCCCCATGTCTTGACCCACGGTACGCCACTGAACACCCCCCTCTAAAAAATCCTGGGTACGCCTATGCCTATAATATATATAAAATGGTATCATTTAAATAAACTTTTTGTATTAATTCTTACTCTGAATATCATGAACGCGACTGAGCCCGAGCGAGCGGAGCGAGCGAGGGGGAAGGGGAGGGTGTGAGAGGGGGGTGTCCCCCATCCCACTGTGAGAACTTTTTGCATTTTGATGTTGCAGATAGTGCAATTTGATGCATGTTTTTGCGTGTTTTAACGAGTTGAAACAGTCCCGCTTGTTTAAGGTTGCAGTATATTCTAGTGTGGATTATTATTGCACAATTTGCCTATAATATATATAAAATGGTATCATTTAAATAAACTGTTTGTATTAATTCTTACTCTGAATATCATGAACGCGACTGAGCCCGAGCGAGCGAAGCGAGCTAGGGGAAGGGGAGGGTGTGGGAGGGGGGTGTCCCCCTCCCAGGGTGAGAACTTTTTGCATTTTGATGTTGCAAATGGTGCAGTTTGATGCATGTTTTGCGTGTTTTATCGACTTGAAACAGTCCCACTTGTTTAAGGTAACAATATATTTTCATGTCGATTATTATCGAACAATATGGCTATAAGATGGTATTATTTAAATAAACGTCTTGTATTAATTCTTACACTGAATATCGTGAACGCTGTCTGCTCAGCAATCAAACAGAAAAAGCATGCACACGAGGGTGTAGATGGGGGCATTTCCCCTCCCACACTAAGGTGATTTTGCATTTCAGTCCTTAAAGACAATAAAAAGTTTTGGTACCTCAAAAGTTTCCCTGAATTTCCTTGTCTTGGTTTGTGTTTCAGGTTAAAGTACCTTTCATATAACTAACACTGTCAGACTTACTCGCCCCAAAGTGCTCTCTTTTCTTAGTAATCATGTAATTAACTGCGACCAGCAGCCCCATACGCATAGCGTAATCAGGCTTCGCATTGTAGCATTCAGGATCATGACAGATTTAGTATCGTGGGTACATGTCAAGTTAAAAACCAAAAATTTCTTCAATTTGAAGACTTACCAATTAAGTTGAAGTATTGAAAACAGGCTTAGGGCAACGTTTGGTTCTGCCAATAGTCCCTTTCTGTACGAATTGATGACTGAATGTGACTCAGTCGAGAGGACCTTGGGAGAACTACGTACACTGAATATTACAGCCAGTGCATGAGAACACATCACATGCATGCACACAGATTTCAAATCCATGAACGGATAAGATGTTTGTGTGCGCATGCGCTGGCCGTAGTATTCAGTGTATGTAGCTCTCCCAAGGTCCTCTCGACCGAGTCACATTCAGTCATCAATTCGAACAGAAAGGGACTATTGGCAGAACCAAACGTTGTCCGAAGCCTGTTTTCAATACTTCAACTTAGTTGGTAAGTCTTCAAATTGAAGAAATTTTTTGATTTTGAATTGACTGTTACCCGCGATATTAATTCTTTCATGATCCTGAATGCTACAATGCGAAGCCCCATTACGCTATGCGTATGGGGCTGCACGGTGCTGGTCGCAGTCAGTGGTTTCGTACAATACACATATATTGTACTATAATTTTCGCCGCGGTACCACGACGGCTCTGGTACGAAACCATTATTGCATGATTACTAAGACATGAGAGCACTTTGGGGCGAGTAATTCTCACAGACAACGTACTTTAACCTGAAACACAAACCAAGACAAGGAAATTCAGGGAAACTTTTGAGGTATCAAAACTTTTTATTATCTTTGAATCCAGCGATCTGGTGCAAATTTTTGATGCAATACTTTTTCATCGAAATTTAGCTCTTATTCCGAATGTGCATCACCTGTGTGTTTGTACAAAGTCTAGTAAGGAAGAGCTTAGGGGAAGAGGGATTCCCCCTCCCGCTCGTAGAGCTTTTGCGTTTTTAGAATTGAAATAAAGTGATCTGGAGCACACTTTTTGTGGAAAATTCGGAAATTGTCATTCCCAAAAATGTAGTAAGTCTAAAGTGGGTAACAAGCAATGGAATGGTGGCAATATACCTCTCCCATATTCAAGGGAGCCTTTTTTCTTCAGTTTTAAGCGTTCAGAACTGAAATTCAACAATCTGGCGCACACTTTTGTTGGAATATCTGGAAATTTTTCTATCAGAAGAGAAGTGTAGCAAGTCTGTGGAAGGAGATTCTGTATAATTTTCTGATTGCAGTTAAGCGTTTTGGTGCACACATTCTGTGTCATATTTGGCAAACTTTTTATGTTCAAAGTGTGGCCACAGTCTACTTCTATGCATGGGGGAGGGGGCGAGCAGGGAGAAGGCGTGGGCGAGTGTTATCTCCACGCTTTCAGTACGATGGAGCTTTTGCCTTTTTAAGGTTGAAATTGAGATATCTCGTATACGCATATTTGATGGAATGTATGGAAAATCATAAAAGAAAAAAAAACTTGATGTGTGTGTGGGGGGGGGGGAACTGAGGGAGGAGAGGGTCGATTAAAAAGGGAAACTCCCCTTGTACCTGAGGGAACTTTGAGTTTTCGGAATATAAGTTATAAGTCATGTGCACTCAGAATTATTCAAAAGTTTTTTTAATCTAAAAAGTGTACTAAGGCTAGGGAAAGAGGTACAGAGGGGGTGGGTTTGGGAGGGGGTACCCAAGCACGAGAGATTTTGCATATTTTGGGTAGAATTTCAACGATCTGGTGCACACTTTGAATGCAATATTCAAAAAATTATGATCTTATTTGATGGAAGGTTGAAAAGGAGACCCGCTTCATGTGCATGCATACAGTATACACGCATTTTTTTTCCGCCTCGCATATCCCCGGTACAAATCTTAGGGGGGGGGGGCGACCGCCCCCATCGCCCCCTCCCCCCGGCTACAACGCCAGTGCGTACACAGTCAGTGTATGTAAAGCGATGTAAAGCACACGTCATAGCCATACATGTACTATAATTTGCTTTAAGTACAAGCTACGCCCACGTGGTATAGGTAGAAACCAATCGTAATCCAATTGCTCTTCTTTGCGCGCGAAACGAAAACGATAATTATTGGTTAAGCTTTACACCCGCGCGGGAAAATCTCGAAATTTTGGGCTTTTGCATATCGATATTCGGAATATCAGAGAATAATAGAGATATATTTATTTTCGTAGTCATGTACATTCCATTTTGGGGGTTTAGCGTGAGATTTCGTTTATCAGAGTGAGACAATCAAAATTGGTTGAATTGCGTGGGTCTCACGCTCAATGCGTGAGAGATGGCAGCCCTGGTATCGCTCAATGCATTTAGTGTAACGTTACTTACACACAATTTTCTACGTGCAGCATGTTCGATTAACGATGTCAATTCCTTTTTGTACATCTGGAAATTTCCCCATAAATTTTATCTAAATAAAGAGCTTTTGAAGGTATTCATTTTGAAAATTAATGAAAATTGACATGTGTAGTTTGCCTTGCCAAAGTCGGAGTTGTGCACCTGTGAGGACGCCAAATTGTGTGAATCGTTCCGTGACTTGCTCGTTTTCATGTTTGTTTGTTTTTTTTTTTTTTTCAAAAAATCATCACAGGCTTATCCTCAGTTTTAAAATCCCCTCTTTTCAGTAGTAGGCATTAAACAGTGTGGATAAAAATTATAAGGCAATTAGAAAATGCCAGTACAGTCTTCTTTTCAATAAAGATTTTACCGCTGAATGAATCGAATTTTCCGATATTGGATTTAGATTAAAGGAATGTCAGTTGACTGTACTTATATCTCCCTATCTTGGAACTGAATTAAGGAATTGACAGTTAACTGTATCTATATTTTCTATATTGGAATTAAGGGACCTTAATTATGCTACTACGCCCCTGAAGCAGGCTTTAATATAACAAAAAAACAAGTATTGTAAACTGGATTAAATGCACTAACTATATCCTCCCACTCTCCACTTGTCCCTCCTCCCACATCAACGCATTTTTGAAGTCCGTGCCGAAATACCATAAAAACAGAAGAATAAGTCAGAACACCCTACTACCTAATTACCAACATCAACAGTTGCCTGACGCAATTTATCAAGGTCTTGGAATGACCGTGGAACATAAACCAACTCCTTAGATATCCGCATTAAAAAAAAAAAAAAAAAATCAAAAATCGTGAGGATATAAGACTTCTTGGGGGCCATTCTCCATGGAGCAGAAGACCAACAGCTCTCTCCGGAAATGTCTCCTGTAAACAAGCCCTAAAGGCCGTGTCACACCTTTCCGGGCAAGCCTTGCGTGAGACTTGCAAAGAACAATCTTTACTACCCGGAGGTCCCCGCAGATGACCCGCACGTGACAGTACCTAGCATGTATGTCACCCGTAGTCGCACGGAAGTGCGCACGCAACATCTTTTTACCCGCAACCATGTTTAGGTCCTGTCACACCTGTCACACCGGAAAAGGATATGGACGAGTCAGTGCATGAGTCTTACTTGCTGTACGCGTTCTACTTAAGTTCTACTTGCGGGCATGCTGTGTGACCTGCCTGCCAGGCACGTGGGGGCTGACATCTCAGTGAAGGAATCCCTGTGAAGGAATGGCAGAAGACGCACAGAATGTCATTATCTTGGCCGCATACGGGGACTGCGAAGTACCTGCGTGGGAGTTGTCTGCGAGGTGCAGCCGCTAACGCCTAGCTCACACCTTTGCGTTTCGAGCTTGCGTTCAGCTGCGTATTGCCCGAACGCAGTCTAACGCAGCCCAGCGCAGCACTACGCAATGAAACGAGCTAATACGAGGTTAATACGCAGACTAACGCAGAGGCTTTGCGTTCTAACTCGCTAGTTTGAATTTTTTTTCAAACATTCGCAACTGAACGCAAGATCAAAATGCATACGAGCTAAGACGAGGGACAACCAGCTAGTGCGAGCAAGGACGAGCAAGGGCGAGCGACAACGAGCTGCTTAACGCAGGCCAACGCAGTTTTACTTTGAACTGCGTTTCACTGCGTATGGTTACGATACCTGCTCGCTTCACCTCGACTTACCTCGCTTTAGTTCGCGTTACCTCGCTTTACCTCGCATCACCTCACTCTACTCCTAGTACTCTGCTTGCATTAGCAAGGACCGTTGCGGATGTAACTCGCTTCATTGCGAATCTAGCTCGTCCGTCGCTCGCTCCCCCTCGTTCATCCTCGCCTTACCTCGTTCCTCCTCGATCCTGTTCGATGCTGCTCGCTTTAGCTCGCTATCTCTGCGTATCACCTGTTCATACAAAATCTAGTTAGATTTAATTAAAATTCACTTAGTTGACTAAGAAACAAAATATGCTTATTAAATCATAAAGCTTTTGGAATGATTGTGTGCTTTCAGCAACATCAGATTCAAACATGTTAGTTTTTAAAAACACCTCAAACTGAGTTTCCCGCTGTTATTGTAGGTTTTGTGGAAAATCTTTTTTTCTCAGAATTGTATTACAACACAATTATTGCTGAAAAGTCATTTTTAACACAGTAATTATGCTCTGTTCAGTCCCACACAACTGCAGGTAATGAGCAAGGTTGTCATTCCTGTTACAGTGACCGTAAGGCAAGCCATTTTGAAAGTTATAGTGAAACATGTCCTGACCCAAAGCGACATTAAGGGTGACCCTATATTATAAAGGAAAAGTTGACTTCAGACCATGAAAACAACATTCAGGATCGATTTCATTGACCCAGAAAACCTATAATACAGATTTTGAAAATTATTGTGAAATGTTTACCTTTTTAAACAATGGAAGTGACTTTTGAATTTCAGATGGCGGCATATTGGATTTGGCCAATATGGCCTCAGGGCGGTCTTCTTGGCGCCCATCAAAAATTGAAATAGTATGGTTTTGGCAACACGTGTACCAAATTTAGTGCTTTTTGAAGAATTTGAACCAAAAAATCCTTGTGCTCCCCCCCCCCCCTTACTGTAAAATGTCAAAAATTATATACCAGCGAAGCTCTCTACGTGCATATACGCAGCAGGGCGAACACTGATACGCAGGGGATCGAGCAGGCACGAGCAACAATTGAGTTGATGAGCAGTGAAACGAGGAGAAGCGAGTTCATGCGAGCTGCACGTTACGAGCTAGTGCGAGATGCCAGCGAGCAACGAACGAGTGGCGAACGAGGTACACGCGCAAGGGGGCGAGCAATCTTCGTACTGAATCGTACTGTTACGAGCAAAAGCGAACTGGAGCGAGGTGAAAAGCAAACTAAGGCAACCGTAGGCAACCATTTTGTACAAAATATACGAGCTACAACGCAACAATGTGACTGCTACAAAATATTTTGCCGCGGAGTGCTGCGTTAGTCTGCTTTAAGGCTGCGTTCGACTGACGCAGCTATACGCAGCTAAAACCGCAAAGGTGTGAGCTAGGCTTTAGGGAGTCCTACTGGAGTTCTGCGTGGACCTCTGCGGGAAATCCCCGCGACTCACCCGGAAAAAGTTTTGGTCATTCTCAATCTTTGGCTGCGGGTAAATCGGACTTGCGTGCGCACCTCCGGGCAACTACGGGTGAGATAAGCGCTAGGTACTGTCAGGTGCGGACCAGTTGTATTTATTTCAACTTGGTCAATTTATGTTTAATTACAACTGCAACCATCTACCCAAAATACTTTACTCTTTATTTCACAGCCACGTACATAATTATCTCACGAGACAATCTAAAGAATCTCATCCTCCCTTATACCCCTTTCCCGCTGCCCCTCTCGGTGAACCACCGTTGGATATCCCGGTGAATTCACTGGGGAACCTCCCGGTGAAATTTTCACTGCCGTCGTTTCACACCTACGACAATGCTCTCGGTGAATTGTGTTATGCAACTTTCCCTAGATGTGTTTTCTGCTGGCACCGCTGCCGATCCCAGCTGAAGTGTGTAATAATGGCGCGATTCGCGCGCTAATTTGAACATGGTCTGGTGGATACTGTACTACAGTGCGTAGTGGTTCGTACTCGTAACTTCTCTATGATATCACCTCTATTGAAATTCGCGATATTTGCAGCTCATTATTGTATATAAAAAAGAAAAAAAAATAGAATGGAATTTGCTATCATTGTGTCACTGATGCTTCTGAATCAACTCGGACTGTTCAGGAACCGAGTGATGTTGCAATCGCAGCAGTATAGTCGAGTACGAAGACGGATGAGACTCATCAGCGTACCAGACTGGAAGAGGAATCAAGGAAAAGGAAGACACGGCAACTCGAGTACACTCTAACTAATCAGCTCAGTTTATTTGTATACGGCATGCGTAGACGATACAACACCAAGATGCAATACCGTACAACAATGCCGTCGCGGTTGTGAAAGTCACACGAACAACATACTACTGTAGTCGTGTGTGTATTTACATGGGTATATACGAATTACGTGTGGATTAATTTGGGAGAGCGCGGTAGCTAACGAAAAACGTGTCTTTGACCAGAAACAAAACATGACCTTTGACATAATTTACATATTTTCCCGGGTGTTTCACCGAGACAACATTTCACGCTGGGCGTTCCTCGGTGAACCACCGGTGGTTTCCCCGTGAACTATCGGTGTTTACCCAGGATGCTTCTAGGGTAAAATTTGCCCCAAATTTAATCGGTGTTTCACCTAGGCTTCCCCTAGGTTTCAACCGAATTTCCGTTCACACTGCGGGGTTACCCGGGTGCCCCCGGGGGCACCCGGGGAAGATTTCCTTCAGCGGGAAAGGGATATTAGTGAGAACTGTACACACTCAGAATACATTTGAAGACCTGAATATAAGAACGACCCAAGTCCAATTTTTGGCCAAATTCAGTTTGACATGGGAAATTGTAGCTTATGCATGGACTCATCTTGTGTATAATGATAAATCTTAATTACCCCCGGAAGTGCCTGAAATGAATGAGTTAAATCTTATATTAATGTAAGAATGAAGGACTTGGGTCATTCTTACATTCATATAATAACGCCCTCTCTCATCCTTCTCTCATCTCTATAGCAGAATATCATGTATATGAATGAAAGAACGACCCAAGTCCATAATTATGAATCAAAGAACGACCCAAGTCCACCACACAAAATGGCCTCTCCACAATTAATGTAAATGTTAATTGTCATAATGATATATGTTCTAATTTGTATATGTGACACTGCACCTCAAAACAAACAAAAAGTCGCCAGACATGAATTTTTAGTTAAGACCATGTTCTGAAAGAGCAGTCTTTAAGCTTTAAAATGATGTATAACTCAAATAAAATGGACTCTCCTAACCTATCTAAATATTGGAAAGAAAGCGCAAACTCAGGAAAAGTGTATACTGAGAAAAGAGGCTCTGAAGTACAGTGTCTATTCAAGCGCTTAATCGTGACCAAACCGTGCTGGCTGTGCGATGAATGGGACAAAAAACAGGAAGTAAACCACCAGAGTAACAACAACGAAGGGATTATCAGATTAAGGTGAAATTAAGCATGACTCATTAACACATTCTGCCCATAATTAATGCCTACTTTCAAAGCAGTAGCACTATCCTTACAAAAGTTATTATAGTTGAAAGTGAAGAGTGTGGACAAGGTTTTTCAGAAATGAGAAAGGGATTCTAAAGACACGCCTATTCACACAATTCTACCAAAAATGTTCGAGATGAACTGCTAAAAAACACATTTCTTGCCCTTTTTATGATACCAAATTTCAGCATAATGTAAAAGAAGACCCACTCTTTCAGAAAATATGAAAAAGTCAAGTTCGGCTAGGTTGACCCATTTGACTTATTTTCAGTCCTCACGCAAAATCAGTGTGTGCGACTTTATGTTCGTTTTGAGGTGCACGGTCACATATACAATGTTGCCTTCCCATCACAGTTAAATAGAATATTATTGGAGAAATAAAAAAGATATGAAGTTTTCTTTAGTTTACTGGAAATGGTCTTCCACGGACTTGGGTCGTTCTTATATTCATATACTCATTTCTTTATACCGGACCCAAATTTTGGAATAGCTTAGATAATTATTTAAAAGAATCTGTGAGGTTAATTACATTTAAGTATAAACTTAAAAATATTTGTTTTCTATATATACCAGTTGATTCTGCTTAATGAAAAACCCGTTATGTTTCACTTTTCCTTGAAATTTTGTAGTGTGTCCACAGACCTTTTCCATCCCTCTCCTTTGCCTTCTCTATTCTTCCCTGCTCCTCTTTCCTCGTTCTTCGTTGTCCAGTATCTGTCCGAGTGTATTTCCTCAATTTCTGTTATTTTGTGTTTTGTGTTGTTATCGTTGTTGTTGTTGTCGTTATGTGTTTTTTGTTGTTGTTTTTTGTTTTGTTTTGTTTTGTTTTTGTGGCCGATTGCATATCTTCCTTTCCGGTCAATTTTCCTGGCATACTTGGCCCCATAGTGTCTGTGCCATAAATGTGATATGTTATATAGTTTATATGTTTGCATTCTAAAATCATAGAAAGTATTGTTCATAGTATCAGCATCATTTATCAATGAGTAAATGTACAATAGTATACAGAAGAATTTGAAATGATTATGTTTTATTGGTAAAACAAATTGGTGCTGTTGTTGTTTTGTTCCAGTGTTCCACGTCTTACAAGCTTGGCTTCTTTAGTGGAACACTGTTTTCCATCATTGTGATCATTTACTAGTTTTGTTGCCATGGCAAAGTGCATTGTTTCTTTTTTATGACATCATTCGTGCATATACTTTATATTGTATTTGAAAAAAAATCCTTAAATCAGACGAGTGTAAGAACAATTTAAAAAAAATGTATCACTTTGGATCATGTCAACTTTTCGTTTCTTTTCTTTTTGATGATGGAAATAAATAAACTATTGAACTGAATTGAATTGAAATGCGGAGAGCTCCGGGTAGCAAATTTGTTTCCCCGCAAGTCAACCCGTAAAACTTTCCCAGACACGGTATAACACGGCCTTTGGCATGCTCAAAACTTGTTCCAAGTGAGTTGCGGGGGTTCGCCCGCAGAGGTACATGCAGAACACCAGTAGGTGACCCATACCGGCAGCACCTCGCAGGCAACTCCAACGCAGGTACATCGCAGTACCTGTAAGTCTCTCTTAACAGAAAACGGATCGGTTTCAAAGCTCTCGCGCAGGTTACACGGAATACACGCAAGTAGAAAGTAAGTAGCACGCGTCTAGCAGGCAATACACATACGAAGCTCGCAAAATTCTTGTCTGCCCGCAGAAAATTCTCCTGCGTGCTGGAAATTTTCTACTCGCAACAAGCCCGTGTAGCTTGCGCGTGTACGGTTCGGTGCTGTTCCATCTTCCAACACGCATCAGAATTTACTTGAAAGAGTGTCCCTCTTGCAAAAGAAAGCCCTCCGCATTATCTGCCATTCCCCTGTACGTTCTCATACAAACACGTTGTTTACCTCCAATAAGCTCTTAAAAATTAAAGATTTATTTTTGTATAACTTAGGCCAATTTATGTATAAGTATTGTAACAATTTGCTTCCGTCTATTTTTAATTCCATGTTCCTAAAAAACCAATCATTTCATGATTATCCCACTAGGCGTTCCAATGAATTTCACCTACCCCTCTTACGCACGATTCTTGCTAAAAATACACTTAGTTATATCGGCCCAAATTATTGGAATTCTCTGAATCATGATATAAAAAACGCCCCATCCATACATTCTTTCAAGAGGAGACTGAAGTTCTTTCTATTGCAGTCGTATGACTTTCCAGGACTCAACTAGCCATTTGGCCTTCTTTCTCACATACAGACTTACTTTTTCCTCTTTGAAGAATAAATTCTAATCTTTTGGATGTCTGCTGCTATCTACGCTTTCGCCAAAAGAGTCAAAGACATGCATGTCTGTCTTATTCCTGTTCTCACGTCCCTTCATTTCCTTCTTTTCCTTCTTTTCTCCTTTCAGACGCTACAATCACTTTTTCCCCTCCACAACCATTTTCTGTTTCCCTTGATACGCTTCTGTCGAAGATCGCTGTCTCTGTTGTGCATTTTCGTTTGCTATTTTGTCTTCTATTTGTTCATCGTTTCCATTCCGTTTTGTCCCGTACAGCCTTTTCTTCAGTAGTTGTTTTGCTGTCTAGTCTTGTTTCATGCTTGTTCGCGTCTGTCAGTCTTGTCTATCCCGTTTTGTCCCGTACAGCCTTTTCTCCAGCAGTTGTTTTGTTGTCTAGTCTTGTCCTGTGTTGTTCACGTCTGTCATAGTAAGTGTATTTATCTGTGATTCTAGTTCTCAGTGGGCTTCCAGACTTCTTCCCCTTTTTTTTCCTCTCCTATAGTATTTATAATGATTTAATTAATTTTTCCATTGATGTTATTATTCCAGAGGGGCCCACATTCTACAAGCTCTGTCTTTTTAGTGGGTCTCTCCATTTTTCGCACTTTAAGCAAAGTTATACATGTACTATATTTCGATCACTTCTGGTTTTTTTTTACTACAATGTATAATTACTTTGTGGTCCTCCTCAATTGTTTTATATTCTTTTCGATACATAATGTTCTGTTTACCTTATTCTCTGTTGTCAAAAGAAGTGTAACTTATATGTTTTGTCGAAAAATGAAATAAACTTTGAATTGAATTGAATTGAAATGAATACAGCATGCTCGATATCCTCTCCCATCAGAGCTTGGAGTTCTGGACAAAAAAAAATAGTCTTGCAGCATTTGGAGATATGTTTCTCAATTCACAACCTCGTTGCACAAAAACGAATCTATCGGCATAGAGTCAGATATTACACACCATACAACTACCTAAGGAGGATTACATTGTATGAGTGTTATGGTGTTGTGGCTTGTTGTCAGATGTTACCCACATGATTGCATTATTCGTCGCCATATCCGTCGAGTTAGAATCGACTTTTATTAGACATGGCAAAGTAGGGCAGCTTATCAGGAGTACCAAAATCTGCAGATATCAATAATAATCATAACAATAATAATAATAATAATAATAACAATAATGATAATTATTATACTACTACTAATAACAATAATGATGATAATAATAATAATACATGATCACATAGTGCAACTCTTCTTGGCAAATCGTCGAGCTTTAGATGATGGAAGACTTGAAGATGATAAGGTCTTGAATGAATATAGTGCTTTAGGATTTCAGAAACTGAACCACATAAAACATCACCAAACTGAGATGTCATATCCCCTAGAGACAATACTCTGCGTTCTGTCCTGTTGCGACCCGAATCATTTTCCACCTATTCAAACAGTCCCGTATTGTGTAAATTCAAAAATAAAACGACAGATTTTATAGAATCATAGTGATTAGTCGACCGTGACGTCACTATGACGTCATTATATGAAAACACATTTTCATTCATATCTCATTATTGGAATGGAACTTTACAATGAAATTTACGTCACATATATTTCAAGTCAAGCGGATTCTACTCATATTCTCAAAATTCATATCTACTCTAAAAACGCATATACGCACGTACAGCTCATATGCAACAGAAATTTCCCGTTTTTCACCCGGATCGGATGTCTAAAATGTCAAGGAATATTTCTACCAAGTTTCAAGTCAATCCTACTCAATATGACGTCATACGAGCCCGTCAAAGTTGAAATTCCGCGCGCGCGTCAATGGCGATATACAGTGCAACTATGCCAAAAAAAAAAACCGCCAATTTTAATCCGATTTTACTCGTCAGGATGGACGGTGACTCCCCATTTTCTTTATATATTCTGAAAGCTGATGAGTTGTACATGTCATTTCATGGGTTGGCGATGCTGAAAAAATGATTAAAAGATATCAAATTTCTTAATAAAGTAAAAAAAAAAATCAAAATGACGTCGACAAATTTCAAGTTCATTCGAGCGTATCTCACTAATCCTTCGCTGATTTTTACCCAGATTTCAGTATGTTGTAGCTTATTTAATGGTCTTTCAAAAATTTTCAACACAATTTTGACTAGATGACGGCATCACCTCGTAAAAATTGATTGAAAGTAATATTGTCAAATATGACCAGTTTACGTGTTATCTCTATGGGAGTGCAGTTTTTCTGGAAATGAAAATTGACATGACTATCTTTTTCGAGCACTAGCTCACTTATGCTTCCGTGAATTTCTCCCTGATCTTTATGTTGTAGCTGAGACTTTGGGCTATCGTAAATGTGCCCTCCGTTTTTTTCATACGACGGCGGCATTACGTCAAAAACTTGGTTGAAATTAAAGCTTATCTTCGATGTATTGAGATATTTCTTTCTGCAACTTTCTTTGCAATAACTCAAGAAAGACAGCCCCTATCACCCCCATATTTTGCACATGTTTAGTTCATGTTACGTACATTATTTCATATAATAACAACTACTTGATCGGACACCATCTTGGATATGTAAACTAGGGTCTAAGGTCATAAATTTTTCATCCTGTATCTTGCACATGTCTTATCTTTCCCATATTTTGCACACGCAAAAGCCATGTTACAAGAATCATTTCACAAAATAACCACTTTTTCCTCAGATGCCATCTTGTCTGTGCAAAGTAGGGTCAAAGGTCATATGTACTTCTTTCTGTATCTTCATTATGACGTGTTATCTCTATGGGAGGGAATTTTTCTAGATGTGGAAATTGACATGGTTGTTTTTATCGAGCACTAGCTCACTTACCCTTCAATGAATTTCCCCCGGATTTTAATATGTTGTAGCTGAGACTTTGCGTTATCGATAACTTGTCCTCCGTTTTTTCATACGACGTCGAAATAACGTTAAAAAAACCTTGCTAAAATTAAAGCTTAGCTTCGATGTATTGAGATATTTCTTTCTTCTTGCAACTTTCTTTGCAATAACTCAAGAAAAATAGGCCCTATCAGCCCAATATTTTGCACATGTTTAGTTCATGTCAAGTACATTATTTCATTAAATAACAACTACTTGATCGGACACCATCTTGTGTAGGTAAATTAGGGTAAAAGATCATAACACTTATTTCCAAATATATCGGATCAACTAACTTGTCAGTGTTGACAAATTCCAAGTCTAGTTTTAGAATGTAACAATAAAGTATGTCATACACCTCTTTGGAGCTTTACAAAGATGAAGAAAAACAGAAGAACAGAAAAACACAAACACAAACTTTCACAAACACATCCCACACAGTAAAATAAAGTACCCTTGCAATGTTGTTTACACTGGTGTTGTGCGTTATCAGAATCTAAACCATGTGTTACAGCTCGCATAAACAACATCTTAAATGACAACATTACAAACAATAAAACAATTACAAACATTTATGATTGCAACTTTCATTCTTGTGCTGGGCTTGTCTGTTTCATTTGTTTTTGTGGCAAGGCCTATACAAGCTAATAAAAACAACTTATTTGGTCTGCGTTCCATTTATAATATACCAACATAATCTGATACATTCGAAATGGTAACCTTGCATGTAAATGGAACTTAATTTATATTTTTATACCATATTCTTATAACAATTTAAAGGTCATAATTAGATAGTTTAACATATCAACCCGTTCCATACTAAATTCTGAAATCCCCATAGACTTTATACAGAGGCCACCAGGTTTCCGTATGGAACAGGTTAACATGTCATATCATAGCCTCCTTTGATGTCAAACAATTTTCAAGCATAACTAAGTACAATATAGACATTCTGGGTAAATTGAAGTCAAGCGTTCTTCTGAACAGTTTCGGTTGAGTCATGTTACCTGTGATTTGATAAAGCGTTGTTGTTTCCTCTATGGTCTTATTTATGCATTTATGCAAGGCAAGCAATAGATTAAGTTAACACATAATGATTGACGTGATAGAGCTACCGAAAATAATGTCAACACCTATCATATTCGGTGACTTTGAAGAGTAGAAGTGCAAACACTGAAGGGGTGAGAGTATTACAATGAAAAATAATCACGCAAAGGGATACCAAGGATGCAGCAAAACAATATGCATCATAGCCCCTCAAAAAGAAAATAAAAGAAATGCAGATTTTTGCCTCCTTTGGAAGTGTTATTCCATCGCATAATGTCTGTCCTTTAATCACTGTCTGTTTTTTTTTTAATAGATAAGCCCCTGTCTGATATGCACACAGGGATGCCAAGTGCAAAAAAAAAAAAAAAAAAATATGAGTGAGATTTTCATGACTTGGCATCTCGGCGCGCGAATGTGCGCGCGAGCGAGGGTGTGGGAGGGTTTTTCCCCCTCCCATGGTAGGGAGCTTTTTTCGATTTTTGCGATCAGGTGCATACTTAACTCGTTCCACATTGAATTCTGAAATCCCTATAGACTTAATACACGGGTCATCATCAGGTTCCCGTATGGCACAGGTTAAGTGACTTTGTATTACTTATTTTGAAAGACAAAAGGGAAGCATATACCTTCAATTGCCACTATCACTTTAAGCCTTTGAACTATGTTCATTATTATATAAGCAAAGTTGCAGACTTCGCCCGATGCGTGAGAAAAATTGGTGCCATGCGTGAGATCGTGAGACGGCCCCTAAATGCTTGAGCCTCACGCAGAATGCGTGATACTTGGTAGCTCTGATGCACATAAAAGCAAAGTGTCTCCTACCTTTTTTGTGAACGTAGACGAATGTTGTATTTTGAAAGTCGATGTCACGTGAATAGACCCACATATGACAGTAGTATTGATTTTCGTCTTCAGGTCTGATGTTATTGATGACCAGGGAAAAGTCGTCTGTGATGTTGAACAAGCCGTCGTCATATCCCGGACCATACCGTACAGGTGGAGTTACGGTCAGATCGAGTCCTACTATGTAGCCGCCACCATAAGGACCACCCCACGGACAATTCCAGTCGACTGCATCTATGCTTGTGTTAATCTTGCACGGAAGGATTACTTTTTCTCCCTCTTCCGCTGCTATGGGCACGCTGATGTCCGATTTCATCTCCCCGTAGCCACTCACTCCTCCCACGAGAGAGCCTGCAATGTAAGAATAAAGGTTAAAAGTCCTGTTTACCTTTGAGAGCAGTGATTTCATAAATGTTTAAGATGTCACATTTGATGCGTGTGTTTAAGTCTGTTGCGTCACAAACCATCCTACCTTATCAAATTTTTGCAATAAAGCCTAAAATATAAGGAATTATCAGTGTTTTTTTTTTTCTCAATTAACCGTAACTGTAGACGGTTTAGTCTGGAACCATTCTTATTATAACTATTGTTTACATTTTGTGTATTTAACAACACTTAACATCGATTATACAGCTTCAAATATTTTCAGTGATTGCTTCTATCCCTAACTCACATTTTAGACAATTTTAAAGCACCAATGCTGAGTTTTTGTTTCAGCTGCAAATGGTAAATTATGCCTTAAGATACTTATAGTCTCTGTTATGATATAAGTGAAATAAAAATACAAATAACAAACTATTTTTGCGATATTCATAGGACATGGATAAGGCTTAAACATTATCGTTATTTCATGAATGGTCATATCTAAATTCATCATGAAATCATAACCTAGAACATGAATCTGAACGGCATAATGCAAGTTCGGACTCTATGTCAATAACGCGTGTAGTGTTAAGGGTTCGTAAAAGGATACAAGCTTATATTGTCCAGATTAGAGTAGACGATAGTGACAGGGAAAAGGGAAGGGCAGTATGCGGTTCACAAAATAATAAGTGTTGTGGCGATTGCAAAAAGAGCGGAGTACGATCTTGTGCTGGAGCCACCCAACTTCTGTTCAAATAACGTCTGATCGTGCTGTACTATGCTAATTACCCAGTCACCATGACGTGCGCGTACGCACTGGTCAATATTTTAAAATGCTCAAATTGACTTCTTTGTTCGACGTTTTTTTTTTTTCTTTTTTCGACGTTTCAGACAATTGTAAGCGTTTCGAAAAATTCCGCACGTATTCGCGAGCACAGCGAGATAGCAAAGTGAAAATGCACTGATTTGGCTTCCTGAAACATCAAGTAACAATATCAATTGATTCTCGATCGATTGTGACTAATGACAAAGCAATGCGCTAGCGTCAAAGTTAAAATTCCGCGCGCGCATCCGTGCGCAAAATAATACAGTAACCAAAAAAAAAAAAAGTCTTTGTTTGTTTCGCTATAGCTCTTCAAAATGACCGGGGACCCCCTGTTTTTAATAAATATTTTCAAAGGATATGAATTGTAAATAATTATTTCAAGTATCAATATATCAGAAAAATATATTATTAGCTGACGGCACCATCAAAAAAGTGGAATTTATGTTTTCGAAGTTCTGTTTCTGACATTCATTAGATCGTATCTCGGTCAATTTTGCTCATTATTTTTGGATTTGGATATGTTGTACTTTGGATAATTGTCGTTAATAGTGTCAGCATCATTGTTATTCAATTTAATGACGTCGTCGTATTGAAAAAAAAAATAGAATAAGTGCAAAGTATCAAATTTTGCCTAGTTTACGTGTGATGTCTATGGGAGGTGATTTTTTTTTTTGCCAATTCATGCATAGACTTGACGACGTTCTATTTCCTGTATCACAGTTGACCCGCATTATTGTTTCATTTCCTCTGAAAGTATGTTGTAGCTATTAACCCTATAAAGCCCAAAGGGGGGGGGGGCACATTGTGCCCCCCACCCCTCTCCATATTTTTGTTTGCCACTCCCACATCCTTTACTCAGTTTCAACCGAATTTGGTGACTTTTCCTAGAATCTTATCGGAAACATTTTGATATATAATTTAGCTATGTCCGATATTGCGGGTTGCCATGGCAACCGTAAACTCACAACCATGTTCGTCAGATTTTGCATGATTTTCTGTTCCAATTTCAGTTAACAGTATAATAATGGATGAAATGGGGGTTTTCTTGGCTGTCATTTGCTGAAGGACGAAAATGTGAAGTAATAATGGTTGTGAAATACCCTGAGATGCTCTTCTTATTATTTCCTTTATTTTTATACGACAAAGGCATCAAACAATAGATGTATTACAAATAATCGAAAATACAGCATTTTTCAAAGACTATCCTTTTATTTTGGGTCATTTTCACATAAACTTTGCCTGTGATATCATTTATTTATCATATGTGACCCTGCACCTCAAAACAAACAAAAAGTCGCCAGACATGAATTTTTAGTTAAGATCATATTCTGAAAGAACAGACATTAAGCTTTAAAATGCGCTTTAATAATCTTTACCAAACCATGCTGACTGTGCGATGAATGGGATAAAAACAGGAAGTAAACCACCAGAGTAACAACAATGATGGGATTATCAAATTAAACTGAAATTAGGCATGCCTCATTAACACATTCTTTCCATAATTAATGCCAAATTTCAAAGCAGTAGCATTATCCTTTCAAAAGTTATTAGAGTTGAAAGTGAAGAGTGTGAACAATGTTTTTCAGAAATGAAAAAGGGATTCTAAAGACACACCTAATCACACTATTCCACCACAAATGTTCGAGATAAACTGCTAAAAAACACACCTTCCTGCCCGTTTTATGATACCATATTTTAGCATAATGTAAAAGAAGACCGGCTCTTTCAGAAAATACGAAAAAGTCAAGTTCGGCTAGGTTGACCCATTTCACTCATCTTCAGTCCTCACGCAAAATCAGTGTGTGCGACTTTATGTTCGTTTTGAGGTGCACGGTCACATATTATCAATCTGCAAACTCAAAATTTCAATATTTTGGAAATATGAAATGTGATACCAATATATGTACCCATTCCAAGCAATACATCATAGGTTTCATATATTTCTTTATATTGTAATGAATAGCGCCCCCACATTTTGACCTTGAGAAATTTCAACCGTTACAAATAGTGAAGGTTGACTTGCTTTTCCTTTATGGCAAATATGAAAATGATTGATATAGAATTGAGACATAATAATATACTTGGATAAAGAAATAAAGAGAAAAAACATGATTTTAGCATATTTCCAATGTATTTCTTTATATTTTGGTAAATAACGCCCTCAGTGGATGACCTTGAGAAATTTCAAATGTCGGATCATGTACAGTATGAGTTGCTCTACTTATGTGCCAAATATGACGGTCATACATCATATAATAAAGAAGTTATATAGGGGGGGGGGGCAATGTGCCCTCCCTTGGGCCTGGAAGGGGTCATAATAGCTTGGGCTTTATAGGGTTAAGACAATTTAAGCAGCAGTAACCATGCATTTTATATTTTCAAATATCCTCATCATGTTGACAATTTTGAAGCTTAAAACTGAAAATGAGAATGGAATGTGGACGAAACAATTCCTGATTTATCTATCACATAAGCTTACGTTCCACATACTTTTCTCGTTGAGATGTATAGATGAGCGGTTAAAGGCGCTGTTTCTGGCGCTAGAGACGTAAGGTTGCACACGTGCAGGTTCGAACCCCACAGGATGGCGAAACACAATATCACTGTTCTTTTATTTTTTTTTTCAATGGAGTACTTCCACTTTCGTCCATGTAGAAACAACGTTCTCATGTAAACGCACCAACACACACACACAATATTATTTATTTTGTATTGGAGACTGCATTGCTTCGACTGCTGCAAAATTGTGTAGTCTTTTAGAGTTTGTCAAACTGATCATATTATTTTAATTATAATGACGACGAGATGAGACATAGCCCTCTTAGTTTATGTAAATAATGGGCAAAGTTCATATTTGAAAATACAAATGTTAAAGTCAAGGTGATTTTATCGCCATGATTTCTTCTTTTTTCATTATTAAGAATTCTTGGTAAATATTTAGTTAGATAGCCTGTCAAATCGATTTACTCGTACACGCCGACACACGCATGACATTTCCATTTGGTTGCATGACAGAAACAATTTGATCCGAATTCTGTAGGTATAAAGAAACTGGACTTTACGAATGTATCTCAGTATAACTTCAAGTCGCTGTAGGACATCATTTTCGTTGTCGATCACAGGTGACCGATATCCGATGACCCCAAGCGTATCACCTCACTCGTCTTCAATGACAAGTTTCTTATCTCGTTATCATCATTATTATTATTATTATTATTATTATTGTTATTATTATTATTATTATTATTATTATTATTATTATTGTTAATATTATTATTATTGTTATTATTATTATTATCATCATCATCATCATTATTATCATCATCATTTCGGATAATGCGTTACTACGTTGGGGGGGGGGGGGTTCTCATTTCTTTAGACGTCTTATTTATATATTGTGTAATCAAGCCACCTCTTTATTGTCACTTCCTGTTGATTGCTTGCCTTGCATCTAATCGTATTTTGTGACCGTGATCCACAAAACCAACAAAAAGTCGCAGAGACTGATTGTGCTTCAGGACTCATAATAGGTGAGGTGAGTCAACTTACTCGTGAATTTGTCATATTTTCTGATAGAGCAAGACTTCATCTTCATCATAGTAACGTTTTGGATCATAAAACAGATGGGAAACTGTGTTTTTCTAGCAGTTTTCATCTTGGACATTTTATTTTTTCGTAGAATAGTGTGATTAGGTGCTTCTTAGAGTTCCCTTTTCATTTCTTAGAATCCCTATACACACTTTTCACTTTCAACCCTAATAACTTTTGAAGGATGATACTGCTACTTTGAAAGTTGGCATTAGTCATGTGGAGAGCGTGGTCAATCTCACTTTAATCTGATAAGCCATTCTTCGTTTATGCAGCTGCTGAGTTTCACTTCCTGTTTTTGCCCCATTCTTTGCACAGCACTAGCAAGGCATGGTAAGATTAAGTGTTTGAATACCCAATATACTTAAGAGCCTCTCTTCTCAGCAAACACTTTCCCTTATATGTGTTTTATTTCTAAAATTTACATTGGTAAGGAGAGTCCATTTGATTTGAATTATACACCACTTTAAGGCTTAAAGTCTGTCTTTCAGAATCTGCCCTTAACTGAAAATCCACGTCTGGCGACTTTTTGTTGGTTTTGTGGTACAGGTTCATATCTATTATATGTGCGTATCTCTCTCTCTCTCTCTCTCTCTCTCCCTCTCTCTCTCTCTCTCTCTCTCTCTGAATGTCCAAATGTCTCTTTGTGAGCGTATGATGTGGTCTTGCATCAAAAAACATCAAAATGTCCCCAGACATCGATTTTCAGGTAAGGGAAGATTCTAAACGAGCAAACTCCAAGCTTTATAGTGATGCATAAACCAATACAAATGGATCTTCTTAACCTATCTGGATTATGGAAAGAAAGGCTTTGAAGTTTAGGTTTTATTCAAAGGCTTAATCTCACCAATCTGTGCTCCGTGCAATGAACGGCACAACAATAACCCCCCATCCCCCCCCCCAAAAAAAAAAAAAAATATATATATATGATGTATGAATAATCATATATATATATATATATATATATATATATATGAAGAGTTTGTTCGCAAAAATAGATAGGTACATTTTTGAAGCGGTCTATGCAAGACCAATCAGTAGGTAAAATCAGGATGCCTCCCACTGACCAATAAGATCACTCCCTCGTTACTAGGGGCGGAGTCCAGCTAAATCCAAATCTTCGGACACATTTCTGTTACGTTAAAAAGCGAAAAAAAAAAACATGGCCAAGAAAAACGCTAAGTTCTTGCCTTTCCTTTAATCATTTAGCTTCGAATTTTCGGAAGATGATAGACAAAACATTGACCTACAAAATTAAGTCAAAAACAGAAATCCGATTGTTTTGACGAATTTTGATGACGTGACTTCAAACTCGATTTTCTCGGCTCAGCCGTCAGCGACTCTAGGATCCTTTTGTTGTAGCGGGTCGCATGTATAGATGTATACAACGATGATACATGTACATGTATAGGCAATGCACACAAAGATGAATTACCTGTCTATAGCGACCACATGTCTATAACGGCCACTTTTTTTCTTCTCCCTTGGGTGACCGCTATAGACAGGTTTGACTGTACATGGATATACCAAACAATTTTGAATGTATGATGCGTGATCTGATAGAGTACCAACCCTTTTCATTTGCACTCGTTAATTCACAGTCAGGGTATATGAAATACAGATCTTTTTTTCTTTCGTATTTGAATTTCATTCTCTGTAGCATTTTAATGCCTTGCTGATTTTTTTTTCTTTATCTTTTCCTTTTGTGTTTAAAATTAAGCTAACTACGGGGTTCAGATTTCTTTGTTTTTGTTCTTTCCATATGTTATACGTTTACAACTATATGTGTGTGTGTGTGTGTGTGTGTGTGTGTGTGTGTGTGTGTGTACTGTATGTATATTGTTTGTATTCTATCCTTTGCGGACCCTACTTAAAACCGGTCTTTGGCTGACGAGGGAGTTCAACCACATGTATGAAAAAAAAAAAAAGGAATTGAATTGAATATCGAAACACACGCACATACATTGAGAATTTAAGTTATAAGTGCATGGTGCCGTGACTATTTTTTTTATCAAGCATTAATCAGAAATGATGTTACACCTTTATGGTAGCAACCGTGAATGGCTACATTCCCATTCAGAAAAAAAAAATGAAACTGAGCACACTTGCAGTGATTTATCAACGTTTATTGCGTGATCCGAGTGATCTGACCCGTCTTGGATCACCATTTTAAGATTACCATTTCTTATTTGTATATTTTTCTTTCAGTCTCTTTATTTCAGTTATTTTTCTATTCATGCTAATTAAGGAGATTTTGATGCTTTATCCTCTCTGAAAAAAAAAGTAAATTATATTGCAATGCAGCGTGTGAACTTTCTAAGTAATGATTCAAGTATACATATCCTTGCTATAGGGAGTTTATACGCAACGTTTTCTGTCTCAGGGGATGGTAAATGTCGAAAGAAAAGATAAACTGAAAGCAAACTTAAAAGCAATTTTCTTCGTATTTTGTTGTAGCGAAATGTCCATGTATGAGTTACCGCGTATGAGTTACACCATTTAAAATACATCTGGATGTAAAGCATTCCTTGCAATGGATTGCAAGGCAATTATTAAAGCTTAGAGAGTGGACTTGTATCTTGTAAACACTACATTTGAAGAATCCGACTTTTTGACTCACATGAAAGTATTGTCAGCTGGCTTAAACTTTTGTTTTTCTCTCCTTCTCTCTATCTATCTTACTCTCACTTATCCTTTCTGTCTCCGTCTGTCTCGTTCTCTCTCTCCCTCTCTCTCTTGAGGTCATCTCCTTTCTCTTTGCGTAGACCTGGTTGCTTATTGTTCTCGCTTTGCAACCTAGACACCAAATGCGCAGTGCTTCACAGCATTCACCAAAAACCTTGAATATGAATTTCCGATGTTACGGTGATTTACCGATCATACTCAGTAAGATTCATTTGATTATATTCACCTCTAATAATAGAACAATGACATAATAAGAAGATCAATCAATAGATACATAATTATAGAAAATCTAATTAAATGGAAAGACACCAGTAACAAAGCAAACACTGTTCTTATGTTACTTCGGATCAAGAATCTTCTCAATAGAAGCTGTACAATACGTGTCAAATTGCGTCTATCATTGTCTTTAGCGTCCGTTCAAGACGATCAGGCTATATTCGCCCAGAGCACATCTGGGGATGTCTGTGCCAAATCTACGCGGCAAATTAACGCGTGAAAGCAGTAATACAGCTCATTCAAAAGATTAAGCCGAGCAGCACGGCTCGAAGACACCGGTAATATCTGTTTGTTTGGTTGGTTTTTTTTTTTGTGTGTTTTTTTTGTTTTGGTTGTTGTTTTGTTGTTGTTTTGTTTTTTGTTCTTCTGAATGACAAGTGACCGGGGCTTAAAACCCAATTAATAGTTTACGCAAATTCATTTTCACGCAACCTCCCTGTGATGGAGGACGGTATACGGTTAGGAATCATGATTACTTTCTAAAAAACAAACAAACAAACAAACAAAAAACATGATGTATTTCTTTTTTTTTCTTAGATATCTCCTGTACATAATCAGTCCGAAGCACAAAGATGATTGTAGATTTTGCATCTACCTATCGGCCGTAATCTGGCAGAACTGCGTATCTCCTTTAACACATTACGCCAGAAATCGGGTTTAAAGATTCAATGTTACACCTTTCTAAACTGAGATACGATGAGTTGCATTTTTCCTCTTTTCTCGGTCATAATTGGTCTAAAGAATTTATTTCCAGCAAAAAAATGACAATTTGACCTTTTTAAGTAGTAAAAATTACCAATTTTAAAAACTTACGAAGTTCTGCCAGATTAATCGTCGCCAAATTTTTGCGATCGTAATCTGGCATAACTGCGTATCTCTGGTCACGTGCCCGGGTTGATCAGCCAGAACTGCGTAAGTTTTTGGCCATGCGGGGGGTTTTTCAGGCAGAACTGCGTATCTCTAGGAGATACGCAGTTCTGCCTGATAAGCACGTGTTTCATCAGGCAGAACTACGTATCTCTTTTTGTCGTCAACCACGTGCTTATCAGCCAGAACTGCGTATCTCCTAGAGATACGCAGTTCTGGCTGATAAACACGTGGTTTATCAACCAGAACTACGTATCTCGGTCTATTTTCTGCGGGTTGTCTATCG
This sequence comes from Diadema antillarum, assembly GCF_040938485.1. Taxonomy (NCBI): domain Eukaryota; kingdom Metazoa; phylum Echinodermata; class Echinoidea; order Diadematoida; family Diadematidae; genus Diadema; species Diadema antillarum. The sequence continues at coordinate 494,832 of NW_027272108.1, read as the reverse complement.
TATTTTACCATCCACCCTCTTACTATTCAGCGGATGCAGTGTCAAAACAATGAATATTTTAGATCGAGTACAATTTTTTTGAAATATTTGTATTGTATAAAGTCATCATTCGTGATTCACATTTAATTTCATTTTATCCATTCATTTGTATATGGAAAATAACTTGCTTTCCCCAAATGTTGTCAGTCTGTGTTCATGTTTCAGTATTATTTAGCGGCACAAGAAGTACTGCTACATCAAAAGCCTGGCTGCTGCTTGGGTTATTGTCGATCTCATGAAGCATTACATTTGGACTAAGAATAATATTAGACTAGGTTCTAGATGTTAAGCTATATTGTTCATCAAGACTACAGGTACTACACTGTAGACCGTCTAGACCGTAGTCTATTCAGGCCTAACGATACACTAGACATCTAGAGACTAGTACTAGTAGAGCGGTACGTAGGAATCTGCATACGATAGGCCTACTGATCTCATCATTATCCTAGTATTCCTACTCTATGCCCAAAGTAAGAGTAAGCCTAGACCCTTTTGGCTGAAGGCCTAAACTCTATTTAAACTAAAGAATACGAGGAGCTAGGTCTGACTAAAAGTTTATTCACAGCTTTATTAGAAAATAAAAAAATAGACCCTAGTTCTCGTTTGTGTCGACTCCTAGTCCTACTGTAGGCCTTATTGTCACTAACTACTAACAGTACTAACGTTAGGGTAGTAGTGTTCTAACCGTTACTATCTATTTCTACGCAGGCCTATTAAAAACGTACGAGAACTCTCGAACTCTGTCTACTCGATTGTCTAGGTCTATGTAACATCCAGACGTCTATTTTGGGGCGTCATTATAACAGACTAGTAGATCAATGAAAATTAGTTTCTAGATTTTCTAGTCTAGACTCTAGATCTAACGCTAGACTCTATATCCAGGTAGGGGCTAAATCTAGCGTTACAGCTAGACTGTTTATTGGGGATCTAGGCCTAGAAGGTACTAATGTTGTAGATCTAAGAACAACATAAAGCCTAACATGCCTATCTATAATGACTAACGGTAAGTCTATAAAGTCTATAGCCTATAATGTCTAGTAGTAGGCCCCTAGTACTAGTAGTAATGTATAGAACACAGATCTAAATCTTAGTTTCAGATCTATTTCTAGGGCTAAATGTTTATAATTTAGCGTTTAACCTGTAGATTCTAGATTCTTCATATTACAGACTTCAAGAATGTCTGGCCGAATCAAATCTAGAAAAATAGAAAACTGAGTAAAGACAGAATAACCGGCGATTCAGCCTAAGTTAAGTAACGGTAGGCCCCAGTAGTCTACTAGTAGTAGGCCCCTACTGCACAATTTACTGGGAGTACCGGTACGGTACCGGTATTAAAAAGTAAACTGTAAAAGTGTTAGTATTGGTCAATTTCTGACGTCTGTAGGATTGGATCGAAAATGCCATCGTTATAGACGGTATCCTAGATATTCATTAAACTTCTCGAGATCAATCCCATAGATCCAAGCCCACTAACCGCTTATTACAATGAAAAATAAAATAAGAAGCTATGGTCAATGGATTACAGATATTGTTGTTCGCGTGACCTACGCTACCGCACAGTACATTGATTTCACGTACACTATTACAATGGACAAGTGCTGCAGCAGTACCAAGTAGGCCTAAAGTTGACTGGAGCGTGATGTCAGACAAGATGCAAACTATAACGTTTGTTAGATCTAGAAATGCTCTAGGCTTAAAAAACACTAGATTGTAGCAAAACTTAATAGTAAGGCATACCGCATATTGACCTGTTTTGAAGCCTGCCAGTCTATGAAGGGAAAGAAAGTGGCAATTCCCCAAGAGTAACGAGGTTTATTGCTTTAGCGTGACTGTCGTCGTGTACAATACACGTAGCCGCGCACGACGTGTCTAGCTATCTAGGCACTGCTAACCTGAACGCGCAGCGCGTTCGTCACTACCAAGGTCGCGCACGCGCGTGTTAAGATATACCATGTCCGTGCGGGATGCAGGAACACCTTGGTCCAAGCGTTGTCGTAAGTCGACTTATAGTACGGCAGATAGGTGAAAAAATTGTGGGTTTGGTGAAACAAGCATGAAATTTGGCATGAGTGTAGACTATGCCCCAGTGGTGATTTTTAGATATAGGGCCATCGCAGATTCGGCCTGTGACAAAAATGGCGGCCATTTTCCAAAATGGCCGCCATCGTATATATTAAAGTCATTGATATTGGAGGTTAGATCAATTCTCGGGATGAAAATCTTTTTCCATTATGTTATAAACCACACATCAGTAGTTCTACTGTTCAGATAACATCTCAAATTCGACCTGTTTGAAAATGGCGGCCATTTTTCAAAATGGCCGCCATTACTCGTTAGAAATTGTTGACATTTCAGTGTAAGTGAGATCAATTCTAGGGGTAAAAATCTTTTTTCATGCATTAAGAATCACCCTTCGGTAGTTTTACATTCCACAAAACATCTCAGATTCGACCTGTGACGAAAAATGTCGGCCATTTTCCAAAATGGCCGCCATGGCTTATATGAAAGTCGTTGATTTGTAAGTTAGATTAATTCTTTGGGTGGAAATCTTTTTCCATTATGTTATAAACCACACATCAGTAGTCCTACTATCCTGATAACCCCTGAAATTCAACCTTTTTCAAAATGGCGGCCATTTTTTCAAGATGGCCGCCATTGCTCATTCGAAATCGTTGACATTGTAGGTGAGATCAATTCTAGGGGTGAAAATCTTTTCTCATGCATTGAAAATCACCCTTTAATAGTTCTACTGTCCACACAATATTTCAGATTCGACCTGTGACAAAAATGGCAGCCATTTTCCAAAATGGCCGCCATCTCTTATATGAAAGTCAGTGATATTGTAGGTTTGATCAATTCTTGGGATGGAATTTTTTCCATTATGTTATAAACCACACATCAGTAGTTCTACTGTTTAGGTAACATCTCAAATTTGACTTGTTTCAAAATGGCGGCCATATATCAAGATGGCCGCCATTTCTCGTTAGAAATTGTTGACATTTCAGTGTAAGTGGGATCAATTCTAGGGATGAAAATCTTTTTTCATGCATTAAGAATCACCCTTCAGTAGTTTTACTGTCCACACAACATGATCTCAAATTCGACCTGTGACAAAAATGGTGGCCATTTTCCAAAATGACCGCTATCGCTTGTACATGAAAGTTGTTGATATTGTAGGTTAGATCAATTTTTGGGGTGGAAATCTTTTTCCATTATGTTATAAACCACACATCAGTAGTCCTACTATCCTGGTAACCCCTGAAATTCAACCTTTTTCCAAAGCAAATGTATTGTGTTTAAAGTTGGTTCTAATGGATGGCAGTTGTAAGAAGAAGACTGCCGAGTGTAGTTATTGTGCACTTTTTCATTTATAACAAAAAGTGACGAAATAACCTGTGGAAATTCAGAATCCTTCGTTCTGTACATAAAGGACCTTAGATTCATAGAATGTATATCATGTACTTTTAGAAATTTATTTTCATAGAAAAGCTCAATAGTGTTAGAACGTGATGTTGCACCAGAAAAATAATTCTCACTGCGCGTTTTTGGAATAATAATAATTCATCCAAGTAAAGTTTTACTGAGTTTGTCCTGGCAAGAACACCATAATTGAGATAGTGTAGTACAAGGGTTGAGTATTCAGTAGTATACGCACTATATTCTTTGGAAATATAGATTTTATATTATTGATAACGCCAACATTTCTGGAAAGAAATTTACCAAAGTAGCATATAATATATGAATTCTCAAATTCAATTTGTCATAATTTTTGTATTCGTGACTTTGTCTATTTGCACATTATCAAAGAGTATAATAATGGCCTGGCAAGGATGATAATGGACGGTTAAATAGCACATACAGTAGTTGGTTTTCAAGAAATTAAAAAATAACCTGTTTGCACTGGCGTATCTACGGAAAACTGCGTCTGGGGCAAGCGCGAAAATCGCGCCACTATAATTTCTGAAAAAGTTAGAGTTCAACCCCAACCCCATCCCGGTAGGGACTTCAGAAACGTTCACATGATATGCTTTCTCAAGCACTTAAAAGGGGTCTTTTGAGGGTAGTTTAAATGTAATAAATTCAGATAAATTTTGGCGAGTGAGCGTAGCGAGCAAGCCGAATTTTTTGATATATTTTTTGGCATCATCAACATGTTTTAATCTTCTCTTTTTCTTCTTTTTTGGATAAATTCTAGCCAGAGAGCGCTGCGAGCGAGCCGAAAATTTGTGTATTTCAGCTTACAAAATCGGGAATTCTTATCATTTTTTGGGCTTATTAACTCTTACATTTCTAATCAACATATATAATGACGGCCTTATTAAGATAACGGTTTATACCAACAAACTGAGGAATTGGAAAAAATACTCCAAATTAGTAAGCACGATTGAGCCGAAATTTGCATATTTCCGCGCCATAAAGTTTTGTTAATATTTTTTTTAATATAAAGTTTGGCAGTGAGCGCAGCGAGCGAGCAAAACATTTTTGTATTTCAGCTTACAAATCATGGAATTCTTGTCATATTTTACTTATCAAATCTTAAAATTCCAATCAAGATAAAGTGACGACCTTGTAGATAACGATTTATACCAACAAACTGAGGACTTGAAACAAAAAAAAAAAGATATGCGCTATCAGTGAGCCGAAATTTGTAAAATGCCGCGTCATCATTTGTTTTGTTTTGTTCTTATGTTTTGTTCTTATGTTTTGTTCTTATCTTGTTTGATTTTTTTTCGCCCCCTCCCCCCCCCCCCATATTATGTTCGACACCTTGGCGCTCTCGTTTGATCCAATGGGCGATCGCTTCAGAACGAAGGAAATAAAATTGCAGCCGGTGCTCCGTGTAACATTTTGCCTTCTAACGATGGCATGTGTGAACACAATGCTATAGTATACATTGTCATTTTGTCCGCGTCATCATAATTTTTTTATCTTATCTTCTTTTTTATATACATGTGTATATAAATTTTGGCGAGCGAGCGCAGCGAGCGAGCCGAAATTTTAGTTTACAAAACATGGAATTCTTGTGTGAACACATTGTCATTTTTTGTTTTTGTGGTTGATTTGGTTTTCTCCCTCCCCCATTCTCCCTGCCCCCCACCCCCCGGTCAGGCAAAGGTTCTTTTTTTTTTCTTCTTCTTCTTCTTCTTCTTTTTCTTCTTTTTCCTTCTTCTTTTCTTTTTTTTCTTCGTTTTTTTCGTTTTCGGCGCCCTCAAGTAGTGGCGCCCGGGGTACGTGTCCCCCTTGCCCCAACCCCCCCCCCCCCCCGCTAGATACGCCACTGCATCCTATATCAGATCAAGTATACTTTTGCTTTGATTCTGGTGTTTTTATACGTATATTTATTTTTTTTAAAACTATTTTTCGCATTTATTAAATTCACTAAAGAACATGCAATTCAAGGCATGCGAGGAGTTTTCTTAGACTTACGGGATTTCTTTTCTAGCACAGGGAAATTTTCATTTAATAACAAAGTTATTATCTGCCTTAAATTATCAAAAGATTTGTTCACATCAGTTTCACTCAAAAGAGAGGTCCATTCTTCAGCAGTAAGTCGTCCTAAAATTTCTGTTCATTCTCAGGGCTGCAACTTTGTATATTCTTTGCAAAATTCATACCGTTCAATCTTTAGAGATAAACTAGAAAATATAGGAAAGTGATCTGAAATGTCACTTACTAGGATCCCTGTTGGAATCGGCTGTAGATTTGTAAAGAATATGTATATATAGAATGAGGTGGTATCAGTGATTCTGGTTGGCTTATTAATGAGTGGGAACAAAGAAAATGAGATAAGAGTTTTCAAGAAAGTGTTCACATAAATGACATCATACAAACAAAGCAAATGAGATAAAAGTATTCAAGAAAATATTTACACAAATATTTTCTCCAAATTAATTGTAGGAGGTTTACGTTAAAATCCCCAATAGAAACAATGTTTTGTTATTCAATTAAGGGCTCGAGAGAATATCATGTAATTCATTAAGACAGACTTCAGAACAACTCTGTGGCGGTCTATGTATAATTCCAATTACAATATTTTTGTGGCCGGGAATAACCAATTCAGCGTATAGAGTCTCTAAAGCTTAACTCATAACAGTAAGTTCTGATTTAAGCTTGTATTCAAAATTAGAGAAGATATATATGATATATTTTCATTTTTAAAGCCCCATGAGCACTGAGAAGTGGACCCGTGAACTATACAAGTAGCCACCTGGTGCCCATTGCATAAAACTTACCATTGAAATTCAATGGTAACTCTCGTCAAAATTAGGTGTCACAGCCAATCAGCATCAAGGATGATAAAATTTACCGCTAATTTGAAGACTTACCGCTAGAAAGGAGCGGTAAGTCCAGCGGTAAGGGTTTTCCGCAACAGGGCCCTGCCCTATTCCATGTGTATTCAGGCCACTTAATTTGTAATTGGACTATGATAGCCAGGAAGAGCAAACATGCCGTTGCAATAAAATTGTGAGAGATCCATGTCTCAGTAAGTCCGACAACATATTTTTTTTTTTTTGCTTATGTTATTTAAGAGTAAATTCAACTGATCAAAAGTTTTGAATATTTAAGTGAAAATCATCATTCGCATTTTAATGGTCAATTTCCACTTCCAAATGTGCACGTATGCCTAAGAAATGTGTGTTATAACAATATATGCGATGGTTAACAACGAAAATGCGAAATAATAACCACAAGGGTTCGCCAGAAATCACAGTCTCAGAACTTATCCGTTCGGGGTCAGGCTAAACTCGAACTCGGGGACAACTCGGCCTCGCTTTGACGGCGGGACGAGTTGTCCCTCTAAATTGTACTGTGTTGTACTATGGGAGCGGCCTGTAGCGCTTTGCGTTCTGCTTGGTCACAGTATGGTCCGAGTTGAAAACAGGAAAGTGCGCGCTAACCCAGCACAAAACAAATGGACAGCGCGCTGTCCTCAAGCGTATATACGCACATCACCTGAGACGCGCTGTCTTTGAAATTGTTTTGTTTATCAAGCGTCTTTGATCGTCTCTTCAGTATGGCGATCACGAACAGCGTGTATATTGTCTGAAATAGGGCCAAGTTTTCCCAAGACCGAGTTAGTCTGGATCCTTCTGGAATAATAGTCGGTACCGGTATACCAACTTTTATTTTTGATCTCGAAATACTCCAAAACAATTCCTCATCCCGCCAAATCGCGTCAGTTAAGTTTTTTGGTAGACTCTTTCCCTATATCGCAAGCAAATATGAAATGGTGCCAGACGGGTTCCCAAACCCTTCAAAACAATAGCTGTAATGACACTACAATATCGCAGAATTTCAATAAGTGATGGTGGCCATCTTGCAAAATGGCTGCCATTTTCGTCACAGGTCGAGTCTGGAATGTTATGTGGACAGTAAATTTACTGCGGTGTGATTTATAATACAAAGGGAAAACAATCCTTCCCCTAGAATTGATTAAACCCACAATATCATAGAATTTCAAAGTAGCAATGGCGGCCATTTTGGAAAATGGCCGCCATTTTTGTCCAAGGTCGAATCTGCGATGGCCCTATATCTAGAAATCCCCACTGAGTCATAATCTACCAGCAGACCAAATTTCATGCTTGTTTCACGAAACCCACAATTCGACGAAATTTTGCACCTATCTGCTCTACTATTACGCAGTTCTGCCTGATTAACATCGGAAAATTCATTTCGAATCTCGACTTACGCAGTTCTGCCAGATTAATCGCCCTCTCTCCTCAGAAATTTTGCCAAAATCACTTTCTAAAAATAACTTTCTGTACCGATTCACAACTTATTTTTTGGCCCACTTGAAAGAGCATGAGAAAAAACACACAAAACACTCAAAACCTGAAAATCGACCAAAATCGACTTAGGGAGTTCTGCCAGATTACGGCCGCTATGGAACCTGTGAATAAATTATAATAATGATAATGATAATAATAATAATGATGATAATGATGATAATAATGATAATACTAATAATAACAATAAATGCATATTCCAAATGAAAAAAAAAACACAATCCTTGTCATTACCCCATCATGACAGGTTCGGTGTAATAATGCAAGAGCTAAAAATGTCAAAGGTAAAAATGTCAGAGGTAAAAATGTCAGAGGTAAAAATGTCAGAGATAAAAATATCACAGGTAATAAAAATGTCAGAGGTAAAAATGTCAGAAGTAGAAATGTCACAGGTAAAAATGTCTGAGGAAAAAATGACATTTTACCTCTGACATTTTACCTGGCACCTCATGACTAAAGAGCAATGCTGATGTTAACTCCATTGTTGCTGATAGTTGGCTGACATCACCTAATTACAATATAGCTACCAAACATACCGGTTCAGTAACCAGTAACCTCTCGTTTGCTTTCTAAAGGCCACTGTGAATCTGCCGAAAGATTTTACCGCCTTAAACCGTTCAACTCTGCATCATGTCAACCTGTCAGCACAGTGTGTTCATCACCATTCTTCAAAATACAAAGTCAAGCACAATATTCAAACAAGGACTTTTTTGCTTGTTTGTTTGTTGTTGTTGTTGTTGTTTGTTGTTGTTTTTTTTTTTGCTTCTCACGTTTGTAGCTGTTAGAGAGCGTGTTATCCTCGCAAAATGTATTGACAGAAACACAAGAGACATCGGAAGCTTTACTGCTAGCCCCGACGACGGTTACTATCAAAAGGTGCGACCAATGATCAACCCCTATGCACCATTTGTCATTATCGTTCCTAATGTTCCTACATGTGTATATTATTCATTTCAGTTCATTCCTTCCGCTTTATTTCCACAACTCATATAAACCGTACAATCTATACAAACAAGACATAAACTTTACATAGAATATTGAAACAATAAAAGAAAACATGCACTATAAAATTTTGACAAAAGACAAAGGACAAAATAAAGACGGTTATTTTCGTATTTTCGGGATCAATATATAAGTCGTTGGGTTTTTTATTTTTTTGGGGCCGATCCCGATATTTACAGCTAAAAGTGGTTACATTAATGCAATGCGCAAAAAGCTAGATAATTATAGGACCTACTACAAAGAGAACATTTAATGACATATAGGAAGGCGAAGTCATTGGTGCGAGGTAAATATACACCGAACAAAGCCTACAAAGTATATTATATCCTTATGGACAATGATTTTTTTATAGCTTCTTTGAATGTTGAGAGTTTGTTTGACATATTATTACATTTCGCATACCATTCCATAATGCTGGTCCGATATATGAAAAAAAGTGTCTCATGAAGAGCAGTATTTAAAGTTTTGGATATATAATTCATTCATCTGTCAGAGGGGAAGTCTGCAGAGATTTGTTAGCTTAGACGGGCAGCAGTCCACGCTCGTGCCCAGGTACCCGGGGCAGGAGGAACAGTTGGCATTGCTGGTTACCTTTTCCTCCATCTACCTTTCCATTTTCCCCTCTCCGATATTGTTCTTATGTTTCTTTCCGATTTCTCTTATTTCATTTTCAACCTGATACTTTCTTTCCTTCCTGGATCTGTCCTTTCATCCAGTTTTGATTAATCGCTCTTTTTATTATTATTATTTTTTATCATTGCTGTTTCGCTTTCAATCCTTAATTCGTCGTTCACTTTCCTCTTTTCTTTTTGAACATATCAATACCTCCCTTTCTTTTTATTTTCCGCTTTGTAAATCTGTTGTTGTTGTTTTTTTTTAGGTTCGCCTTTTTAGTATCGTTTCATTCATGTCCTTTTTCTCCTTTTCCATCCTTTCTTTTTACTGCAAGACTTGGAATAAGCTATTTAAAAACAAATGCCATAGAACTTGCTATGATCGCTTTGGGGTTGCTACATTCAGGTCACTCGCCTCGCAGTTAGCGCAGAACAACCTACAGCTGCGATCGACATATTCCGACATGCGTAAAACTGTCAAAAGTAAAAGACGGCGAATATTGCTTTTCTAATTGTGGATGCATGGGTCTCACTCAGATGCATATAGTCTTGGTTGTTGAATATTCAAAGTGACCTTGTGCATGTTGGGAGATCAATTGACGAGATGATGCGAAAGTACACTACCGCCAAAAAGTTTCCAACACAAAGCGTAAGTGTGGGGCTGATTTTTTTTTTTCATTATATTTTTTAGTTCAAATTCCCGGCCAAAATGAAAACCTCCGAGCAAACGCCGCAACCCCGTAAGGTCCCCGGCCGGCCGGAACGTTTGCGCTTGAGCCAGCGCCGCAACCCCATACATGGTCCCCACCCGGCATTGGTGCCTGCACTCGAGCCACCACCACAACCCCACACCTGTTACCCGCCGGCAGGGACGTCTGCCTACACAAACCCCCAACAATTGCACGGTGAGTACCACGCCAGAGCCCGGAAACCAGGGGGGTGGGGGTGGCTTGAGAAACAATTGACAAGTGCATTACAATGATAACTGTACAAAGATCGAGAGTTTGTATTTACTGCACACAAAAAAGGTCAGGAAATACATGTTAACGGATTACACAAAATAAATTCATACACATCTAAAACATCTAACTGGATTATGTGAAGAAATTATGCCAACCTGATTGTATATCGGATACACATCATTACTTATAAATGTGACCCAGCATCACAAAACCAATAAAAAGTCGCCAGACATGGATCTTTAGTTGAGGGCTGATTCTGAACGAGCACACTCTAGGCTTTAAAATGATCAATTCAAGTGGTCTTTCCTATCTAAATACTGGAAAGAAAGCACACACTCTGGAAAAGTGTGAACTGTGAAAAGAAGCTCTGAAGAACAAGATCTATTCAAACGCTTGATCTTTACCAAGTTGTGCTAGCTGTACAATGAAAGGGACGAAACACAGGATGTAAAACATCGGAGCAACATATGGAGGGATTATCAGATTAGGCTAAAAATTGAGCATGTTCTATCAGCACATTTTGTCCATGACTATTCAAAATGCCAACTGATGAAGCAGTAGGATTATCTTTGCAAAAGTTATTAGACTTGAAAGAAAAGAGTGTGCAAAGGATTTCAAGAAATGAGAAGGGGCCTCCAAGACAAACCTGATCATTTTACTCTCCCCTCAAAAAGGTTTGTAGAAAAACTCCTGAAAACACACTTTTCCATTCACGGTATGATCCCAAACTTAAGAATAATAGCTTAAAACAAGGATAGCTCTTTCAAAAAAAAAAATATGAAAAACTCAAGATTTACTGATCTGACTCATTTCAACTTTTTGAGTCTTCGCATAAAATCAACGGGTGCGACTTTATGTTGGTTTTGTGATGCACGGTCACAAATGTATTATCACAATTCTTTCCAATAACGTTAAGATGGATAGAAGATGAAAAAAAGAAAAGTATGCCCCCCCAAAAAAAAAAAAAAATTGAGAGAATGAGAATGGAGGTGAAGAGGGTAGAAGAGAAAAAGAAGAAGTAGGAAGCGAGGATTTGAAGAGTAGGAAGACACGAAAGGAGAGCAGAAGAAACAAAAATAAAGATAAAGGGACAAAGTAGAAAGCAACCAAAAAAAAAAAAGGAACAGTAAAGAAAAAGTACATGTCAATCCAGCATGATATGAATTCTGAGCAGCTGCACTTCACACTGTGTTAAATACAGATGCGAATAAAACAAATATGCAAATAAAAAAAAACATTTGAACGTGACACACATTTCAAATCATTACACTAGATCACATATTGACAGCAAGCACAAATTCAAAAGACACAAGGCATGTCATTCGAGCATGGTGTATATTGATAATCATTGCACTATGATATTGCATTGAATACACATCCTATTTATTTGTTTAATGCAGCTACATACACGTCCAATTTGGTATAATAAAAATATGCTAATAATAAAACATAGCTTAACATGGCTTAACCTTACCCTTTTTTTTTTTTTTTTTTTGCTAAAATGAAAATTATTATTCAATGCTTTGGTACACTGTTGCTATATTATTTGAAAAGAAGAAAAAAAAACAAAGAGAATATTTCACAAATGATATCATCCTGATACACATCGTTCAATCCGTTCAATTGACGATGTCTTCTACTAATGTTTCTACTTTCACTCAGTCCACGTTAGATTTTATATTCGGGCTTTGGTTTTATTTGAAGGCGTAAAAGTGGAGAGTGGTAAGTTAGTTTGTAATAGTTCACATGTACCGATTTCAAATTAATGTCCCTTCTTTCTTTCTCAGCTGGTTAGCCAGTTCACTCATTTTCAAAGCGACGTAATGTGTAAGCCTGCCCGAAGTAGCATTTCACAGAATTCGTGTTCAATTAAAAAAAAAAACCAAAACAAAACAAAACAAAACAAAAAAAAAACGCACTGGAGTTGGGTTTCCTATCATCAGCGATTACTGCATCATTCATCCTAAACCACACTTACCGACGTAAACTCATCACACATGCACAGTTCATCATGCAATCCCCCCCCCCCCGCACTTAGAAATAAAACCAACAACAGCAAAACAAAGACACCACACACACGCACACATATTAGATGAAACGCTACAACTGACCAATAACACACCTATCACCTTCGTGATTGCAGCACTAATTGTGTTGTCATTGTTTGAAAAAAAAAAAATCGCAAGGATTATTCCCGATGCTCCAAATTTATACATCCGCTGTTCCGCGCTATCCAAACTTATTGCATTGAGGGATCCCTTTTAAAGTCATTTTTCATTCTATATTTACTTTCCTGATGCGCTAGAAAATTTTGAGTACAATGAGGTAGTCCATTTGAAAAGGGAATTATTTCTTGTTTATTTTTTTTTTTGTGAATTGATGAAAGCTGGTATGTTTTGTACAATCAAGACCGATATGTTCTCAGTAATGTCGTGAGATATTTCAGACATGGATCTGTTCTCATCGGCATAAATATTATCATCAATAGGCCTACTGCTTGCCAATTCATAAGATAAAGAATTGAAGATTCAAGTGAGTTCGTAATAATTTTAAAGTGTATCATTGAAAAGAAAAATAAAGACATTTTTTTTTTTACTGTGCCCCTTTGCTTTGGTTCATTTTGTCCTCCACAAATTCTTTTTTTTTTTTCATATTCTGGTCAAAACAACGTATTGTATAGGGTCCTATTCCACTCAAACAATACACGCGATGAGATTAAAAACTTCAGTTTATTTTCATTCCAATAAGTAGAATAGACGCACCTCCAAAGACACGAATCGTTTGTTTTCGAATAAGCGAATTGTCCGAATAAAGTAACCGTCGTAATTACGAGCATCACTAGGTCAAGAATACGTTGACCAGTAATAAGAAAATGAATGTTTAGGTCAAAGAACTCTTAAAATAATCGAAAATGAGGGCGATTACGTTAAACTAATTAGCATGGCTTATATTCCAAAATTTCTCAAAGTTGGTTCTGATTGTGAAACACGAGTATTTGACATTATATTGTTAAGGAAAGGTAATAAGAAAAAAAAGACACAGGCATTTCTGTTACCATTTCAATGTTTTGGGATGTATAAAAAGGCAAATCCGGCCTAAAGCGGTTCACACCACAAACGACAGGTACTGCAAGAGGCAATATGTAAACAAGTCTGAGTTTTAAAAAAAGAAATACAATAAAAATAACAACAACAGAAAAAAAAAGGACCTCAAAAACATGCAATCGGTAACAACTATGAACTTAATTCGGAGTATATTCAAGCGTATAATAACATAAACCTCACACACAATATAAACACACACAAAAAAAAAACACAAACACACAAGAAATGTCCGCACATGTCTTCCGAAATCTTCCGATCCCACCCTCTACTTGTTTTCATCATTTTAAGTTAACTTTCTACTTTTAAGAAAGAAAAGACAGCTTGACAGCTGTTCCATGTCCGGTCATCTCAATCTTTCTGTTTGGTGATATTTGTGTAATCCCGACAACATTTTATTTTCATTGTAATGGTGATTTTCGCTCAACATTGCTACAGGACCGACCCACATCGTGATCTGAATAAATGACAGTGCTATCATAAATGCCAATGTGAGAAAGAGTTGTTTTGCAACAATGGATCATAAAAAGAGCGAGAAAACAAATGTTACTCCTTCCTCTATGTCCTTTGTAATAATAGGAATAAAGTATACTCTGGTGGTTATCTGTACTCACAGTACGAAGTGAGGAATACGAAAAGCAGGCCTATGGCCTTCCATCCACATACGAAATGAATGCGTCCCTCTGCCATTTTTCAAACCGAAACTCAACTCTGCTGACACCGCTCAGCTACGAAGGTAAAATAGGTGAGTGCTCATATGTAGGCACGCACAGAGTTTTGTATTCACAAATGTTGTTGACTTCTGCGCAGTCGCTCTCGATTCGATTCATGGGAATTCCCAATATGTCGACGTCTCTTTTGAAATTACTAGAGGTTGTGTGGCATGTTATTGCTATGTTGCGATAGGGATTATTATAGGTCTTCAACTTTCTCTGAGAATTTTCCTTGTGATGATACAAATGATGAAGGCGTTTTTCGTTATTGTTCTAACAAGGAATTCCATTCGTTTCCGATGTTGATGTAAGGATTGCAAGTGTGTCGGCTTCTAACATCAAAGCGCTCTTGGTTTTAAACCACAACCAGACATTATCTAGCACCAACATTTCTTAAAGGGAACAAAACCCAAAGAGCAATATGGATTACCTGAAAGTAACAATAATATTAGCAGAACACATCAGTGAAAGTTTGAGGAAAATCAGACAATCGATGCCAAATTTATGCATTTTTAAGATTTTGGTATTGGAACCGCTGGATGAGGAGACTACTAGAGGTTAGATGTGTGGCCACAATTTAAAGAAAATATAAAGACAATTCCATAAACATTAACTTTTCTACCACTATGAGAGTGCAATTGACTAACTGCTTTCAGAAAGCAGGGGGAATATTGCCACCCTTAACAAATGTCACTATCAAGTTGATTGAATGTGTAATTTTCTTGAAAAATGATTTTTGTATGTTTGCTTGTTTTTTTTTAATTTCCTATATATTTTCTTTATTTTATTGTTCACACATACGTCATAACCTCTAGTAGAGTCTCCACATCCAGTGGTTTCAACAACAAAAAAAATAATAACTTTTGCATCGATTGTCCGATTTTCCTCAAACTTTCACTGATGTGTTCTGCTAACATTGTTGCTTTCAGTTAATCCATATTGCTCTTTGGGTTTTGGTTCCTTTTAACAAATCTTGGTGCTAGATATTGTCGGGTTGTGGTTTACAACCAAGAGCGGCTTGATTTTAGAAGCCGACACACTTGCAATTCACATTACTTTTGGGTTTGGGTTGCCTTTAAGTAGTTTCCCTGTGCATCGAAGCCTGCAGCAACGCGTTTTTGCTCTTTGTGCAAAAACAAAACAAAAGGAAACAAAACAAATTAAAACAAAACAAAATGTGTCAGCCCTTTAACTTGAACGATGTTGTTGGTTCTATGGTTTTGGCTTGCATCATTATTCAAATCCACGCTTCACCAGTCTTTTCCTTTCGCTAATGCTGAAACATAACTGTGGATTGAAAGAACAATGTAGACAATTTTATTTCTAATACGGATTAATGAAAGGTCAAAACGACAATTACGTCGGGACTTCAACCTGGCTTCACAAGCTGTAAAATGTCATTTTTTCATATTGTTTTATCTATTTTTGACATTTTGATATTTATTGATTGATATGCAACGTTTAAATGCAGAAAGATAACTTTCGAACACTGGTACTTCAAAATATACGAATATTCAGTTCTACTACTTCCTTTTTCTTTGGCATCAATATACAAATATATATACCCTGCACCTCAAAATAAACAAAAAGTCGCCATACATGGATTTTTAGTTAAGACCATATTCTGAAAGAGCACACTTTAAGCTTTGAAATGATGAAAAAAAAAAACAGGAAGTAAACCACCAGAGTAACAACAATGAAGGGATTATCAGATTAAACTGAAATTAAGCATGCCTCATTATCACATTCTGTTCATGACTAATGCCCTGTAACTTTCAAAGCTGTAGCACTATCCTTTCAAAAGTTATTAGAGTTGAAAGTGAAGAGTGTGGACAAGGTTTTTTCAGAAATGAAAAAGGGATTCTTAAGACACACCTAATCACACTATTCTACCAAAAATGTTCGAGATAAACTACTAAAAAAAAACACACACTTTCCTGCCCGTTTTATGATACCAAATTTTAGCATAATGTAGAAGAAGACCCGCTCTTTCAGAAAATATGAAAAAGTCAAGTTCGGCTAGGTTGACCCATTTCACTTATTTTCAGTCCTCACGCAAAATCATTGTGTGCGACTTTATGTTCGTTTTGAGGTGCACGGTCACATATATAACATGGTAATCTGTAATATCAGGAGCTTTCTTAGATAACGTTGCTTTGATGAAGGCGAGCTGGCCTCTGGTTTTGTTTTGTTTTGTTTTGTTTTTTGTCACAGCAGAAATCATCTGCATAACCTCGGGAGCGTTAAAGGGGCCAAGTTAATCGACATGAAATATAATCGCTCTCAAAAATGTGAAAGAAAAAGAAAAATAAAGTAACTGACAAAAAAAAAAAACTGTGTAGTGTAGTGTAGCTGTATGGTGATATCTGCACCTAGCCTATTTGTTCGTTGAAATTTGATGTAACCAGTGTCACTTACACTGGTGTCATTTGACTGAAATAAAGCAGATCAAGCAAAATATTTAATTTTCAATATTTTATGAGTCATAAAGCCGTAAATGAGGAACTCTCTTCCACCAAATACGCGTTGTCATATTCTACTATTAAGTAACGTTCATACTTCAAAATCTTCAAAAATGGACCTATCGGTTTTTGCGAAAAAACTCTTAATATATATATATATATATATATATATATATATATATATATATCGCCCTTATGCAACAATAAGTAGTGAATGACTCTGTCCTTCACAAATGCAACAGCTGTTGTATTCAGTACAATGTGTTTATTGCATTTGATATATTCACATCATTTGTATATATCTCTTGTGATCACAAATAACACTTCTCAAAACATGTAGTATCCCACATAACAGATTCAAAAGCTTGACTTCATAAATTTCCCTCATTTCGCAATCGAGCGGTGGTATTTCCCCTTTTCCAATGTCACAAGGGAAACAATACTGCAGAATGACAATGTATATTCGTGATAGTCATGGACACGGCATAGGGAGTTTTCTCTCTTTTTACTCCCACGCAACGCAACTCAAACGATTTACTTGTACATACCTCTTCATAACGATTATACACCGTGCTTCGTTATTCCAAGGGTATGTTGATCCGAAAATAAAATAATCATTACTTTGCATTACTTGGATATGGATTTTGGTGGAGAATTTTACATTTAAGGAAGTAAATAAATGTGTTCTTTGAGAATATGAATAAAGGATAAGCAAATGATTAAGTAAAAAATTATGCAGAAGAAGGACTTCATCTATAAGCGCTTGCTTGAACATGTGGCAGCCAAGACAACCTAAGGGGGTCGTCAAATGCGGGATAGGACCATGGTTTGTAGATACATTTTGTTTCGCAGAAAAGGAAAAGAGACCTGAACACGAATAATGCATTAGGTTTCATATTCTGATGGTTAATACTTTTTCTATTTTTTTTTTTACAAAACTGCATTTTGTCACTATGAATAACCATAACATCTTTAACAGAATCTGTTTGTTTGTTCCTTGTCGTGAATGTATTTTTTTTTTGTGGTAATAAATGAATTTTCTTGTGGCAGTATTTTTTTTTTCTTATAACATAAAACTGCTTGCCCGTGAACGAATATACAAGAGCGTTCGTCCATGTTTGAACATTACAGATGACTATGTAATCACTGTCAGGTGTTTTACATATCCATATAATATTACAGCGGCAAAATACTTGAAAATATTCCTAGGTTTTCTTTAAAAATAATAAATAAACGAGCCTGTATCAAACAATTAATTTATATCACCTTGATATAGACAGAAAAGTTGCTATATATATATATATATATATATATATATATATATATACATATATATATATATATATATATACATATATATATATATACATATATATATATACATATATATATATATATATATATATATATATATATACATTGGTTTAAAACGAAGTGCAGTTTCGTGTTTACTGAATTTCGAGAATTTTAAGCTAGTAAATTTTCAAAATGCAATTCAAAGGTGTACACAAAAAAAAAGAATGGCATGGTGGATAAAAAGTAAATTACACACTAAAAAAAAAAAAAAATGTAACCAAGGTTTTGAATGCATAACAAATGAAACTCTGATATATGACGAAACAGGCTAAAAACAACACTTCTTAGTACTTTCAGTTGAGTGCCTCCTTAAATTTGGCACAGAAAAAAAAACATGAACGTTTTGTTATGCATTTGATTCTGCAGCGTGTAAACAAGTATTTACTTCCTTCCTGGCAGTCATGCGACACACAATAATGGCAAAGATAAGGAAAAGAGTTTTTTTTTTTTTTTTTTTTTTTTTTTTTGTAACCGTCGAATTAATGTTATATTGATGCACAGGACATGCAGATCAAGTGTGACCGTGCACTATAGGCCACAAAACAAAAGTCATACGCCCTAATTTTAAGCAAGAACTTTGATCTTTACACGGCTCAGCAGGGGCCTTTCATTTACTGACGCAGGTTAATTAAAAAAAATAATAAAACACGAATAGGAAACGTAAATAAAAAAGACAAAAAGAATGAATGAATAAAAGGAAGAAAGGAAGAAAGAAAAAAAAGAAATGTGTTGGTGGTTCATTTGTCTGATTGGGTGTTGTTGTTGTTGTTCTACGCTACGTAGCGCCGTCAGATAGACCGCAAGTTGGCGCTGTTTATCTTTACTTAACATGAAGATACACAAACAAGCTATCGAGAATATTTCACTCTTTGCTGTCGAACGCTGATCAGTTACTGAAGGATGTCTCGAAACAATACTTTAAGAGTGAATTTGTTAATATTAACGGCCATAATTCCCAATTAAGACCTATTTCATGTGGATTCCCACAGGGCTCCCTCTTGGGGACACTTTTATTTATTTTATACATAAACGATCTTCCAAAATCATCGCAAATTTTATTATTCATTTGTTTTGCCGATGACACAAGCTTGTTTTTTTTTTCACATCGAGACCCTAATACATTAATTAATATGATGAATACTGAGCTCAGGTCTGTGCAATCCTGATTTATGAGAACAAAATTTAATTATCTTTGAACATAGAAAAAACTCATTATGGTATTCGATAATTCTTTGAATGTCGTCCCATATAATGTCAAAATAAATGATTTATGTTTAAAGCAGGTTAATAACACAAAGTCTTTAGGGCTTTGGATTGACCGAGAATTATCCTGGAAAACTCACATTAATTTTGTAAGTAAAATTTTGTCTACAAATATTGGAATTTTTACTAAGCTTTAACATTTCTTTCCTATTTTGCAGAGTATATATTCTTCTCTAATATTTCCACACCTTAATTATGGAATTTTGGCGTGGGGAAATGCAATTCACTCATTATTCGATTCCCTTCTCCGTATTCAAAAGCGTGCAATAAGAATCATAAACCACGCCGGATATTTTGCTCATATATACCAACTGTTTTTTTTTTTTTGTTTTTTTTTTGTTTGTTTTTTTTTGTTTTTGTTTTTTGTTTTTTTTTTTCATCAAAACAAAATTCTGAATATTCCAGACTTATTTCATTACAATCTCGGATTTTCATGTATAAACTTACAACTGATGAATTGCCATCTGTTTTTATCCACATGTTCAAAAGGAATCGTTCTATCCACTGTTATCCCACTCGCCAGAGTGACGCCTATCACCCTCCCCGAACTCGCACTATTCTTGCAAAGAAAACAATCATATATACTGGACCAATATATTGGAATGACCTCCCTCAAGATATTACTTCTTCCTTATCTTTATTTTCCTTCAAACGCAAATTTAAACAGTTATTACTTAGAGGATACACATTACCAAGCTTTTAGCAACTTTTTTATACTCCCAGTCTTTTGTCCTTGTCCGCAGCACCAAGTTATTCAAGTTATTTCATGGTACCGATACATCTTTTAATATATAGCATTCTTTTTCAAACACCGCGAGATCCGTAAACAGTCTGGTTTGTGCGATACCTATGTGGTTCATTAGTTTATTCTTTATCGATTTTTGTACTGGTATAATTTCAGCTGGTCAAGACAAACGTATCCGTTCTCCGTATAAGTATATGCCTATGAATTCGGGAACCTACAGTTTTACAAGCGTTAACGCTTTTATGTAGGCCCCATCATATTTCTGATACTTACTTGTGACATCTTCATATGATATGACCATGTACATTTGTGTCAAGTATTTGTTTCTTCTTCTTCTTCAATCAAAAGACATAATTGTATATGTTTTGTATTCTTGTTTTATTGTCAATGATTTTGTAATCTCATCATTGAGAAAGTGGAAATATGAAATTTGAACTGAACTGAACTGAATTGAAATTTCAATGTTGTTGCTTGTGTCCCCACGTTTAAAAGGTGTGGATCCCCATGAATCTCCCCGATTGACTATCTCTAGAAGTGCAAGCACACACACATACACAATTCTCACACAAACATGTCTTAAATATTGAGTAAACAGAAAGGCAACCAGAGAATAATTATTAATTATTCAAAAAAACTGAGAAAAAAAAATGCGCACTCCATGCATCGTATTATATGATTATAACCGTGCATCATAAAACCAGCAAAAAAAAAAAAAAAAAAAAAGTCGCACCCGTTGATTTTACGTGAGGATCATAATCTGTATCATAACCTGTCCTTAACTAAAAATCCATCTTTGGCGACTTGTTGTTGGTTTTGTGGTGCAGAATCACATGTTTGTACCCCCCCCCCCCCCCCCCCGGCCGGAATTTAGCATAATAACTTGCCGATGTCCAACATGTCCAATGCCAGTGCCAATTAAATAACCTCCATTGGCCATGCCTTGGATGTAACTTTTTGAAGTATTCTAATAAAATGTCAATTTAATACACTGTAAGATTGTGCATAAGAAAGCAAACACACACACACACACACAAACAAACATATACATACACTGCGAAATGTGTAATTCTCCCAAGCACTCATAGCCACGCGCTCTCGCACACACCCGCGCGCACACACACATAATGTGTCAAATTTTTCGAAACATTTACCGAGAAAACAAAGTTTGTTTGGTTTTTTCTTCTTTAGAGGGGTGCGAATCCCCCCCCCCTCCCCTTGTATATTTAGTCATTGCATGTTGTTACGTATTACAGGCAAGATCAGAGTAATATTTAGAACTCTCACATGTATTCTTTTTTTAAGACACACTTGAATAAAAAAGGTCAATGTGAGTTTCGCTGAATACCAGTTCAAGTCGAGGCTGAATATCAAATGATCATAAAGAGTTATGTGACCGTGCATTACAAAACCAACAAAAACTCGCCAGACGTGGATGTTTAGGTGTTGAGGAGATTCTGGAAGAGCAGACTCTAAGCTTTTAAATTATGTATAACTCAATTCAAATGGACTTTGCTAACCTATCTAAATATTGGAAAGAAAATACACACTCTAGAAAATGTGATTTGAGAAAAGAGACTCTGAAGTACAGGGTCTATTCAAGCGCTTAACCATCACCAAGCCGTGCGGGTGCATATCACGAGACCGACATCCATGTAATGAGTCATACAGCCCACGAGTCGTATAGCTCGTAAGTCAGACAGCCCATGAGGTATACAGCTCAAGAGTCATACAGCCCATCACTTCGACACTAGGCAAACAAGGCCCAAGATGCCGGCACAGTACGCCCCGTGTTGTTTCTGACGAACTCGTGGGCTGTTTTCGAAATCATAGACTTTATTTGCCTAGAGTCGAACTCGTGTGTGACTCGTGAGCCGTATGACTAATGGACCTGCTTTCATTATTGAACTCGTGGGCTGTATGCCTCGTGGTTGTCAGTCTAGTGGGATGACCCCCGGCAGTGCTACCTGTGCGATGAATGGAAAGAAAAACAATAAATAAACCACCGGGGCAACAACAATTGATGGATTATCAAATTAAGTTGAAATTAAACATAATTTATACTGACCATCATTTTGAAAGTGAAGAGTGTGTAAAGGATTTTCAGGAAAGAAAAAGGGCCCTCTAAGATATACCTCATCACACTACTCATCACACTACTTCTGCTTCCCATACAACAGTGGCCCCTCAGAAATCAACTGTTGCACTGTTGTTTCTCTTTCTCACCCTGCCATTTTGGCTCATTTTTCTTAATTTTTTCTTGGGTTATCAGTTATCAAAAATCAGCAAGTTTAGGTCTATCACCCATCATTAGATATTGCTGGAAAACAGCAAAACTGTTATCTTTTGAAGAGAAAAGTGTGGCTGAATAATGCAAGCTACAGGTCTGATGAGAAAGTTTTGTAAATTATAGTTGTTTCATGTCTGTCTGTGTCCTGCTTCTTGATCAGTCAATACATTTCAGCCTGGAAAGAATGGGTCATTCATAGCAAAGGCTAATTAGTAGATTGTATCAAACAGCTTTTGCTGGCAAAGCACCAATAAATGTGTCATGTTTTGCAATAACATATACATTCGTTATCAATTTCTATCACATTTTCAAAACAGTTTTTAGGTTCATATAGGAGTGGAACATGCAAATGGGAAATATATATTACAAGCAATCAATAAAAACATGCAAAATGATAAGAGTGGATTAGGATGATTAGCATGCAAACTTTTCAGATAATGTGACGTCGTGGTGGGTTGGTAACGTCTTTATCATTAAACATCAGTATTTTTGTAGCGAAGGGGGCACTTTAGGTTGGAGCTCTATGTCAAATTGAGGTATTTTTGTTTTTAAAGATATGTTTGAGGAAATAGATTTTGCTCTTCCATTTTGGATGTGTGGATGGAGGCAAATGCCAATTAGTGATTGCATAACAAGATCTAATTGAATATGTCAATTTGTATGTAAGAAAAATCAATAAGCGTCCTCGAATATACTTTTTATATTTTTTCCTCTGCTGGGGAGGGGTTAGTAAGTCTTGAATTCGGAGGCGCACTTTTATATAGAGCACGGACGACCTGGGAACCATGTACATGTCATCGTCCTTCATATTATGATGCTGCATAAATGCTAGAACATACAAATAGTTGAAGGTAATTATACGCTGTTTTAGAACTCTTTTGAAAATATATTGCTGTTGCTTTGAAATATATTGGTGTTAGTCATGGACAGAATATGTTGATATAGCATAATCAATTTTATCTTAATCGAGTAGCCTTTTCATTGTTGATGCTCTTTTGTCTCACAAATTGCACACAGCCTGGTCACGGTCAGACTAAGCGCTAGAAGAGACCCTTCTGCTTCAGAACCTCTTTTTGAAGTATTTTCTTTTTCAATATTTAGATAGGTTGGGGGAGTCCATTCAAACTGAGTTATAAAGTCATCATTGTAAAGCTTTAAGTATACTCTTTTGGGATCTGCAGTTGACAAGAAATTAATGTCTGGCGACTTTTTGTCGGTTTTCAAATTGTGATGCACGGTCACATAATGTAGTTACTCTGGAGGTTGTCTTTTGGCTATTGTGATACTGCATCAAATCATGCTATTTTCCATAAGCTAGCTTTACTCCTCCTTATGGAGCCTTTGGGAGGATATTCATAAGTACCAAGTATGACCTAAACTGGTTATAGGCGCATTTCAAACACTCACATTTACCTTCAGTCGGGCGATGAATACCGATTGCACGGCAGACAATTCGTCACACAAATGTGCCGGGATCATGGCATATCCTTCTTAACTTCTCAAGTTGCCCTGTGACCCAGATTTAAACACACACACACACACAAAAAAAAAAGGGGGGGGGGGGTTCCGAGACCCTCATACGCAAATGTCAAATGTATTCATGCTGTTATTTGTGCACAAACAAAGGGCCTGCACGAACATAATACTGCACACACCCTTGTACTTTGACCTGAAGGGTGTGTTGTGTGTATGTGTGGGAGCATGTTTTCCTTTTCTTCTCCCTCTCTCTCTCTCCCTTTCTCTCTCTCTCGTGTGTTCAAAGTCATATTTTTCAGTGAACAATACAAATGAGAAAACTGCACGCTCGTTTTGTGCCACATGCATCCTCTGTTGGTAAACAAAATGTACGGTTTGACCGACATTTCCATCAGTATGGTGATATTCATAAACACAAAATAAAAATGGACAGAAACAAACGAAAACAGAGAAAACGAAAGAGGAAAATGCACTTGGATCATTGGAACAATTGAGTATATGAATATAAGAACGACCCGAGTCCATGGAAGACCATTTCGAGTAAACTAAAAAAAACTTCATATCATTTTTGTTTGTCCAATAATATTCTATTTAACTGTGATGGGATGGCAACATTGTATATACAAATTAAAACATATATTATTATGACAATTAACATTAACATTAATTGTGGAGAGGCCATTTTGTGTGATGGACTTGGGTCGTTCTTTGATTCATATGGACTTGGGTCGTTCTTTGATTCATATACATGATATTCTGCTATAGAGATGAGAGAAGGACGAGAGAGGGCGCTATAGTATGAATGTAAGAATGACCCAAGTCCTTCATTCTTACATTCATTTAAGATTTAACTCATTTATTTCAGGCACTTCCGGGGGTAATTAGGATTTATCATTTATACACAAGATGAGTCCATGCATAAGCTACAATTTCCCATGTCAAACTGAATTTGGCCAAAAATTGGACTTGGGTCGTTCTTATATTCATATACTTAATTGCATAGGAAAACGATGTATTTGTTACCAGCTGTGGCATGATATTATTCTCCATTTTCTCTGACACGGTATCTAAAATTGTTCTTCACACTAATTATGCTGATAATAGTGGGGTAAATGAAACCCCACTTAATTCATTGTATACATACACCAAGGTGTGACAGAACACACCATTAGATGCTTGTATATAGTTCAAGAGTTATTTAGTTGATAGAAAACAATTCGTTACAATTAAAAACAATGATTTCGTTGTCAGAGAAGGTAAATGTGGTGTCCCACAGGGAAGTCTCTTAGGGCCGTTATTGTTCATTATTTATATCAATGGTTTTTGTCGCGTATCCGACGACCTCTCTTTTATTCATTTTGCAGATGACACTAATGTACTTTTTGCCCATAATGATATTGATTTTCTTGTTCATAAAATTAACATTGAATTGAAAAAAGTGACAAACTGGGTCAGGGCCAACAGGCTATCACTCAATGCTCAAAAAACGAAATATATGCTTTTTAGTAATATTGTTGATAGTTTAAGTATGAATATAGTATTAGACGACTCTCATCTACAAAGAGTCTCACATATCAAATTTTTGGGTGTCATTGTGGATGAAAAACTTTCCTGGAAATCACATGTTGATAATGTCTGCAATATAATTTCACGTAATATGGGCATTGTAAATAGATTGAAATTTCATATTCCACAAAAATCATTACTTATGCTATATTCGTCGTTAATATTGCCTCATCTTAATTATGGAATATTCGTTTGGGGCAACACGCATCAGAATTTATTAGAGAGAGTGTTCCTCTTACAAAAGAAAGCTCTCCGTGTTATGTGTTATTCCCCTATACGTTCTCATGCAAATATGTTGTTTGCCTCCAACAAGCTCTTAAAAATTGCAGATTTGTTTTTGTTTAATTTAGGGCAATTTATGTACAAGTATTGTAATAACTTGCTTCCGTCTATTTTTGACTCTATGTTCCTCAAAAATCAATCATTTCATGAATATCCTACTAGGCGTTCCAATGAATTTCACTTGACTCTTTTAAGAACGATTTTTGCTAAAAACACACTTATTTATGTAGGCCTAAATTACTGGAATTCTTTGAATCAAGACATAAAAAACGCTCCATCCATTTATTCTTTCAAGAGGAGACTGAAGTCTTTTTTATTGCAATCGTATCACTCTAATAACGAATTAACCATTTGGCCTTTTTTCTCAGAATTATACTTACCTGCTCACTTTGTCCCCTCTTCGAAGAATTAATGGTATCTTTTTCCTGGATGTTCGCAATGTTGTCACCTATGTCATTCTGCCCATAGCGTCTTGAAGTTGACTTTCCGTATGTTACTCCTGTTCACACGTCCCTCTATTTTCTATTTTCTTGTGTTTTTTCAGGCGTCAAAATATTACTTTTCCCTTACAACTATCTTCTGATTCTCTTGGCATGCTTCTGCCGAAGATCGCTGTTTCTGTTGATCTGTTTCTGTTTCTGTTGTGCATTCTTGTCTGCTATTTTGTGTACAGTTTGTCAGTCTTGTCCATCCCGTTTTGTCTTGTACAACCTTTTTCTCAGTAGTTGTGTCGTTGTTTTGTCCTGTTTCATGTTTGTTCGCGTCTGTGAAAGTATATTATCTGGTAATCTAATTTTCAGTGGGCTTCCAGACTTCTTCCACTTTGTTATCTTTTGTATCTACGATGATTCGATTCCATCAATGTTCTTTTTCAGAGGGGCCCACACACTACAAGCTCTGTCTTTTTAGTGGGTCCCTCCATTTTTCGCACTTTAAGCAACGGTATACATGTACTTCACTTCGATCACTTCTGTTTCTTGTTTACTATACAATGAATGATTACTATAGGTCCTAAATTGTTGTACAGTCTTTTCATTTCACTATGTTCTATTTACCTTATTCTCTGTTATCAAAAGAAGTGAAACATATGTTTTGTCGTAAAATGAAATAAACTTTGAATTGAATTGAATATATGCTAACCCCATAACCCCCCCCCCCCCGGGGGGGGGGGGAGGAGGGGGGCGTGTGGCTGCCCATCTGGTCAGGCAATAGTTCTTGTTGAATTTTGATTTGATGCAGTCATTTTTAACAACTTATTAATCTGAAATCGCATGTCTGTAGTTTGAAATGCAAATTTACAGCGGCATAATACTTCAAATGGCATATCACATAAGATGTTTCGTTTTTCATTTTCACAATTCTACACGCAGTGCAAGCAATAAGTGCAATACGCATTAATTCGACATAAGGGCATTATTGGATTACCTTCTCGAAAAGAACTTTCCTGCTTTATAACCACTTAAGTCCATTCTGCTTATATAGATATTTGATTTCTGCCTGGGCTCACGTTACAATATCATTTCTATACACGGTTTATTTCAACATGTACATTCGCATTAATTATGTTCATGGCGCAAAGAAAATGTTTTGATAGTTATCATGCCCATATCCATGGTTTATTGTTCACACGCCTTCCTCAGTAGTAGGATTAGAAAAGAGAATGAAAGATAGATGTGCTTTACTCATTTCCTTTTCAGAACGAAGACAAAGAAAGATATAGCCGAAAACGTATTTTTGACACACCAAGTCGAAAAATATTTCACAGCTTCTTACATCCGCAAAGTCGTCGTCTAAAAAGATTTTTTTTCTTCCATATTTGGAAGTTATCATCATCGATGTGGAGGAAAAAAAAAAAACATAAACTCATACCAGAATAAATGTCGAGGTGAAGAGGAGAAAAATAAAATGCATTGAATAGGCGGGTTATTATGTTCCAATGGCCTTGCGAAGAAAAAAACAGAACGTAAATGAAAACTATTGTTGTGCCAATGATGAGGCATAGGTCTAACAAATGGATATAGGTAAAGCACGACAACAAACTCCAGTGTATCACAGAAACGCACGATAACACAATGCGGATAGAAAGAACTTCGGGTGGAAAATTCCAGTCACGCAGACAGTACTTCACAGAAAAAAAAAAATGTTTGGGGGACTTTAAGACTTCAATGTAGTGCATATCAATACAACTTATCCTGGCTGCAGAATATAATATCGTTAGCACGCAATCTTACGTCAAACTTTAATAATATTATATAACACTTTATTTTTACCATATGTAATGTATTGCAATATTGTATGGGGCAACTGTAGCAAAAAACTAAATTAAATACAATTTTTATTCTTCAGAAAAAGGCTCTTCGTATATGCACACACTCAAATTTCTTGGCTCACACCGATCCTATATTTCATCGCCTAAAAACTTTAAAAGCCCATGACATACATATATATCTAACTGCTATATTTATGTATAAAGACACTCGAAACTTATTACCATTTTTCATAATGCCTAAGTAACCAATGACCATATTCATTCATACCCAACCCGTCGTTCCCATGATTTTCATTTAAATAATCCAAAGCTTTTACTTGCTCAAAAATCGATTAGACATCACGGTCCGGATACATGGAACACTCTTCCTGAGGAGTTGAAACAGTGTGCCCCCTTGTTTTCATTTAAAGCACATTTTATTACAGTACACCTCAAATACAAATTAAAAACAAATAATTCATATGAGTAATGTTGGTCCCCTAAATAGCAGCATCGCATACTGTTCCCTCTTCCAGCAAACCAATTCGATTATTCTACATTCCAGCATATCTGCCCTTCTGCACTTTCTAGCACTTGCACGCACATCCACCACCATCACGTATATTTTCCCCTGCTATCTTCGCAGCAGAATTTGTATTGTATTGTACTAGGTGTTTCAAAAAACATTTTCCACTTTTGATTCTTAATAATTCATAAACTATATATCAGATAACACTGTCATTGAAATGAGTGATAGCTGAATACTGTACAATTTGGTTGAAGGTGGTTTTAATATGAAAGCATAAATCAGTTTCATGAAATCTATGATTAATTTCACAGTTAGGTTCCAGATTTTGCTCTATTTTCAACCCTCTGTACAAAATTTCACTTTGCACAGGGGGTCAATGGGTGTGTATGGGACTATAATGGTCCTGAACAATGGCCAGGGTTTGAATGCTTCATTATTTATTCATGAGAAATTCCACTGTCACAACTAGTCTTTATTCAGCCTCTGGCAGTATCTGTACATTTGTAAAGTCAAACACCTGCCGATACTGTCTTTCAGTCACGACAGTGCTCTCCCTACTTTTGAAAAATGAAATTACAATGAATACCTTCTGTTCTATCGTAAACATGGTTACAGGAAGCAAAGAAAATCGATTAGAGTATACACTTGTGTATATGGAGCCTTAAACAAATCTACTGTGAAACAAATCGCCCCAATGATAAATGCTGCTGAACTCTTTACCACAAATGATCTGTTTTTATCGAAAAAGCCAAAATTTGTCAGACTATTTAATTAGTAGACAGTTATACACAAATGAGAAACTTTAGATCATTTATGCTTAATGATATCCCAAATTTAGTGATATGTGAAACAAAATATGAAAATGATTGCCAGCTGGAATGAAATGTGGTGTTTGCAAGCACATGGAAACATGTGCTTACTTTTTCCATGTGCATGCATTTTACCCTTTACCGTGCATGCATTCAGACTAGCAGTGCCCAGTGCAATTCACATGAATTATTGATTAAGCATTTATGTGCCTGGGAGCGTCAGACTGACGCCTAGTCAACAGGTGGTTCAGGCATGTCCATTGTTCAGGGCCATTGTCAGCACACACTCACATACACATCATTGGTTTCTGTGTAAAGTTCATTCTTGTACAGAGGGTTAAAATTTGACCAAAATCTGAAACCTTACTTCAAAATCAATCTTAGATTTAATGAAACTGATTTATGCTTTCACATTCAAATTACCTCCAACAAAATTGTACACTATTCAGCTATTACTCATATCAATGAACATTTTATTGGATGAACAGTTTCAGAATTATTAATGATCAAAAGTGGAAATGTTTTTTGAAACACCTAGTATTATTACGACACTAGTATACGTCCCCACTTTTTCCTCTGGCCGGCCATCTTTTCAAGCTATGCTTACAATGGCGGCCCTCTGCATTATAGCTCCATAATTATAATTGTTGTAATCCCCGCTGCATAGACATGCGTACTGTATATTGTATCATTAATTACCTTTTATATCTTTGTTTACGCAAGTCGAACGGCTCTGTTTTGAATGTATTTCGTATATTTCCCATATGTTCATGATCATGTGCCTAATGTATATTGATTTGCTGATTGATTTGTTGGTTTGCAGAAAATAAAGTATCTATTAAACAAACAAACAAACTATTAAACAAAATGTAAAGGAGACAATGTAGATTGCGCTCTTGTTTCTCTAACAGTATGCATGTGTGCAAACAAATTCACATACGTGCAAGCAAGCACAAATACATAAACTCCCATATTAAAGCATATTATGGTAATAAGTATTGTCATTAAAGTAACGAGAGATGATTGTTTACCTGAAAGGAAGATTGTTATTATAGTCGGGTTCCTTATGTTACAATTTTAACTTTCGTCGGATTTTTGTGGAGAGTATGAAAACTATACATTTTTGGAATCGTTATAGTATAAGCAATCAGAAAAACAATGTTTCCATTTGCACCGAACTTTTTATGGCCGCCATCTTGGATTTTACAAAATGGCCGCCATAAACAATATTTTTGTTAATATATGTCGACTTCTAAGTGACATAGGGCTTTTATTTTGACAGCTAAACTACCATTTTCAGGGTCAGAGATTCCAATGATCCTAGTTTCATGTGTGTTGAGACATTTCCTATAGCATTTTTTGCAAATACTTACTAGTTTTGAACAGATTACGTAATATCAGTGCATGAAATCAGATAATTTGGTATAAATTACTAAATAAAGCTCAAAAGGGGCACATTTTTTGTGTAAATATGCTTTTTAGCGTCTTGAGCAAATCTGAAACAAGAAAATGTGCCATCAGGAGAAATTTCTTAAGCATTTTATTGTTTTTTAATTTCTTATGTATTTCTTTGTTTTTTTAAACTTTATGTTTTTCTTGTTTTTTCGATGAAACTTGTCCGCGACATTGTTCCGAACAAGAAAACATGTAATTAATCAATTTTAATCAATGAAACCCCAAAATAATCATGCTTTTATGAAATTTGCCTGAAAGCACATTTTGCATTGAAATTGTACACAAATTCACATTTTTGAGCAATTTTCGGTCTGATATGCACATACATATTTATTCGCAACTTCGGAACCACGCGCCCAGGCATCGCAAATTTGGTGTCAAAAGATGCGGGAGACTTGAAAGAAAAAAGTCATGAAACGTCGCGGCCTAGTTACGGTTAAATTTGTCTTTGATTTGAATGCCATGAGATGTTGTAGGCAGGTAGCACTGAGCTGAATTTATGGTGATGTTGGGGCAACTTGTGATATAAGTTGCTTAAGTGTTATGTAGGAATCACTGCGTAAAAGTTTTCTTCCGTGTATGGGACAGACCAAGGGGGGTGTGGTGTGACAAGAGGGATAATAACATCAATGCTGATGGATCTCCTCAGAAAATAGGATTTACATACACCTGCGTAGATCTTGTGTCTTATCGCTGTATTCTGTTAATTGGAACAGCGCTTTGCCAATGGTTTTGTACAAATCACCAGAATGTTCCATGGTCTGTATGTACCACCATTCTTCAAGGGTGCCTTGCGTTCTTCACAACATAGATTAATACACAGACTTGTCAGAGGACACTGCTGATGAGAAAGGAACCAACCATGGCACGATTAATGGTATAACAGCCTGAACATGCTGAAGGCAGAGTTTACTGGAGAACCGGTTGCACCATCCTCATCGATTGGCATAGCCTAGAGTCTATCTACCACTCCACACCATGTAGATATACTACATTTTGTCAAGTCAAGACCACAACTTGCAAAGAGAGGAGACCAACATTGTTACCTGATGTAAAGGCTTCTCAGAATGCTACCAGCTGAAAGAACTACAGATTGATTGTTGCAACTTCATGGAAGTAGAGGAAACGTCAATCAATATTCCAGGCTGAGCGATTCAAACATGTCTGAAAGCAAGCCACTGACACAGGCAGGAGCCATACCAACCAGACATAACCTTAAATGCCCAGTTGTCCCATGACTGGGAGAACTTCATGTTGTCTTTGCTACAGTATGCGCTATTGGTGCCTCTTGGCATTGATGATGCTGGGTTATGATATATCTCAGCATCATCTTCTGTATTATAGAAGTTCATATTTCTAGGTCTGCAACAATAAGGCAAATCCTGAAATGCACACTTTATAGGGTGCTCGTCCGTGAAATGGTGCTGGAAAAGTTCAAGGAAATCCTATAAATCCTATAACTGAAAAAGGCAACAGACCAAGTTGAAGCTGAAACGAAGCAAAAGAAGCAAACACCACTCTATACTTGAGGCTTTGAGCAAAGTGATAAATCATGGCTTTTGAAGAATGTGAGGAACAAAAACAAATATTAAAATGCAATATTCAAGGCAATGATGAATTACCTCCAAGAAGTCGAAGCAATCCTATGCTTTGTCTCTACAACTAGAAATGCTGATCAACCCAGTACCAGGTCAGAGATGACACAAAATATTCCAACGAGCAGCTGGATTCCTTTCACAAAGCAAGTCAAATGCTGACCTGACCAACTATCTTGCTTCAAGACTCTAGGGTACTACAGTACAACACATAAACATGTCATCATCTCTTCTTCAGTGCATACCAGGAGCAACAAAAGACTTATTTTCGAGGATAAGAATAATGAAAAATTAGACACTTTGTTGATCTTCAATGCTGTCTTAGCATCACAGCGAAACTCATTAAATGCAGAGGTTTTCTTCTCTACAGACACAGAATGTCCTCATCCTCCTCCTCCTCCTTCTTCTTCTTTTCCCATCTTCTTCTGATTAAGTGTGCCTCAATCAATTAACTGAAGATTCTTGCACACTGTTAGTGTCCTGAAAGTCATAGCAATAATAGTCACTGGTGTTTATTAATAGCAAACTTCGAGCTCATCCTGTAGAACACGTCCATATTCATGTCCTCTGAGCTATGGATATAGAACCTTGGAGAGCCATAGGGCCAATCTTCCATGCGTTCACTGGTGCTGACAACACTGGAAGAATAGCAACCTGGCTGCAAGTTTATATGAAGGCAGAAGAGATGTAATCAGTTCTCTGTAGATGTTTTTCACAGGGGATGACGGGACTGAAATTGGATTGCTGGCTACTCTAACAAGCCTTGTCTGTGCAGCTTACTAACCCAAATGCATATACATCAGGACTATCTTGGAACTGCGATGGCATCTCTTCTGCAAGCATAGGGGAGAAATTGACAAGCAAGCATAGGGGAGAAATTGACAAGCAACTTTCCACCCTTGGAGCTGTGAGACATCATTATCCTAAGAGTCCATATCCAATCCAGAGTGAAAGGACCCACCAGCATTGCTCTGCAGGATCCTCAGTTTGATCCTCTGCAGTATGGCTATCAGCTTTTACCATTGGATTTCTTTTTGATATAAACAAATGGTTTCCTCTAAGATTTAAACAATTTCTATCATGAAGAGCATGTTTTCTCCTCGGTGGAACATTTACGCAGGATTTGTACAATAATCAATGAATCGGGAAACAGTAATTCAGGTGAGAGTTTATGATTGATTCTAGCTTATTATTTGTTTCCCCTCTATGTCTTTGCTGGTGCGGCACTGAGTGTCACAATGACGAGAACAAGCAAGCACAATTAATGTATGGACTGAAGGGTGGCGATAATGGAGATTATGATTAATGAGGAGAAAGTCGTTGCTTCAAAGAATAAACCTATATTTGTCATTAGGGGTATATTGGTTTGTAATGGACACTAACTACAAAAGTGGACATTTAAGTCTGATTACTTGTAGAACAGTTAATGAAATTAAACTGACGATGACAATGATTGAGATGAAATGGAAAGAAAGTTGGCTGCCTCAGAGATTAAACCAATTCCGTCAGGAGGATCATGCTTGTTCTTTGGTTAGACACAACTTATAAAACCCGATACAATTAATCACCTTGATTATTAATTTTATGCTGGTTACTTTAGAAAAATGGTCAGTGTCAATTTGCAATAAAAAGAAAAATAAAACGCAAAAACAAAATATAAATTATATAAGAAAATAAAAAAATAATAAAATACATTTGAAATGAAATGACTTTCAGAAATTTGTTATGATGTACAATTGTTGAATACGCTACAACAAAATTCTATATACGAACCAAAAAGTGGACTCTCAATTATCTAATTAGACTAAATATGATTTTTGTGATTAATTTGCATAATTAATTAATAATCAAAGACTGAAAATTTATTGTTTCAAAAAATCTAATGACACATTCGTGTAGATTACTGGTGTCATGCATGCCAAATTACTTCGCAATGATGCTACTGATGGCCAAGAATTGGGGTGGGGGGGCAGTTTTAGCACAGCCTAAAACGCCTCGACCGATTTCGAGTAGTGGAACATTTATATCTGATTACTTAATACAGACAATTAAATAGGAAATGTCAGTCAGGCAAGTTCAGAGTTGAATCTGATTCTTTTTTGTTTTCAATGCAGTTTCCTCTGCCATTGGAATTCTTCTTAGATGCCTAAGACATTAAATCCATTTCTCTTATGATGAGCATATTGGTCCCACAGCCATGGACACTAACTTATTGCAATGTTTATGCCTGGTCACTTGTAAAACAATTGATAAAATTGAAAATGTCAGTTATGTGAGGTTATTGTTAAATTTAGCTTATCCATTTTGCTACCATTGGATTTCTTGGCCCTGAAAATGGTAGTTTTGCTGTCAAAATCAAATTTCTGGGTTATTTAGAAGCCGATTTATTGAAGAAAACATGTTTTACGGCGGCCATTTTGGAAAAATCCAAGATGGCTGCCAAATAGATTTCGGCGCAAATGGAAACATTGTTTTCCTGATTGCTTATGCAAAGACCTTTCCAAAAATGTATAATTTTGATACTCTCCAAAAAAATCCGGCGAAATTACATTAGGAACCCGACTATTATTATTGCTTCTTAACTCTTTATATGCCACGTTCACATCTCCGACTCAGTCAACGGCGTGCCGACTTCGCATATTCTGCTCAACAAACAAAGCCGCCAAGACCGATCGATAAACCGCTAATTACTGCTAATCCCGCGGCACAATGAAAGCGTTTCTCGTGCTTTTGTTCCTCTCATATACGGCTTGCATTCTATGTGGTGATCGACTATCAAGCGATGTTCCCAACTAGATTTACTCGTACATTCTACGTTTCTGTCACGGTTCAATGTGCAAAAATCATGCCTTTATAGTAATGTAGCAACTGGTCATTAAAAGAGAAAATGAAAATAGAGTCGGCATACAATTCATATCGAAACAAAGCTTGGCATTCCTCTTTAACTTTGCCTACTATTACGCCCATCTTAACAGAAATTTGTTGAAGTTATACAAATAGGAAAAACAGAATTCTTTCTCAAAGCATGACTACCTTCGTGTCTCAGAATAACGTGGCACACAGGGGGTTTCCACCATGGCACATAAAGAGATAAGGTTCCGACTTGGACATCTGTGGTAGTTTGTGGATTTAAGTTATCCATGTTATTGTGTACTAATGACCAACAAATAGCTGTTGAGTCTTAATGGCCATTATCTCAACTGCGAGATAATCCATTTAAGGGCCTAAACACGAGCTTGATGTACTGTCCAGAGTTTTCGTTGCAATGTGACATTGATAGTTATGTTAATGAAATACAGTGCGATTGATGACATTTTGCAGATTTTCAATAACAGCACATGTTTGAATAATTAGTTTCTTCGTTTGAGGTCCAATCTACTCGTAATGTATATATACCACCTCTTAATGTACATGGTCCTTCTTTCTTGCACAAGGTATGATTATGTGGATCACTTTTCAGTGACAAGGAAAAACGCTGGAAGCAAAATACAGTCCATCAAGTTACTTATAGTCTGCCCGACAAATTTTCATTGGATATATTCATGTTTTTAAGGGGGGGGGGGGTGGTGTGCAACAGAAACTATGACAGGCGATTTGAATTGGTGCAGACGACACTGATGTAAGGAAACAGTGAGGTGAGTCAGCACACATTTTAGTAATGAGTCATTGCATGACTAGCAACGCCATCGGAGAGTATTATATCAATGCATCTTACAACATGTCTTATTTACACACGACCAACGTGGGACACTTACAGCTACTAACTAGGTCAATATGCTTGAAGTTAAAGGGAATTCGGGGACAACTTCTTAGGTCTTGTGTTGCGTCGTGGTGTTTATTCACACGAGACAGCTGCGGTGGTTTAGGAGAGCCTTACTCAAAAGTAGCTATAGATGGCGTGATTCCTAATCAAACAGTGAAGTTTTTAACAAACTGGCGTTACCCGTCAGTGTCCCTTTTCCTAATACCGTAAACATGAACCATCAAAGTGTTGCAATAAAAGACTCCAGATTTAATAAATAACAATAATTGTGGTAACAATAATAACAATACTAGCAATTAAATCAATAAATGGTAGGACCTTGTTTTTTTATGCTGTGGTAGAGCAACAGAAAGTCTCAAGATGAAAAGCTAGTAAGCGACTTGAAACAAGAGTACAATCATTCAAAGAACAAAAAGCAAAGTGCAACCTGATAACTCGTACGCAATGCTTCGAAGCAAAGGGAATTTGTAAAATCACAAACAAAACAAAAACAAATCAAAACAAAACATTAGCAGTTATTTTGCTTTGTTTCTGTTCATTGAAAAAGAAAAGAAAACAGGGGGGGGGTTGTGACCAGGCTTCTTCGAATATTGTTATAGATAGCGTGATTTTGATCAGGAAAGAAAGAAAGAAACAAACAAACAAACAAGTCTCGGTTCGTGGTTTTTTTCCCTTTCTTTTTACCTAATACCGTTAAAGACGAACTATTAGAATCCTGTCTATAATTAAATGATGTACATCGAAAAAAAAATTGTTTTGCTTATAAATTACACGTCTTTTAATTGTGTCATTATTTTGTATAGTTTATTAAGAGTTTTAACTTGCATAGCCACATAATGTCTTAAAATGAAATTGGTATTATATTAATTGACATGAGACACGATTTGTATCATTCATATGAACATAAAGCAGTATAATAGTAATGTTATATCGTCTCCATTTCATCAAACCTGTTAGTTAGATTTTGAATGCAACGGCTATCACTGCCATGGAAGATGATACTTATAGCTCTTAGAGCGCAAATGTCTTATGTTGTTAAACCACAAGACAATACTACTGTGTGTACTCATATGAGAAATATGATAAAGGAAACTGA
This sequence comes from Diadema antillarum, assembly GCF_040938485.1. Taxonomy (NCBI): domain Eukaryota; kingdom Metazoa; phylum Echinodermata; class Echinoidea; order Diadematoida; family Diadematidae; genus Diadema; species Diadema antillarum. The sequence goes on along the minus strand of NW_027272108.1, from coordinate 457,682 downwards.
CAAAATGTTGGAGAGCAGGATTAATTTTTTGTTTTTTTAATCGTTTATAATAGAATTATATGGAATTCTTCATTATTTTGTTTAACATCCTAAAGTGTAAAGTTACAAAAATGATCACATGTGAGAACACGATGTTATTAATCTGCAAGCAAAAACATTTTGGTACGCAAATGAACGCACGTGACAAGAATCATGATAAACTACAGCACGGGCAAAATGCCAAGAAACGCGCGCACTCAAATTTGTAAACAGCGAGAATGATGTATTTACCTATTTAAGAATTTCTCCCCCTAATTCCTGAGTCCATGCTTTTGAATCTATAAAGTGTCATGTCTCAAAGAAGTATTAACCAATGTCATGTCTGGCAGCTCTTCCGAAACTTCATTTCGAAGCACATCGATAAAAGGAGGAATACAACGTATGAGTTGGGTATTGTGCTGGTATTCTTTTCATACATTTCTGCTCAACATCTCTTTTGAACTTATCTAGAATTTATGAACCGTAGCTCTCAGAAACATGGCGTAGATATTCTTTCTCTATCAATTTACTGGTCTTGCTCACGCACGTTTATTTCAGCACTGTGCAAAACAGGGAAATGACACGTTTTTGTGCTCCATTAATTTTCAATGTAATACACGGGCAGCGGGAGATATTATCTGATCTTTAATACTTTTCCACCAAGCCGAGGCGTCAATACATGTCACGATGCCGACATTTTCGTCCTATGGAACGATGATACATAATTCCTCATCTTTCATACAATTTTTGCTTGCCTGTCACTACAGTTCCCTTAAAGACTTGATTAAAATGTATTGAATAATGTGAGAATATAATGTCGAAATACTAAAACGGGAAACTCCATGGACTGGTGCAGCATACTGTCGACCAATGTCCTTGGGGGAACAATGTACCCATCATGCCTATGGAGGGTTATTGTAGTCACTAAAAAACACATTCCACTATTTCATGTTCGCAAATCGAAAGATTCCCATATAGCACTGCATTCAACGCCTGCCTATTGTGGCGTACAGACAAAGACTCACAATAACATTCGTAGGTGGGGAGGACTTCGGCAAGGCGACGCCAGTCGTGCAGAAGTCTATTGACACATAGATGTTTTTGAACCACCGGTAATGACTGAGAAGAGGTTGAAGTTTTCTATAGACACCACACATACCCGCCAATGCACTGGAATAATGCATTGAAAGACTTCGTACATACCGCGTTCCGAGACATTAATTCCATTCATGTTCTAAAAATGGAATGAAAACCACCGTGAAAGCAAGGGACACATTAATTTTTTACGAAGTCAATGGAGAAAGAAACCTCGCCAATCGGTACCAAGGTGGCCCTGGTCTAAGTCTATAGGAGACAAACAAACCCCCAAATACAGCAATGTATAGTTTGTTAAACTTGGAGATTGGAGTTGTTATTATCAAAATCAACCGGTATTTCCCCTGTGGGTGAATGCATTGCATCAAAGGAAGCATAAACTGTGAGAATAGCTCATGAGGTAATTGTAAGTCCTATATTTAAAATAGCGTTTTGATATTTGTGTTGTGTTTACCTAACTTTACATCGAATGTCTTTTGACCATCTGACAAAATACATTAAATATGGCCACAGTTGCTACGATTGGAAACTGGCACAACAACAAAATTGAATATCTCATTCTAACTGTACTCAAGTGCATGTGATTAAAGTACTTCATACGTGCATATAACCTGATTCTTGTCTCATTTCAGTGCATGTCATGAGCTCGAAACCAAAGAGAGCCCATGATAATTATAGACATTAAGTGAACACGACACAGGAGATCAACATCAAGTAGACTGTCACGGTGAAAATAAATGTGCGTGCTAAATGAAACGGGGTCATCCAAAGAGACTGATACACACGAGTTTACAGTCCACTGGTGAATACCAGTCAAAACAGGCCCAAGAGCCTGTCACTTATTAAGTGAGACAGTCGTACATCGCAAGCCCTCTCAAAAAAAGTGAAAAAAAGGGGGAACGAGCTTATCACTAAGCACAAAAAAAGGTCATCGAATTCGACTGAGGGCATACGCATATAAAGTGCCACAACCTCGACAAGTAGTCCAGGCAAAGATTGAAGAGCACAAGCTCGACAGGATGAACAGCGCCAGCTATAAACCACTGATAGGTGCATATTTGTACACGCGGGTCTTCATTCAACATTAATTTTCATAACGGCGAGAGGAACAAATGAATCATGGAGGGGCAGCTTGGTCTCTAGCTGATGCGATGGGTTGAATCACATGTCAACATGTTTGTCGCTCATTTGATGCTTGAAAGATGAAGGGTTTCAAAATGATGTCTTCTGTGATAGATGTAGGGGCGTTGTGACACAATGAATAAGACTCAAGATTCCCAATCGAAAGATTCCCACCCTGTACTTAGTCCTTCGACAAAAATGTTGTATCCACCATGTCCCTCTCAACCTAGCTGTATAAATGGAGACATGGCAACGCTAGAGTAGTAACAATGGGAAGACCGTCTGGTACAGCAGTGGCAACACTGAAGAGGCTACCCTGGATAAATAAGACCTTATCGTTATCATTGATATCGTTGTTTGTGTGTTTGTTTGTTTGTTTTTTAGATTACCTGTATCAATATAAACGTATTTGTTTATCTATTAATATTGTTTATATATCTTATCTTCGGGCGCCTTTAAATGTTTCTACAGATAAATGGCGCTATATAAATGATGTTTCATCGTTTTTATCTATCTACTTAATTATTTATCCATTAATCGGATTTTTTTTTTTCGTTCGCATTAATTATTTCTTTTTTGTGGGGGTTAGAGAGGTTGATCCACCTCTTCCCTTCCCCGTTGGACATGGAAGTTTTCAGAACAAATATTGATGGCGTAGACTCAGATTAGACAAGTGATAAACAGTTTACAAGGGATCATTCCAAACGAGTTGTACATGGAGACGTGCACGCCTGCTTAACATGATCCGGACGGGCAGTGTGAGCGGCATACATCAGCGCAACAGATAACATGAGGGTCTAACAAGGTATTTGTAACAATCCGCGAAAAGAAAATGAATCCATGTTAACCGTAACCTTCCTTTGGTATTAAACATCTCCGTTTTATGTAGAGGCTTTATATTATAAGCAAAATACAGAAATCGACGATGCATCTTTAAGTGTACATCAAAAGTTTTCGTCAGTTGACAACATTCCAAAGTTTCAAAGATGACTACAAATTGTTTCCTTACAAAACATGCCCCCTCCCCTATATATTTCTCAGCAGTTTTGTAGAATAACTTGCATATACAAGTTTAACCTAATGAAGGGATTGAGAAAAAAAAAGGCCGTCCTCTAGCTAGAAAAAACAAGTGCCTGTAATCAAAGCATGATGACATTATAAAAGATGAAAATTTAAAGCCTTTTAGTTTAGTCGTCATCGATTAAAAGGTCGCAGTCCACGAAGACTACAATGTGATAATAAGTACAATACAAAATTATTGTAAATAGCAACAACCAAACTCCGCTAGAAGTGATGAAACCGCCCAACCCATGATTTTTTTTTTTCTTTCTTATGCCATTATTGCAGGACTCTGTACAAAATTGGTACGTACTTGTCGCTGGTGAAGAGTTGGCGCTGTTTATATTGTCGAGCTGGTATTCCTTAACTGCATACTGTCGAACTCGTGAGGTTTATTTTCTTATACAGCGCCTAGTTCATGAGCTGTGTGACTATAGTGGGTGCCGAGTTCATGTGGTGACCCCGTCTCACATTAGGCTGCGCTTACATTTTCACTTTAAATGTGTAACCTAAACAAAAATAGAGCTATTGTACCCTATTATCAGTTGTTGTTGTTGTTATTGTTGTTGCTGCTGCTGCTGTGCTGAATTCTTTGGCAACGATAACTTCAAGCGATGAGGGTTATTAGAATATAATTTGCCAAAAAGGTGACTGTATTCTATGGTTATTTTTCATCCGCTTTTGCTCACATTCTCTCTTTTTTTTTCTAAATCCTGTATCTACTTCTTCATCATTAAAAGGCATTATTCACTAATTGCACTTGAACTGAAATCCTGTTTTAGCGCTTTATATTACAAAATAGTGTTAAAATTTTACTTTGGGTTCGAAATAGCCCACGTAACAATTCTAATCAACATAATCAAGTTCTGTTAAATATGCGGAATGTGAACAATAAATATAGTTTGTTTGTTTTTTTCCAGAATAAACCGTCTATGTCTGTGGTTTATTAAAAACTCAATTACAGACATTTTCTTAAATTTTAAGCTTTATTGCCAATCATTTCATATGGTATGCTGTTTTGCGATAGAACCTCCTACGTGTATGCATCAAATGTGTTAACTCGAGCATGATACATTTTTGAAAGTTTTACTTGTAGGTTTTTGTAAGTTTCTTTTTTTTTTTCCAAGTTTGTTCTACATCTACATTTGTATTCAATTTCGTACGCTACAATGCATGTTCTTGAGTGAATAAGTAGGTAATATAACACAGTTTGGGTAATTTTAGAAAGGAATCCGACTTTTGTTACCCCTTTTGATTTATTTTATATTTCAATTTGTATTGACGGATACCAATTTCCTATTATATGTTGAATTTCATAATACATTGATATTCAAGTTGATACATAACCTTTTAAGAAATATACAAAGAATAACAAAGAAGATATAGGTTTGACTTTTACAGAAGAAGAATAGACGTTACTCTAGATGACAAGTTGTCTAATTATTTCCTAAAGTTTGATTTACCTCTAACACATTCTTCGACGACGGGCTGTCATCTTTATCAAACGATGGCTAATCGGCAACTGTTGATTTGTCGTCAACAGGCAATCATGTAGATGTGACATCCTGGTGATCCCCTCTCCTACTCATCCCTTATGATGTTGTGGGGGAGGGGGTGGGGTCTCGTTATCTGGATTGCTTCTCTAATGCGACTACGTAGGCTTTCCCTCGCTGCTAACCGCGTCCCCTCCAAGTCGATGAAACGAATTCCTTTTCCAGCATGGTCTGTTATGACTTGTTGTATATTTGCCTTACTGATGCCCTCTGTGATCGCATTTATGATTGTCCAGTCAATTTTCCTCATTTTTTTTTTTTTTTTTTGTGGTGTTTTTTTTTTTTATGCTGGCATGAGTATAGATGAGTAAACAAGTGTAGATTAACCATGCAGTGAATATTACTATTTTTGGAAATCATTGTATGTGATTTGGAAGCCCGCTTTACTGAAATGAATCTGCAAATACTAATTGTTGTTGTTTTTGTTTTTTCAGCCATATCAAGACGTCAAAAATTTCACGTTGTACAAAATTGAGTAACCACAAGACAATGCTACTTTGTGTACTAATATAAGAATGATGATAAAGGAAACTGACAAAATGTTGGAGAGCAGGATCCAATTTTTTTTTTAATCGTTTACAATAGAATGTCATGGAATTCTTCATTATTTTGTTAAACATCCTAATATGTAAAGTTACAAAAATGATCGCATGTGAGAACGCGATGTAATTAATCTGCAGGCAAAAACATTTTTGGTAGGCAAATAAACGAACGTGACAAGAGTCATGATAAACTACAGCATGGGCAAAATGCCAAGAAACGCGCGCACTCAAATTTGTAAACAGCGAGAATGATGTATTTACCTATTTAAGAATTCCTGAGTCCATGCTTTTGAATCTACAGAGTGTCTTGTCTCAAAAAAGTATTAACCAATGTCATGTCTGGCAGCTCTTCAAACTTCATCTCGAAGCACCTCGATAAAAGGAGGAATACAACGTATGAGTTGGGTATTGTGCTGGTATTCTTTTCATACATTTCTGCTCAACATCTCTTTTGAACTTATCTAGAATGTATGAACCGTAGCTCTCAGAAACATGGCGTAGATATTCTCTCTCTATCAATTTACTGGTCTTGCTCACGCACGTTTATTTCAGCACTGTGCAAAACGGGGAAATGACACGTTTTTGTGCTCCATTAATTTTCAATGTAATTCACGGGCAGCGGGAGAAATTATCTGATCTTCAATACTTTTCCACCAAGCCGAGGCGTCAATACACGTCACGATGCCGACATTTTCGTCCTATTGAACGATGATACATAATTCCTCATCTCTCATACAATTTTTACTTGCCTGTCACTACAGTTCCCTTAAAGACTTGATTAAAATGTATTGAATTATGTGAGAATATAATGTCGCAATACTAAAACGGGAAACTTCATGGACTGGTGCAGCATATTGTCGACCAATGTCCTTGGGTGAGCAATGTACCCATCATGCCTATGGAGGATTATTGTAGTCACTAAAAACACATTCCACTATTTCATGTTTGCAATTCGAAATATTCCCACAAAGCACTGCATTCAACGCCTGCCTATTGTCGCGTACAGACAAAGACTCACAAAAACATTCGTGGGTGGGGAGGACTTCGGCAAACCGACGCCAGTCGTGCAGAAGTCTATTCACACAAAGATGTTTTTGAACCACCGGTAATGGTTGAAAAGAGGGTGAGGTTTTCTTTTTATAGACACCAGGCATACCCATCGGTATATCCAGTGGATTTGTGAATTGAAAGACTTGGAACATACCGCGTTCCGAGACATTAATTCCATTCATGTTCTAAAAAGGGGGATATATCTAAGCCACCAAACCCATGGAAGCAATTAACGAATTCATGTTTGACGAGGACAATGGAGAAAGCTCGCCAATCGGTACCATGCAGGTGGCCCTGATTGAAGTCTATAGGAGACAAACAAGCCCTAAAGACGGAATTGTATAAGCATTGTTAAACTTGGATTTTGGAGTTGTTATGTCAAAGTCATACGGTATTTTCCCTAGAGGCGAATAGATTCCATCAAAGAAGGCATAATATAGCTCAATTGATGTAATTATAAATCATATAATCTGAGATAGCGTTTGAATATTTGTGCTTCATTCGCCCTGGATATACATCAAATGTCATGTGACCATCTGACAAAAAAAGATAAGGTATCGGCACAATTATTATTGTTACTGTTGGAAACTGAAACAACAACCAAAATCAACCAATCTCATTCTCAGCGATAATCGGGGTAGTTCACTTGATTAAGGCAATTCGTACAAGGCATGCATGCAATATCATGCATGCAATCTGATGCATGTCTCATTTGGGTACACGTCTCGAACCCGACACCTAAGAGTCTTACAGCCATTTGAATAGTCATATAGCCCACGATATAGACACTGAGTGAATGCGGCCCATAATGAACTCGACATCAAACAAAATCTTAAGGATAATAAATGTGCGTGCTAAAATGATACGGGTTCATGCAACAAGCTCAATACCGTGGGTTCTACAGCCCATGAGCTTGGTAGACACCATTTAAACAGGCCCAGGAGTCAAACAAAAAACCCGTTCCCTACGTGCACTTGCCTGCGTATCTAGTTAATGGGTATTTCAGAACAAGTTTGACACTAGGCAATTGCTAGGCAACAGGGCCGTCGAGTTTGACGCTAGGCAGCAAGGCCCAACCTCGACACTAAAATATAATAGCTTATGTGCTCAATCTTAATAGGATGAACAGCGCCATCTATACGTCCCTCTAAAGAGTATAGAAGCTACGCTAAGAGGGCTTACTCCCGCGATTTCGCGTAGTACAGCTCATGGGCGAAATACGGACGCCATTAGCTAATAGACCGATAGAGGGCGTATATTACGTGATTTTAACTGTGCCGATATAGTAGTGATTTCTGTTTCCCTTTCATTTTTCCCCTTTTTAGGGAGCATAGAGGGGAAGAGATGTACTTAGGATCTCGTTTTGTCGTACAGAAGTATCATTCCTGTCTAACCATAAAATGCAATTGAAGAAATGTCATTTATTTTCCATTATGCAGTCCCAAAAAGTTTGAGCTAAAGTAGCCCGAGAGAGAAAGAGATGGACGGCGTTTGTCAGCTACAACACAAATTAATTTTAAGGACTACAGATTGGAAAGTAATGACATTACTTCAATTTTTTTTAATGTATCGACAGAAAATATATTTTTGCTGTTATTTTGAGGCAATGGCCGCCGTTGGGCTCCATGCGGAGCTCCATGGCGCACTACACCCGTTTGCGTGCGAAATCGCGAGAGTACGCCCTCTTAGCGTAGCTTCTTTACTCTTTGCTCATAACTGCCGTGAAATTGTTAATTAAGGACGTTTATTCAACATTCAATTTGACAATATCGGCGTAAAGAAGAAATGATTCACGGAGAGGCTGCTGCTTGGTTACTCCAGCTGATGCAATTAACCGCGTTTTTGCCCATGCCAGCATGCTTGCCTCTCTAATACGTGAAAAAATAAAATCTTTCATAAGTGTCTTTTGTGATCTGTGGATATGAATGCTTTTGCAGGTTTCAATATTATTCGTTAATGTCATATTTATATATTCATCTATTAATGCGCAGCTAGTCTCATCGGAAATTGTGATATTCATGAAAGAGGAATTCTACCATCTTTTTTCACTATCATTATTATTTGTGACCCTGCACCTCAAAACAAACAAAAAGTCGCCAGTCACGAATTTTTAGTTAAGACCATATTCTGAAAGAGCAGACTTTAAGCTTTAAAATGATGTATAAATCAAATCAAATGGACTCTCCTAACTTATCTAAATATTGGAAAGAAAGCACAAATTTAGGGAAAGTGTGAACTGAGAAAAGAGGCTCTAAAGTACGGTGTCTATTCAAGCACTTAATCTTTACCAAACCGTGCTGGCTGTGCGATGAATGAGACAAAAACAGGAAGTAAACCACCAGAGTAACAACAATGAAGGGATTAACAGATTAAACTGAAATTGAGCAAGCCTCATCAACACATTCTGTCCATAATTGATGCCAACTTTCAAAGCAGTAGCACTATCCTTTCAAAAGTTATTAGAGTTGAAAGTGAAGAGTGTGGACAAGGTTTTTCAGAAATGAAAAAGGGATTCTAAAGACACACCTAATCACACTAGATACCAAAACTTTTCGAGATAAACTGCTAAAAGAAAAATTTCCTGCCCGTTTTATGATACCAAATTTGAGCATAATGTAAAGGAAGATCCCCTCCTTCAGAAAGTATGGAAAAGTCAAGGCTAGGTTGACCCATTTCACTTATTTACAGTCCTCACGCAAAATCAGTGTGTGCGACTCTATGTTCGTTTTGAGGTGAACGGTCACATTTGTTGTTGTTGTTTTTTGACGGGGTACAGAGCTTGATCCGCCATATTCCTTCACCAACGGGTACAATGTTTACTAAGAAAAATATGAAATGATGGTGCAGACCAGAAAAAAAAAGTACATCGCAAAATAAAGTTTGAAAGGGAGTGTCAAAAAAATCTAACAAGAAGTCAACGATGCGTTTTGAAATTACATCAAAATCTTTCATCGGTTGGCAGGACTTCAGAGTTTCAGAGATGGATATTAGAGATGGATACAATTTGTTTCTCTGAAAACATGGTTCCTACATATTTCTTTACAGCGTTGTAGAATAACTTGCTTGTAAACTATTTCACTTATGAAGGGATCGAGTAACTAGAGGGGTGGGGGGGGGGGGGTAACTAGCTAGGAAAAATGACCAGCTTAGAGGGATGGAACAATATTGGTGGAGATGTCAAATTGAGCTTTTAAGTTTTTTACGAGATACCAAGAAAACAGTTATAAAATAATACAGAGCATACCATTTTTAAAAGGAATTCAAAGTTTATTCGCTGAAAAACGGGTGACTGAAATATCCAAAAACAAATTAAACAAAGCGATCGTAATAAAAGGTGGGTCCCACACTTTATCAGAATCGGACTGTTTTGGATATCTTGGCCAACTTCAAACAAATGTTCATCAAATAAATGGATTCCACGTGGAATTGCATGCTCTTCATAATATTTCACAAGAGGTTTCTCATTATCTAACCAAAAATGTTACAAACCTGACTTTAGGTCTCAACCAAAGCTATACTATCCCTTTAATTACCACGATGACATTATCGAAGATCCAAACTTTAAGCCGTTGTACTATATTTGTGACCCGCTAAAACAAAAGGATCCTAAAGTCGCTGACGGGCGAGCCCATCATGGCCCAGAAGAATGCTATTTCCAGGCCTTTCCTTTGATCATTTAGCTTCGAAATTTCGGAAGATGATAGAAGATACATTACACTACAAAATTATGTTAGAAACATAAATCGGAACGTTTTGACAGATTTTGGTGATCTGACTTCAAACGCGATTTTCTCGGCTCACCCATCAACGACTAGGATCCTTTTGTTGTAGCGGGTCATATTTATTTGTCAACAATTAAAGGGGTGGGGTCCATGAAGATCAATATGTTATTTGCAAATAAAATAAAGAATACTCAAATTAACGTCATGAGAATGTCCCTCCCATGATTATCTTTCTTTCGTATTCCATTCTTGCAACGCCCTTTACAAATCTGATATGTACTATGGTTGTTGATGGTACACAGCTGGCGCTGTTCATATTGTCGAGCTCGAAGGCCTTAATTGCATAGTGTCCATCTCGTGAGGTTTATATGCCTATGTAATGTCTAGCTCGTGGGCCTCATGAAAAAAAAGAAAGTAAAAAAGAAAAAAAAAACATGATACCGCCAATACGAACATTGTGCTTACCCAACAATTTGTTTTGCTGTGTTTTGGTATGTACGTAGTAACAACATCATAGGGAACAGATTATACAGAACGCAAATCATAACATTATGTCACAATATATCTTGCTGTGACGAGGTCTGGGATCTTGCAGTAAAATACAAATGAATTGGAAAATATGATTTGTCGAAAAGTAAAATACTCGAAAAGTGAACCTATAATATAAAGTGCAGGTCTCATCATTTCTAATATTTAGTAAAATAAAAGGCAACATTGAGAAATAGAAAACGAAGTCAAATTCATTCAATTCTAAAGAAAAAAAAGTCAAATACGGTTCTAAAAACACTTAAAAACAATAACATTCATTAAAGGAGAAGAATTTCAATAATACCACATGTGTACACGCATAACAGCAAATCCTTGTACCTTTCATGTACATATGATTCCCATGAAAAACAAAAATACGAGTTGAGATTTAAGAGTCGGGACGTAGAAAACTATAGATGCGACAGAAAAAGAAGTAAATACTAGGAGGCTTATATAGCTATGTTGACAATGTGCAATTTTATGGCACGTTCGAATAAGAGAACGTTAGCACGATATGATTTTAAGAAATCCTGCCACGTTGGAACACATCAGGAGGGGTGTGAGTGACATCGATAATCAATTCAAAAGTTTCAAATTTCCGAAGTGTTGGTGTCGAAAGGCCGTCATTGCTATATGAAACGTGTGCAACCACAAAAACAACAGAAATAGAAAAAAAAAGTCTCAGTGGTGGAAAAGAAAGTATCAATGTTATCTATCAATATATCTTATATATCAATGGCGGCACATTGATTCAAACAGGTTTTTCTCGTATTCAAATATTCAGTCAGTTAATGAACAAGGTCACTCCGCTTACGCGGCAGCAAGGTTATTAGCAGGAAAACGCAGATGGCGCTACATTGATTTGAATGAACCGATTGCCCTATCGAGCTTGAAGGAAGAGTGGTTCTGATTCTAAACTTGTTGGCGCTAATGATGAAAATTATAGTTCATTGAGTAACACTTATTTTCGCGTGCCAATGGAATTATTATTATTATTTTTTTGCAATCAAAGCATTTTTTTATAGATATTATCCATCTTTGAGATTAATATCATCTGTGAAGTGATCGCATAATACGTATTTGTATGCATATGGATGTTAATGTTTGTGTCTTTGTGTGCCTGTGTACGTCAATGTGGTGGAATAATTACAAGACACACTATACGAAAGTCATGCCTTTGCACCTCCTCGTTCTCCTGTTTAATAAACATAGCTCCATGGTGATATTTTCTTACTTTCTCTCTACTGTTTGCTGATTTGATGAGGGCGCTCTTTCAATCTATTCCTGTTCGAATACATTATGATGAAATGTCCCCCCCCCCAAAAAAAAAAAAAAAAAGTGAAAGAGCGAACGAAAGATTGTGATTTGAGTCAATGCTCATTTTCTCAGCATCTTTGTCGCACCTCAACAACAATATCTTTACCGATATCGTTAATTCTGCGGGCAAGATCACTGGATAAACAGATATACAAACAAAACCTAATTACTTGTCGTCCAATAGAACAGACTGATGCATGCAAGGCTGATAAACATAAAAATGGAGTAAGATATATATATATATATATATATATATATATATATACATACATATATATATATATATATTGTATACGTAGAGTTCCTTTGCGAAAGATGCTAAGTCAACTTGTAATGGTAAGGAGAGTTAAAAAAAAAAGATTCTAGTAACTATTAAAATGTAATTAGTCTCACCGACACTCAATGCAATACTGCGAATCGCCGTAGTGGTATTATTTACATATATATATTTTTTTGAATGTTTGTTTGTTTGTTTGTTTGTTTCCTTTTTTATATCATAGAACTTGGTTCTCTCCCGTTATGTTATTATTTATCATCAAAATATATATTTTTCTAATTAGATTGAGTCCTTGATGAAAGGGTCTACGAACAAACCAAATACCTGATTGTACGTGTAACACCGTACTAGTTCCCTGAATGCTTACTGTGCAATGATGGTCAAAGTCACACCCTACACGCTGCAGATATGCGCTGCGGCTAGATATCGGGACAGCAATTACAGAGAAATAAGGGAGCAAAATCGCGGATATGGGTGCTAACTACACGATTTAGTACAAGGGTGCAATTTTGCCTCTTGTCAGGTGCATTTAACATTTAAGCCTGGCTATTACATGTATAGGGTGCAATATCGTAGCCTTAACAAGTCGCAAACATAAACTTCCTAAGCTTAACAACGTGTACTGTGTGCTTACTTTGCGATCCCGGAGACACACTATACTCTGCATATTTTCGTTCTGGTGACGGCAACACATGCACACACACGCAAGCACACACACACACACACACACACACACACACACACACACATGCACACCCTTTTTTTAAACATAATTCTGTATTTGAATTTTGTTCAATGCCACAAAATACACAATCATAGAAAAAAAAATACAAAACGCTGTACAAAGATATGTCAAATCTTATAGATTATGCATCATGACTCCAGTTGATCAAAAACGAAATCCATTTTTTTTTAACACACATACATTCTCACAAACTGCCCAAAACTGGGGACACAATATTTTGCTCAAGACAAAAATTGGCACATTCCACCAATTGTTTTTGAAAAAATAAATCTTTTTTTTTCTTTATTGAGATGAACTGACCAATTGAAACTTCCAAAACCATAAAAAGTAAAAGCTAAATTCAGGTTGCCTCATACAATAAAAAAAAAAATCACCATGCTACTTGCAGTGTATAGCCGCAGGCACAACAATCAATTAATACGTGTGAAAATGTCCTAATTTCAACTCCTAAACAGTCTGAAGGTACTTTTTGCCCACGCGCGTGTTTCAAGCGTGCAAAACAGGCAGGTGCACCACATAACTCCATAGCGCCCTAGGGCCCCAAAGTGGGCACCCCCTCATTTGCCTTAGACACTCTGAGCAAACGGGCATACGGCCAACGCGAAATGCATTCCCGGCCACCCAGAGCAGAAAAGAAAAGAACTACCACACTATCCCCAATCGAAGGCGTTTGCGAGAACACAAACACACATAATATATGAAATCAACATTTGCTCACTCTCTATGTTTACACAATGGTTTTAGTTTGAATCCGCTCTTTTTTTAAAGAATTCATCATTGTCTGCTCAGAGGATTCGGAGCTATAAATATAATAAATTCAATATTCAAATATTCAAACTTTATTTTCACTTTCTTTCTTCAACAGAATGTATAAGAAATAATATCATGAACTTGACATGCGACTCGTTGTAAATATATATAACCAGACAGGATTAACAACATATTCTTGTATACATGATCAGTAAGATAAAGATACATACACTCTATATATACACACTGAGGAGAAAAAAAAGTGGAGGTATACCCACTCAAAAGACTAAGCTTGTAACATGTGGATACCTCTGAGGGAAAGGGGGAAAATGGGGTGAAAACTTACAACTACAAAGAGTGCGGGAAACTGGGGAAGCGGGGAATAGAGAAAAAAAGAAAGCAAAAGTGTGAAAAAAAAGAAACAACAAACAGGGAAAAGTGGAAGAGAGAGAGAAGAGAGAGAGAAACCAAAAATTTGTTGATGCATACACCAAGGGCGAAAGCCCACAGAGACAATTAGCCAGGTGTTTTCTAAAGTGACAAATTCTCGAGCAGCTTTCCAGCGGAAGAGATTCAACTGTGAGGACGAATGAACAAGAGCACGTATAGAATACTACCAGGTAGTAAAAATAAGTGATACCTCAAAAGAACGCAGCCTTTCAGTCAAAGAAGAGAAGATGATATCGTGCTCACAAAATATATTACAAAATTAAAAACATTCAGTTACATTATAAGACTTCAAAAGAAGCATTTTCAATCTCGTTTTAAAAGAATTCAATGAAGGGGCACTTTTTATATCCATAGGAAGGGAGTTCCAGAATCTTGGACCTACATAAATAAAAGTCTGTTGAGCTAACAAGGTTCTTAACAGAGGTAAATGAAATTCATTTGATTGTCTAGTTGGGTATCTATGGTATGTCCGGTTGCGCATAAACATGGAGTTAAATACAAACGGGAGGCAATTATTATTATAAGTATACATAAACTGCCCTAATTGTAATAAAAACAAATCCTTAATTTTCAGAATCTTGTTATCAAAAAACAAAGGATCTGTATGAGAATATGGGACAGTATTGCAAATAATGCGAAGAGCCTTCTTTTGTAACAGTAGAATCCTATCCAATGATAATTGATGCGTGTTTCCCCATACCAAAATTCCATAATTTAAATAAGGCAATATCAAAGATGAATACAATGTTAACAGCGAATGCTGAGGAATAGACAGTTTTAATCTATTAATAACACCTATGTTACGTGAAATTTTCTTGCAAACATTATCGATATGAAATTTCCAAGAAAGTTTGTTATCAACTGTAACACCGAGAAACTTTATATGGGGAACACTTTCTAAGACAGCGTCACCAAAACAAATGTCCATATCTAAATTATCTAAAGTGTTACTAAAAAGCATATATTTTGTTTTTTGGATATTCAAAGACAACTTATTTGCTCGTATCCACTCACATAAATGTTGTAGTTCGGAATTAACTGTCTGCACAAGAATATTTGGGTCTTCATGTGAGTAAAAAACATTTGAATCGTCGGCAAAAAGTATGAACGATAACACATCTGACGAAGCACAAAAATCATTAATGTAAACAATAAACAATAGTGGGCCCAATAAACTACCTTGTGGCACGCCACACTTCAGTTCTCTCATATCAGAATTATGATTGTTCAAAAATACATATTGTTTGCGATCAGTTAGATAACTCCTGAACCACTCCAAGGCCTTCCCACGTATACCATAATGAGACAACTTGTAGAGTAAGATATCATGGTTTATAGTGTCGAAGGCCTTGGAGAAGTCCAGGAAGATACCAATCAAATGTGACCGATTGTCTAAAGCATGTGCTACTTTGTCAACAAAATTAAGCAAAGCATGACAGGTGCTATGCTTTTCTCGGAATCCAAACTGCGAATTTGTAAAAACATTACACATCTTTAAAAAATTCATCGTTCTTTTATATATAATTTTCTCTAAAATCTTGGACAAACAAGATAGTAAAGAAATAGGCCTGTAATTACTAACATCTAACTTATCTCCATTCTTATATACGGGAATAACTTTAGCTATTTTCATTTGGTCCGGAAACACACCCGTTAACATTGACAAATTAAAAATATGTGCCAAAGGATCCGCAACAGAAGATATAACACTTTTCAAAATCAGATTGCTTATGTCATCATAACCGGAGCTTTTTTTGCTTTTCAAACCAGATACAATATCAGTAATCTCGTACCTCGTGGTAGGGGTAAAAAATATTGAATTCATATTATATCGATTTAAAAAGTGAGAGAAATGTTTATTAGTATCGGGAATTTCTTGAGCAAGGTTTTCTCCGATTGTTGTGAAATGTGTGTTAAAAACATTTACTATATCAACAGGATTATCAATAATTTCATCATTAAATCTTATTTTCAAAATACTTAACTTTTCATTTGAAATATTCATTGCTTGTTTCAATACATTCCATGTACTTTTCATATCACACCTATATCTCTCTAATTGTTTATAATAATATTTTTTCTTTTCAATACGTATTATCTTGGTGAGAGTATTCTTATACAAAGTATATTTAATTCGTGCTTGTTCAGTTTTTTTCATTTTAAATACATAAAACAGTTTATTTTTCCTATTTATGGAACGTAAAATAGACTTGGAAATCCATGGAAGCTTTGGAGTTGTTTTATAATTTCCCCGCTTATCCTTTCTTTTAGGAATGTGAATATCCATATGATTATCAAAAATTTCCAAAAAATTATTCAAAGCCAAATTAATGTCGTCAGTATCAAACACACAATCCCAATTAACATTATCCAAGGAAGCGCAAAAAGAAGACAAATTTTCTTGGGTTACTTTACGCCTCAAATATCGCTGGGGTGAAGTATTACTAATATGGCTAAATTTAAAGTGCGTCATTATTGGAAAATGATCAGTAATATCTGATAAAATTATCGTCGAATTTGAAAGGGTTAAAACATTACTAAAAATATTGTCAATTAAAGTGGCTGACTGACGTGAAACGCGTGTCGGTTTCGAAATAAGAGGTAAGAAAGAAAAGGACAGGAATGTCTCAAGAAATTCTCCCGAGATGTTGTCCATTGTATGCTTTAACAAGTCAATATTGAAATCACCGAATATAAAAGAGTTTGAGTTTATAAATAAATGAAAACCAGACAACAGCAAATTCATCATCCTACGGGCTTCGGTCAATTAACTATAAGAACAATACCAATCGAACAAATATTATTATAAAGCAATTTGTGCAATTTGCAGATTGTTTTTTTTTTTGTATTTATTTTTTTTTCTTTGGGGGGGGGGGGGGGAGGGGGCTTCTGTTATGGAAACCAACAGTTGTCATTAATGCAACTTTAGCGTAAAGTACATCATTCAGATAACAGGGCCAGGGTAGGACTTCAACAAAAACAACAACAGCAGTAGCAGCAGCAGCAGCAGAAGCTACAACAACAACTTCAACGACGACGAAGACCCTTTCAGCCCTTTCAGCCCTCCTCCCCTCTTGACATTTGGGATTTACAAAGCTTCGGTATAGGTACCTACCCCCCCCCCCCCTTATTTCATTTTGTAATCGACGATTCTTCAGAATCACGGATATCATTTGATTTTCGGGGTTCAACAAAATCCTTGGAATATCTAGCCTTCTGTATTCCCCCACAAAGTGTTAGGATTAACGAACATTATTTCATCATAGAATCAACGAATGTCTAGGTGTAGGGACTTTGTATGTTTCTGAATAACGAACCTTCGGGGTAACAAACCACACTTCAATTTCGCATCAACGAATTTTCGGAATAACGAACATTACCAAAAAAGACACCCTAACCCTGCAAATCATGTATTGTTCTAATTTCTCCAAAAAGCTAGAGTGTGCTGTGTTCTGCAGGTTTTTCTTTTTCTTTTGGTAAATGTCTTTGTTTTGTTTTGTTTTGTTTTTTATCATCACAATACTTCAGCAAAAGCTTCCGATGGTTCAACTGCCGTGTTTGCAACAATTCGGGGTGTCTTGCGCCCCCCCCCCCCCCCTAAAAAAAAGGACATTTTAGAATGATTCGGATTATCTCTGTAAAAGGAATATCGCAACCTTAAAGAAGATGTATGGGTTCTTTTTCATGATATTGGAACTTAGAGTGGAATAAACCAACTGTGACATTTTATTTCATTTATGCTACAGATTTATAACGTGAGCCGCATGTTATTGCATTTAACTGTATTCCATTATCTCCATTTTAGAGCATCATTAGATTTACAAAGTACAATCAAGTCTGTATGAGATATGTTTATGATAATATCTTGAGAAGCACGAAAATAGGAACGTTGAAAAACATCTCTTGACAAATGATATAATTGAAATACATGTAATAGAATATAAACGTTTTTAAGTGCGATGGAAAAATATGCAACATAACGCAATACAATACAATACAAAACAGTACATTACATTACATTACATTACATTACATTACATTACATTACATTACATTACATCACATTACATTACAAAACATAAAACGATTCATAAAACGCATTTATTTCATATTAGCAGACAATGAGCAGAAAAGGAGAAAAACTCTTTATCGGGCTATTAACTAAGGTGTAAGTTAATTGCATCAATGGTACTTCTGTTAACAGTTTATTTTTTCTTTTTGTTTTACGGTTGTAATGTGTATCTTTCACAATACACATCACTAGTACAACAATTTAAAGAGGGTCCATTGCATTTTATGTCTCAAGTTCGTTTAAATGTGTTGTTCACAGCGATATCTCCAGAATGGATAGTACCGTTGAATCTCTTTTCATTGAACTTAGTATTCCAGGATGTAAGAATGTGGTAGTTGGAATTATATATAGACCTCCCAATTCAAATATTGTAGATTTTTTAACTTATATTTCAGATTTGGCAAAAAATCCAGCAATTCGAAACAAGGACTGTTTCTTACTTGGCGATTATAACATTGATTTGTTGAAATCAGGAAATGATCATTCTTCAAGTGAGTTTCTCGAAACGCTTTTGTCTTCTTCCTTTCTGCCCCTCATTTCCAAACCAACTCGGGTTACAGATCATTCGGCTACTCTCATTGATAATATGTTTTGTAATGTTTTACCCCTCCCTGACTCTTTTATAATTCTTTCAGATATAACGGATCATTTTCCAATAATGACTTCCTTTACTTTGAGAACGCTTGTTAATGACTCCAAATCTTCATTTTCTTTATTTAAACGTAGAGTGTCCCCTGAAAAGTTGGCCAGTCTTGATGCCGCTCTTGATAATGCAGATTGGTCACGAGTATACGACAGTGACGATGTTAATTTGTCTTTTGACAATTTTATGAATATTTTGAATTGTTTTTTGGATGATATAATTCCTAAACACAAGAAAAGAATGGATTATAAGAAGACTCCTAGGTTACCGTGGATTACTAAATCAATTCTTCGCTCAATTAACAGAAAAAATCGTTTATATTATAAATACAAAATGGAAAATACTGATCAATCGAAAAGGAAATACACATCTTATAAAAATACACTAATCAGAATTCTACGTTTTGAGAAGAAAAATTATTACTCACGACAGTTGTCAAAATTTCAGTTTGATATTAAAAATACCTGGAAAGTTTTAAACCGAGCGATGAATATACAGAGCAAAAAAGTAGAGATTGATCAAATTAAATCGGATGATAATTTGATTAACAATTCTGTTGATATTGCCAATGTTTTTAATTCTTATTTTTCTCAGATAGGTGAATCGCTTGCTCAAGATATCCCGGCCACTAAACAAAACTTTACTGACTTTTTAGGCCAACGTAACCCAAATTCTGTTTTTTTTATTCCAACGAATAGGTATGAAATTATTGATATAGTTTCTTCTGTTAAAAATAAGCGCAGTTCCGGTTATGATGGTATTGATAATTGCATTCTTAAAGGAGTCATATCTGCAATTGCAGACCCTTTGACTCATATCTTTAATTTATCAATTTCTCATGGTATATTTCCTGATAAAATGAAATTGGCGAAAGTAATACCAATATATAAGAAGGGTGACAAACTGGATATCAGTAATTATCGCCCAATTTCTTTATTATCTTCATTGTCTAAAGTATTAGAAAAAATAATTTATATTAGAATTATTAAATTTCTTAATTTGCATAAAATTTTTACAAAGTCTCAGTTTGGATTTCGAGAAAAACATAGCACTATTCATGCAATTCTTCATTTCGTTGATAACGTGGTTAACGCAATTGACAACCATGCTCATTTAATTAGTATTTTTTTGGACTTCTCCAAGGCCTTCGATACAATCAATCATAACATTTTACTTTATAAGTTATCGCATTATGGAATACGTGGGAAGGCCTTGGAGTGGCTTAAGAGTTACTTAGGTAATAGAAAACAGTTTGTTACTATTAAAGATAATAATTCAGTTATAAGAGATGTTAAGTGTGGTGTTCCTCAGGGAAGTTTATTAGGACCGTTGCTATTCATAGTATATATCAATGACTTTTCTTCTGTTTCTGAAATACTTTCTTTTATTCATTTTGCAGATGATACCACTGTTATTTTTGCTCACAACGATGTTGATATTTTAGTCCAAAAAGTTAACACAGAACTGTTAAAAGTTACTAATTGGGTCAGGGCTAATAAATTATCATTGAATGTTCAAAAAACAAAATATATGCTTTTCAGTAATACTGTCGAAGCACTAAATTCTAACATAGTTTTAGATGATATTAATTTAGAAAGTGTATTAGATTTTAAATTTCTTGGTATAATTGTTGACAATAAACTGTCTTGGAAAACACATATTGATCATATATGTAAAATTATTTCACGTAATATAGGTGTTTTGAACAGATTGAAATTTTATATTCCTCAAAAGTCATTACTCATGTTATACTCCACTTTGATACTGCCTTATTTGAATTATGGAATTTTGGCTTGGGGTAATACTCATCAGACCCTCTTGAATAGAGTGTTGTTACTGCAGAAAAAAGCCCTCCGTATTATTTGTCATTCTCCTACACGTTCACATACAAATTTACTGTTTGCGTCTAATAAGCTACTAAAAATAAATGAGTTGTTTTTATTGAACTTAGGTCAATTTATGTACATGTTTAATAACAGTTCACTTCCATCTATTTTTGATTCAATGTTCCTTAAAAACCAATCATTTCACTCCTATCCCACCCGACGTTCAAATGAATTTCATTTACCTTTTTTCCGAACAATTTTAGGGAAAAATTCATTTATCTACACTGGTCCAAACTATTGGAATTCTCTGAACCACGATATAAAAACAGCTCCCTCTTTGTATTCATTTCAAAGAAAATTAAAAGCCTATCTTTTGCGATTTTACAATAACATTTGTCATGAATCGGATTAGTTTTACACGTTATTCATTTTGATACCCCTTTCATAAAATCCGCATAGTTGCTTACACATTGTCGCTCGTACTAGCTGACCACCGCCAAGTTCGTGAATAAAGTTTTGGGTTAAGTTAGTCATGCAGTTGATGGATTTTTCTTCGGGATCTGCACTCTATACGCTTATACAATGAGGGATTGTTATTTTTTTTTCCGTCCGGTCTTGTCTCTGTCTTGTTTTTGTTTTCCATCGTCCAGCCCTCGTGTATCGTTATCTCCGTTGTGCTAGTCTTACTTCCTGTCGTAGTCTGTCTTTTGCGGGTTTTTTAGCCTCGTCGATGTCCCAGTGTCGTTTTATGTTCGTTTATATGTTAATGTTGTCATTTTGTGTTTTTCTTCCTTTTCTGTCTGACTCTTTATGGGCTTCCATTTCTAATTCTATTTTGTCAATGTTTTTAAACATTTTTTCCTCTTTTTTTTCTCTGCTGTTACAACTATTTTCGCTGTTGTTGCTTCAGATATTTTCGTTGCTGTCCTGATGCCGATAATTATTACCAATAATTTCAATGATTCTTTCTCTCCTGAGGGGCCCACACTCTACAAGCTTCGTCTTTTCAGTGGGTCCCTCCGTTTTTCGCCTTGTGTACGTTGATATTCAACTTTACTTTACTTTGATTTACTTCAGGCATTGAAATGTATCTTTACTGCAAGTATACAAGTACTGTTTTACTCTGTTAAACTCACTTTGATTGATTATGCGAAGAGAAAGATCGTGCACCTAGTAACGGCGAGCAAACTGCTTAAACACAATCAGTACTTTAGTTGAGAGGCCCAACAAGCCCAACAAGCTCTTGTCAATATATATATATATATATATATATATATATATATATGGGTCAGAATTTTGAACGATGTACAATTGAGCCAAAACAAGGCAAAATCTAACAAGTAGGAAATTCTCCAAATCATTTATCTTACCTGAAAGAGTATATCTCAAGCTTCAATATGAACCCAATTATACTAGGATTTTCCCAGAGGAACACGTTTTTATTCACCGTGGAAGTTTACCATGTCCAGAGCAGCGAACGTCCGTGAGGAATAGTACTGCACATACATTTGAATACCATTTAACATAGTTTGCAAAAATCTGATTCAGTTCAAAATCGTAACGAAATATCTTAAGGGACATGTGTACGTGTTGGAAGAATATTAAGCTTGTACTCCTAACCCGTACGTAATGGTAGACAACTGATGATTTAACCAAATTCGTCATTTCTGTTGAAATATTGCTCTTCCGCTAAACACTTTCTCCACTTTACGCGCATTTTACAGAAACTCAATATTTTGACCTCTTATTTCACTATCCCATACTTTAATCCTCACTCCCAAATAATAGCATACCTTTTTAGGATGTATCTGATCTAGGCAGTCTCTATGACCCAACAAACATAGCATAGTTTTCATCACGGAGGTTCGCATATAGCTCACGGACGTTCGGATCAAACAAGATATTGAAAAATGCAGCTCTCTTGAGGTGGAAACACATTCTACTCACAACAAACAGCAATTTCATGTCGAGAACAAACTCCTCTGCAAAATCCTGAATGGATATTACCAATTCTCAATTATAAAAGCTTGTTTATCTTCTGATACTGAGGAATCAAAGAAAACAATTTTCTATCTCTCGTAAATAGTGAACGTACAAACGTACGTGTAATCTCAGTGACGTAGTCCATCCTTGAGAACGAATATATTTATCACAATTTCGTTATCACGAACTAAAGATTCAGGTCCTAAATTTGTTACTAAAGTCTACAATGAAAAATTTGCTTATAACGAATATGGTCACAGCTAAATATGACAAAGAATTAACATAGAAAAGAAAAGAAGTGTGCTCCGTTATAAAAATACGAAGTTTAGCTGGGGAGGGCAAACGAATACGTTAGGAAGAAATCCCTCTGCGTTTGCTCCTTGTGTTACACACTGTTACCGAGGAGAATTTGTGTTATTGTATGAGTCAGAAATGATATTACGTTCAATACTGCGAAGTTTCGTCATAACAAGACACAATAAGTCCATATAACTTGGATGGATGTTTGTGACTTCGATATTATACAATATGGTTTGTTATAACAAACATTTTGTAGCGCGTCATTTTGGAGGCTCGTTATTCATACAGTTTGTCAATCCGAAAATTGATAGAGTTCGTGTAATCATGAAGCCTTTTTATTCGGTAAATGATAGAAATCTCCGAAGGTTAATCGAAAGGTTTATCAATTGGAACATGAAAAATCATGTTCGCTTATCCAATCGTGGAGAAACAAGTTAACAACCAAATCCTCCCAATTTCAAAACCTCATGATAATCGTTTTCACCTAAACGAACATCAGGCCCATTCCACTTTTAGAAGAATGGACCTAAAGAAAATGAACCTTGATATCTAATTTTAGGACTAACAAACTTTCGGAATAAGAACATTTTTAATGAGAAACCTCCTGAATTAAGTACGAACATTTTTTTTTTCTCATTTTCGGAATAACAAACCTTTGGACATTCGGAGTATCGAATCTTTGGAAGAGCAAACGTATCAAAGTTCAACCTTAAACCTATCTTTAATCATCACCTTTTTTAGCATGTGTTTTCAAAGTAAGCACAAAGCACAAACAAATTGACGATCTCTCTGTCTCTTAAATGTAAAATAAAAAAAAAAAATATTGGAAAAAATTACAAATTAACATTGCTTTTCATTGATGAGCAGAAAAAAAACACCAAGTCATGATAAGCGGAGGATTTGCGTGTTTTCATCAGACAATAATTGTATACTGTATTATTTTTGTTCGCTTGTGACGGCATTTCGATGAATTAAAAAAAAAAAAAACTTCTCCAGAGGAATCTGGTATAACGAGAGTGCACTGGCAATTCTTTTCTCTGTTGGAGCTCGATTCCTTTTTTGTTTCTTCTCATTTTCATTCAACTGCTTCCACGTCCTTTTGAAACGTTTCCGTTTCTTCTTCAACACATGCCCATTACAGACTTCTTCCGTCGTTATCCTGAATGTGATTGCGTAGCACTTTTCGGATTTGTTTTGTTTTGTATTTGTTTTCTGTTTGGTCGCAACATGTTCAGGCTACTTAGGGAATGAGAAAAAATCGTCATGAAGAGAGAAATAAGAATGAATTAAGGCATTTGATATCATGACAATTACAGCGAACGTCCGTTATGGAGACCAAAACTGGATGTGTTCTGTTTGAGACGGCAGCTACCATACTCATAAGATAAACACTTGGAGCATCTGTCACTAAAAAGTGGCACTGTTCTTCTTTCTCCTACTATGTAATCCATTGACTATTCTACCAACGAACATCCGTGACCAAAACGTTTTCCGTTTGTTATTACAGGTAAATTGAGTGCTGAACGTTATTCACTTTTGGGTATGAGCGACTCGGTGATTTGGTAATATCTTCAAGTAACATTAACTTAATGTGCAGTGATATATTTGTAATTATCAGAAATTTTCTTTCTCGGACAGAACGTCCGTGAGTGAAACTTTCAGAACCCGTAACAGTACAAATTGTCTCCAGAACCTCATTAGAAAGAAATTTAAATGCACAGAAATTACAGATTACGCAAAATTCCATTTTTCTATAACTTTGTTTTCAGTGTTAAGCAGTTTTTGTATAATTAGAGGGAAAACAAGCGTAAAATTGTGAGTAAATTTTCAACTGTTTGTTCATCATGATCACATAACGCCTTAAAAATTCTGAAACTACTGCTCTAAACTCATTGTTTACTTTGTAAAACTTTATTAGTCGCTATTGGAGCCAAAAATTTTAAAGAATACAGGACACTTTCGGGACAAGTTATCCCTATCATTGGGATTGCATACGTCACGGACGTTCGCTGGAATTGTCACGGACGTTCGTTCTACTACAAGGGTCATGTTCCAGGACGGATAACTAATCGGCAGAGAGTACCTAGCCTTCCTAACTCTTTCAAAAATTTGAAAAGGTATTGTCAATGTAAATTATAAGAAATTTGACATCCTTACAAGATATGTATTGCTCAGAGGAGGATCAGGAGGTGAATTTTCAGAGAAAATATTAATTATTTGCTCGGTTTTCGATGAATTGCATGGTCCAAAAACTGCGGACGAGCCTCAGTCCGCTTAAAAAATGACATGCAGCTCCTCGGCTAGAGAGCCAAAGGTAAAATGTACCTTCGCCATCAAAGCAAGATGGTGTCCCACTCGAAAACGTTTTAATCATCACGGACGTTCTTTTTTTCTCGGAGGTTCGTCTAGAAAGATAATTTCGGTTCCTATTTGACAAAGGATGGATAGAAACTCAAAACAAACATATTATCGTGTGGCTACATCTTAGTTAATTATGACTCAGAACAATATCGCCAATAACGTTTAATGGGCTACGATCTTTATCAGAAAATAGCGGAAGCACGTCCGTGACGAAAACTGAGTATAATTTTGCATAAAAGAATGTTACGTCCCAAGTACAGCCAGCAGACGTACAATTTTTGCAGGATATGTTCATTAGGTGGAACACCAAATTTTCGTGTACACTACAGTTGGGACAACAAAGTAGAATTTGCAGCAGCGATAGAAATAAAAGCATCACGGACGTTCGTCTGTTTAGGGCTTTGATATTTCAATTGTTCTCTGTAATTTTATACGTGCTCATAAAGTTCTTATAATTTCGTGGTACATACCCATGATATGTCAGATCCAGAACATGGTCAGATATTAGATGTCACGTACCATAATAAAGGCACATCATTAGCTTGAAAAACAAAAATTATTGAGAAAACAGCGTTTTACCGTATTTTTACGCTTTAAGTCCTTGTCAAATGAAAAATATCAGGCAAAAGTCAACCAAACCATATATTTCCTGAAAGGAAATTTACCAATCTTTGAGATGACATAAAAAAATCTGGTTTCTTAGATCATCCTGGCGTGTTCTAAGGGAAAGAATGTCATAAGGTGCGAAAATTGGCAATTGTACATCATTCAAAATTCTCACCCATATATATATATATATATATATTATATATATATATATCTTTCATCATATTCGAGCACTATAGAATGTAAATGAAAAATCAACACTAACAGCAACCATAAAAACGTAACGTTACAACACAACCCATTCTTTCGGGTCGCTTACTGCTGCCACTATGTAAAATCTTCTACTTATATACAGACGTCTTCGGGACCAACAGTTTCTAATATTTCCGTTATATCCAATTTCTATCAAGTCGAACAATCACGTATGTAACGACGTATATGTATGTCAATAAAGATGGTGTTCAGTTCTGGTTAAGGTGAGGTTTGGCTTTTTAACGTTTTGCAGGATATTCAGAAACCACTCTATGAGATTTCAAAGAGCATGCAATATTCTATTCTAAGGGGTATCAACAGTTTATTTGATGAAAATTGGTTTTGAAATGGCTGAGATATCCAAAACCAAGGTGTAACAAAGAGATTCTAAAAGGTGTGGCCTGTCGCCTTTTTTATTATCACGCTTTTGGACATCTCAGCCATTTGAAACCTGATTTTCATCAAATACACATTGAATCCTTCTTGAAATTACAGTTTCTAATATTTCCGGTATATCCAATTTCTATCAAGTCGAACAATCACGTATCTAACGATGTATATGTATGCATATATATATAAACAATGATAATTCCAGGAGGTAAATTTTACTTCGTTATCACCTTGTTCGTTATGACGAGAGTGCACTCTATACATAATGTGTGGATTCTTTATTTTTGTTCCAAAGGATCATGTCACTCAATATGCCCTGTCAAGGCTACAACGTCTTCATCAATCTGAGTCTCTTTGCTCATCTGAGTAAAGCCATCGGCGCCTTTTCTGTTTGAGACTGTATCTCTCCTCCACGATGCTCTTTTGCCTGTGTGTAAACAAGTGTTTAAAGAATCAATGTAAACTGAGATTCCGCTTGCATGTTGATGTTATGTATATGATATGTTATCATAATACCATTTCACCAGTTGTGTTATTTTTCATGACAATTTCTGAATAATACCTCCTTGATCATCTGAATAAAGCACTAACCGAAAGAGTCATGTTTATGTGAATAACCAACGCCTAACCAGAATATATACTTCCAGATAAAAGGATTTGTTAAACTATCAAAGCTATCGAAGCAGATGCTGTGATTATGACTCATCATGTTATTTCAAAGTTCAATGATGACACATGCGCCTTCGGCGAAGATCAAGAAGTTAATTCGAAGACGATGTACAGTGTTTTGGGATTTTTTTTGTTTTGTTTTACTTTGTTTCTTGTCGTTAACATGTCCTTGCTACTTTCTTGATTAAGTGTATGTTCTGTTTGGCTCCTAAAATCTTAAATTCCAAAAGAAAATAATAATAATAATAATAACAACAACAACGTAGCTGCCATGAATGTCAATTCTCCCAGTCTTTGAACGAAATGAACTACTTCATATAGCTTTCAATGATATTTTTTTTTCATCGAAATTACAGCTCATTTAATCCACTGATATTTCCCCCTCATTTTACCTCAAATGAGACGCGAGAATATGATGAATAAGTAAAATGATAAATAAGTGCGTTAATGATTATCATTATTCGTGCATGACAAAATGATAATGACAAACATGCACTTCCGAGATTTAAAGCGGTTTCATGGGTAAACGAGATGTTGCGATTGTTTTATCAGCGGTAAGATATTTTTTTCTTTTATCAAATTTTCATTTGATTACTTACTTTATTTTTTCTCGATTCCATTTCATTTCTCTATAATGTCATTGATAAAAAACCAATCTGGAAAATAAAATATATTCAAGTTCTATATCTACAAACAACGGGAATAAAAATGGTACAACTATTATGTACTGTCACACAGATAATTTATTCCATGCTTGCATGTGTACCTTAGTCATATCAACTCTTCTTTTTTTTTTATATCTGGAACCTTGCACTTAGGGTTGCATATTTCATAACTGTTGTTTTCTTTCTAAAATTCTGTCTATTTTCTAATGTTCTAATTTGAACACTGAATTAATTTGTTTTATATTCGTGTTCACCAAAGTGATTATATTGATAGTAAAAAAAAAAAAAAAACCACAATATATGAACGAATGGCTGAATGAATGAACGCTCACCTCGACATAACATAAAAAGCAAACAACATATCAGGATCCAAGAAACCACTAAGGCTGCAATTAATCCTCCCAAGACAGCTGTCGACACACCTGCGCAGAAGAAATCGAGTTTGCCGTGAGAAATCTATACGAATATGATGTTCACACATTTGTAGACACTTCATGATAAGTTTATATTACATAAAGCTGTTAGAGGATGTTCCTAAATAACATGAATACGTTTATCCTATTTCACACACTGCCTAAAGCTGGACATAGTCTATAACGAACGATGACGGTGTCAACTCCTTTGTGATGACTTTTGTAACGATAATGGGGATGGTCTTTTTCACCCTTGGAAACCTTTTCAGTTTCGACACTGTTCTACCAGATGGCCCTGCCATTATTATTACCCAAGCATTGCTAGGTACCCATTTATACACCTGGGTCGAGAGGGACATTGTGGGTAAAATATCTTGCTCAAGAACGCAAGCACTGGGCTTGATTCGAACTTGGGTCCTTAGACTGAAAGTAGGGAGTCTTATCCACTATGCCACAGTGCCACCACTTTGACAGTGGAATAGTGGATAACTTTTATCTGAAATTACAAACTGTGCCCAAATGTCTCAAAATCCACTGAAATCAAAGGGGAGAACTTTCATTTGTGACACTGCACCTCAAAACAAACAAAAAGTCGCCAGACATGAATTTTTAGTTAAGACCAGATTCTGAAAGAGCAGACTTTAAGCTTTAAAATGATGTATAACTCAAATCAAATGGACTCTCCTAACCTATCTAAATATTGGAAAGAAAGCACAAACTCAGGAAAAGTGTGAACTGAGAAAAGAGGCTCTGAAGTACAGTGTCTATTCAAGCGCTTAATCTTTACCAAACCGTGCTGGCTGTGCAATGAATGGGACAAAAAACAGGAAGTAAACCACCAGAGTAACAACAATGAAGGGATTATCAGATTGAATTGAAATTAGGCATGCCTCATCAACACATTCTGTCCATAATCAATGCCAACTTTCAAAGCAGTAGCACTATCTTTTCAAAAGTTATTAGAGTTGAAAGTGAAGAGTGTGGACAAGGTTTTTCAGAAATGAAAAAGGGATTCTAAAGACACACCTAATCACACTATTCTACCAAGAATGTTCGAGATAAACTGCTAAAAAAACACACTTTCCTGCCCGTTTTATGATACCAAATTTTAGCATGATGGAAAAGAAGACCCTCTCTTTCAGAAAATATGAAAAAGTCAAGTTCGGCTAGGTTGACCCACTTCACTTATTTTCAGTCCTCACGCAAAATCAGTGTGTGCGACTTTATGTTCGTTTTGAGGTGCACGGTCACATTTGGTCTGAAAAAAAATATCCAACAAATTTGATTAAATGCATTTTTGTTTTCATATTTTCCGAATGACTGTCCATTTCTTCTTCATTTTTTTTTCCATTGTTGGCTTTCACAAATGAGGCAAATAAAAGTGGGTATGAAAATAACACATAATTTCCAGACTAGGGAAGGGTCAAAAGGATATTGATAGTGTGAAATAATCATAGAAGGTGTGTACACCGAACTTTGACACTAAAGTGACAAAAACATAACACGGTATTGGGTACAGCAGACGATTAAGCTTTCATGTTTTCGACGACTAGTATCCATTTCCTGATCCCCTTATGTCCAATGGAGCAAGGGGTGTAATGTATCAAAATACTGCTATAGGATTACGAATAGGTCTTGAGCGTATAGGTGTGTGAACTAGGACAAAGAGCACATTATTGGTTTTCGTCCTCCTGCTTGGAAAGAAGATTTGGCAACTGTTGTTATTTTTTAAACTAACAATGACCATTCCTTGGAGAATCTGTCTGTGGAGTAGGTCCAGTGGACACAATATTTGCTGTAGCTTTGCTCTCCTTGGAAAAGTCTGGTCAGTACAACAACAACAAGAAAAAAAGAAAAATATTGGCGAATAAAGATATGAAAGAATTCGTGACATCAGATGTGTGAGTAAACAAAAATACATATATACATACATACATACATACAATTTCTATATGTAAATGACACTGACCATTCAGACAATAGCACACGATTCATTTCGTTCATTACTGGTGAATATGGACAATAATATGGATGAAATACTAATGCCAAGTTTAACCCTGATCACTATCAATATACATGCAATTGACTCACTTTCAATGTTTTAAATTACGTGTACGATTTCTCAACCAGGCGTGTAATTGCTCATGCACACATCGCGGGAAATATATGAAAGAGCAAAGGTTAAATACTTAAATATTAGTGTATGTGAGTGTTTGTGTGTCTGTGTGTGTGTATGTGTGTGTGTGTGCTTGTCTTTGCGTGTGTTTTACCGTGTTTTACGGGGTCGGCAGTCTACGTGGTCTTTTGTAGAATGAATGAAAATCTGAAGATGTAACGTTTAATAGAAATGAAGAGGTCAAGAAGGCGAAAATTCATGTTTCATTCTGGCTTAAATTGACTAAATGTGTAACATGCTACAACAGCATCGCAGTGCGATTAAAACACAAGACGACATTAGTATAACATGTAACATCATCTGGATATACTTTGGAAAGGTAAGAGTTTATTGTAAAAAGAAATCACTAACTTTGTGCGATTCGTCAGTCGCATTAGTATATATTTTGATATTGATAATACCAAATTTCAGTCTCATGTTCGTTTGTTGTGTTTTGATTTAATGTATACCATCAAAAGAATTACCAACACTTTAAAGAATGGATATACCGTGACTTCCAAACAGGCAGCGATATGATGTTGGGTAATTATATGAATACAAAGGAACACAAGGTTTGTTTTTTAGCAATGTGTACTGACTATTATATACAATTTTGAAAAATTACATTAAAAACATGACAATTCATCGTCTACCTTAAACAAATGGAAACCTCACAGTCCTTAAAAGAAAAAAAAAGAAACTTACAGTGAAATGATGTTGGATTCTCGGCCCCTTGAGTAGTTTGAGTCGGCGGAATTGTCGTTGTCACTGTTTCTTCCGTGGAAATGAATGGAGATAGCGAGGTTCCCTCTGAAGTTTCTAGTTTTGTCGCATTTTGAATAGAGGTTAGCGGGGAAAACAAACAAAAAGTAAACATAGAACACATCACAAAGTAGCATTCATACGCAGAGACATGTAAACGCACTTGACTAAATTTAATCATAATGTCGGCTCAAAGATTTGTGCAGATCAGTATTTACAAGATAGTACAGCTGGCATAAAATGCATCGAGTAAAATTCACACTTACATAGTTATGTTATCTGTAGAAAGTTCTTGTCTTGTGGTAAAATTTGTCAAGAAACACTTTTTTCATAATCTAATATCAGGAGTCGGTCTTACACCCACTAGAGCCATTATGTTTAAAGGGATGGTACAGTTTTGGTGGAGCTGATTATTTGACTTTTAACTTTTTTTCGAGATACCAAGAAACCACTTATGAAATGGTACTGAGCATGCCATTCTAAGAGGAATTTAAAGTTAATTTGATGGAAATCGGTTGTGTAATGGCTGAGACATCCAAAAAAAAAAAGTAAAACAAAGAGATAGTAATAAAATGTGGGTCCCACATTTTATTAGTATTGCTCTGTTTTGGGTATCTCAGCCATTTCATAACCAATTCCTCTTGGAATTACATGCTCTTTCATATTTCATAGGAGTTTTCCATTATGTCACACACACACAAAAAAAAAAATGTCAAAAACCTGAAGTTAGGTCTCAACCAAAACTATACGAGCCCTTTAACATGTTGCAGTGAAACATTTAGTAGGTCTGACGGTCTTATGCTAAAGTCACATGAGCCGAAGGCGAAAGTAAGCTATTGCGATCACTCATCGTCCGGCGTGCGACGTGTGTAAACTTACTTTACATTTCCATCTTCTTCTTGAAAACTCCATGACGGATTTTCACCAAACTAGGCAGGTAGCATTCATATTGGAGTGATGAATATGATCTCAAATTGTTTAAATGGGCATCATCCATCCCCCCCCCCCCCGGACAGGGGCGCCGAAAGCCCCACCCCCCCCCCCCCCAAAAAAAAAAAAAAACAAAACAAAACAAAAACAAAAACAAAAACAAACAAACTAGAAAAACAAACAAACTAGAAATGTCGCTACGGCGACTGGTGTATGCCTCCGCCATAATACATGGTTCTCCTAATAGGTCTATAGTACAATGTCTTGACAATGTGTGATGACAGTTTCACACAAATGGCAAAATATTAAAATGACAGGTTTGCCACAAATGTGCTGAATGTTCAGTTTCCTAGAACTAGGTTCAATTGAATGAATGATTAAAACGTCAGAGTGCAGGTATTTGGGGGAACTGATGATTTTTACTTGACTTTTGACCCTTTTATAAGTTTATGCTTTGAGTAATTTTCAAGGTATTGAGAAAAAGTATAATTTCAGTATCAAATGGTAAAATAGTATTATCTAAACCTGGCCTTTGACCTTTGACCTCACAGTTCCAAAGAGAATCACTGTTAGGTAGAACATGCATAAATATGTAAGTTTCATGATAATACCTTGAGTTACTTTTGAGATAATGGAGGAAGAAGTGCAATTTAGCACTTTCACTTGACCTTTGACCTTTCGACCTTTGACCTTTTGGCAAGAAACTTCCCACAAAATATATATTGGGTTATACATGCATACATCAAGTTTTAAAAAAATCCTTCAGGCATTGCATAAATATAAGGAAAGTAGTGATATTTTGAGGAGTTGACCTTGACCTTTGACCCATGACCCCCAACTTCCCTAGATAATCACTGTCCATCGGTACATGAATATATACTAAGTTCCATGAAGATACCTTGAACCATTTGCGAGATATGGAGAAAAACATGAAATTTCAACCTTTTTTTCACAAAATAACCTGTGACCTTTGACCCGTGACCCTAAAATCCAAACAAAGTATCATCCCCCCCCCCCCCCCCCCCCCAGGATATACCCTCATACCAAGTTTGATGCAAAACCACCTCACGGTTCTTGAGATATCGACAAAAACAAAACGGGACGGACGTACGGACGGACGGACGGACGGACGGACGGACAACCCGAAAACACAATGCCTCCGGCCACTTCGTTGGCGGAGGTATTTAAAAAAAAAAAAAAAGATTAAGGACTCTGTAAAAATCTTCTTAGCTAGAACCAGAAGTTATTGAGCTAAATCAATACTATATTATATGAGTTTACATTGATGACTATAGTTTCAAGTTTGTTAATGGAAGATCACGCGGTGCCCAGTCCCCCCCCCCAACACACACACACACACACACACACACACACACACACACACACACACACACACACACAGACCATCTCGGATTGCTCTGCCAACAAGGCAGTCCCCGGACGACACCGGATGTTTTTGACCTCAAAAGAAAAGTTGCCGTGATGGCCTCCCGGATGTGCAAGCGGCAAAATACATCCTGCCTTTGTTTTTTGTTTTGTTTTTTCTGAGAGGGAACATTAGATATCATGTATTATATATATATATATATATATATATATATATATATATATACTTTCCTTTCTGTGATATATTTCATAGAAAGGAAAGTAAACCCAAACAGAAAACAGCCTGCATCAACCTTTGAAGGTTGAAAATCAGTTTTGAAAAAAAAAAATGCAGAAAAACAGCAACAACGTGCGACAAAATGTATTCCTGTGCCAGATTGTTATTACAACACTCCTTTATTTGCATAACTTTTAATATAGAAATGCCATGCAAGGATCATCACATGCCCATCTGCTTTTTTTTTTTCTTTTTTTTTGTGGATAAACTAATCACACACTATATTATATCATGAAATACAATATTTGTTTATTAAATTGTTATCAACATCGAATTTATACATAAGCCGGATGACAGCAACACTAAGTCTTATTTCCGTTTTTGTTTATTTTTTCTTGCAAATTATATTCATTTCAAATTTAGAAATATAGACTGAAAAGGGCGTAAAAGGAAAATGTAAGTATCAAAATGTTATTTGTCTTAGGTCATTTCTATTGTTGCAATATTTTTTATTGTCAACGCTACGACAGATATTTCTATTCACTCACTTTAAAGCTTAGAGTTAGTTCTTTCAGAGTCTACACCTATACGAACTATTCAAGTGTGGGGCCGATTTGGTTTATTTGTAATGTCGGGTCATATTGGATGTATCTTCCTTTTTTTTTCTTATGAATGTTTCTTGTACATATAGCAGCTGTTGTGCAATGCGTACCATATCTTACAGTAGGGAAAGAACAATGGTAATAATAATAACAATACTTATAATAATAACAATGACACAAACATTTTTGCGATATATCACAATGACAGCACAATTATTGCGTAAATGAGGATGATCATGCTTTTTGTACCGTAATACAAAAAAAAAATCAATATTACAATGAAAAGTCAACAAAATCAATAACAAATCAAAAGCAGCAAGGTCTCATACCTTTCACATCTGAAGCGATTGTTGTGTTCCAGTAGACATTGAATATTCTATCGTGAACCTTCGCAATATAGCAGGCGTATATTCCAAAATCCGCAGAACTGACATTCTTTATAATAAGGGAAAAGTCATCTGCAATGTCGAACGAGCCATCCCAATATCCCTGACCAGATCTTTGACCAGGAAAAAAGTGTTGATCGAGCATTACCACGTATCCGGTGAGTCTGTCACTAGCTTTCAACCAGAGCACGATTGCTGAGTCTTGGTTTGCCCTGCATGGAAGTAATCCTTGTTCTCCTTCTACTAGTTGTACGGACGCATCAGTGAAATCGTACTCACTTGAACCCTCCACAGCAATACCTGCGACATAAAACAGAGTCTTCGATTACAATAATCGACACTCCTGGATGATATGGTGACTTACATTTGCATTTAGATTCAGACAGGGGAGAATTTAAAACATCAGATATGGCAGGACAAGATCGTGCTTAAGGTAACTTGTTATTCGCCGTCCAGTGTGTAACTAAATCTGAGCGTTGTGTGCGATATCTTCACTTCTTCTAACTCTCTTAGACAGAACTCGCACCACTTCCATCTTGTTTCTTATTGCTGGCCACGAATGTCATCGTCTTAGATATGAGTGCTATGATATGTCGCGAGGTTGCTGCTATCAGTCGATGATTAATTACCATTTTTTTTTTTTTAGATAGATGCTAGATTCCTCCCCCCCCCCCCCCCACCATTACCACTACTACCACATGCTGCATGCTGAGAGGTTTACCCCCGTCACACTAGAGGTAGAATGAGCCGGAATGCCGTTGGAATGAAAATTCTTCCTGCCTATCTGCATATTCGGAGTGCATTCTAAAAATTCTGACGACTTTCTGAGTGCGTTCCAAGCATTCGGGCTCATTCTTGTGACCAGCCCGAATGTTTTAAGCATGCTCAAAACATTCGAGGAGCATTCGAAGTGGAGAAATATCGATTTTTATTTGAAGGGTGTTGTTACTGGACTCTGATTGCATTCTAAATAATCCTACGGCATTCTCAATATTCTGAAGGCATTCTAACAGCATTTGAAACAATCTGATCTCATTTGAGGGAGAATCGGAACGGTGCTGCACCTCAAATTCTGTCAAAACATTTCAAATGCTCATACAATTACTCCCAATTAAATACTGGTTAGTGAAAAGATTAGAGTAAAGATTACGATTAGGGTTAGCTTTAGGGTTAGAGTTTGGGTTAGGGTTTATTATATAGAATTAGGTTCAGGATTAGGAGTAGGGTTAGGGTCACGGGAAGGGTCGGGGTAATTGCCCAAGGTGTAACTAGCCTAGACACTCTCTTTCAAGAAGGTCTTGCGGAAGGACAACAATCTGTAGCAAAGCAATATGGTCCAAGGATGATCGGATTGAGACTGGTGAAAACCACCATTTTACACGCTATTGGAGACCATTCCGGCGGCATTCTTGACACACGCGGGACATTCGTGTTGCATTCTAAGTACATTCTAAGTGTATTCCAAATTTTCGGGCTTCATTCTGTTTGAATTCGTGGACATTCGAAGTATATTTGGTAGCCATTCCTGGAACGTTCTGACCGCATTCGAAATGAGTTTGTACTGGTACTACATGCGAGACGCTTTTCGACCATCAGACTTCGGGCAGCAATCGAACTGCGCTCGTGAGGCATTCGAAGTGCTTTCTAGGGATTCTGACCCCATTCTAACAGTATGCTGAATATTCCTACAGCGTTCCAAGTACATTCGAGCAGCATTCGAGAGCTAATTCATTCGGAATGTGCAAGAATGATTCAAGAACGATTCGAAGTCCATCCCAAGTATTCGAACAGCATTCCCTACTTAACCGTTAGAATTTGAATTTTTCTCCCGAATGTGGCACGAATTTGGAAAATCTTTAATTCCGGCTGGTTCTGTCTGATTCGTGCTGATTCCGAATAAGTGTGACGGGGGTAACGCCTTGATCCCAAACATGTGTTTGCATGAATCACGAAGAGTTGCTACTCCATCTCTGTAACACCTCCCTGGAGTGACTCACTTTCTGCGTGGGTTACCAGCTCCTCGTGCATGGGATGACATGCACAAGCTTGTCCAATCCCAGATTTTTGGTAAACTATTTCGACGACCAAGCCATTATCATTTTTATTTTTCCTTACAAAAACAGACGAATAAAGAAAATCGACTTCGTCAAAGAAGAAAACGGTTCCAAATTAAGCCAAGTTGACTTGAATTGTAAATTATTTTCAGTTCAATTACAAAATCAGCTAGTGATTTTCGTTGGGTTGTGTGTGTGTGTATGTGTGTGTGCGTGTGGATCTGTGTAGTTTACAAAAAAGTGCTACTTTTTGGATATACAAAACAACATGGCATTTTGTAACATTTGTCAAGATTTTAATCTTTTTTTCGACATATTGAAACAATGCTCTTCTCGTAATCATGTCTAAATTTCAGCTGACAAGTCGACTTGAATAATTTTATGAAGAAAATTACACATTCAGTAAATGTCTTACCGTATTACACAACTACTGTGCTAGTACACATGAATAGTCTTGTCTATGATGCACTAGGCAGGAATACCTATTCATTCATAAATACACGGGTCGAGGGTGTGAATGTGCAGAGGTCATAGCACATGCTGCAGTAGACATGCACACTCACGCGAACAAATTAAAATACATACACGAACGAGTATGATGATAATAATAATAACATTAACTTTTTATGTGCCATGTTCGCACGTCCGACTCAGGCGACGGCGTGCCAACTTCGCATATTCTGCTCAAACGCGCAAACCCGCCCAATCCGATTGATAAATCGTCAAATGCCGCAGTAAAATGAAAGCGTTTCACGCGCTTCCGTTCCTCTCACATATCGCTTGCATTTTGTGTGGTGATTGAATATCAAGCGGTGTTCTCTGCTGGATTTGCATGTAAATTGAAAGTTTCTGTCACTGTTTGCGTGCAAAAGTCGTGCCTTTCCAGTTATTTTGCTACTGGTCATATGAAAGATTTGTCATGCGGTAGTACATCAAAGCAAAGCTTGGCATTTTTCCACAACTTTACTCACTATTTGTCCAACATGACAGAAATCTATACAAGTTACATAGACTTGAAAAACAGCATGTTATCTCAAGGCATGATTACGTTGGTGTCTCAGAATAATGTGGCACGTAGAGTGTTTCCACCATGGCACATAAAGAGTTGATAACATTAATATTAATAATAATGATGATGATGATGATGATAATGATAATAATAATAATAATAATGATAATAGTAATAATAATTATGATAACAATAACATACATTTTGTGTGTTTGTTTGCTATCAATCTTGTACACACAATTGTTCAAGTGAAACTGTTACATGTTGGAATGTAATGGTATTGTGACGCTTGACTTCTTGTACTGGCATGCACCATGCACTGTGTTTAATGGTTTGGAGTGTGATCATAGATTGCTCAAAGTGGAGAGTGAGTGAATTAACCCGTTGAGGACGACCTGATTTTGTTATAACACCCATCTCCAATCGACACCTGCCGGAGTATACTCTGCACTAGTCTTTAACGGGTTAAGATATGACGAGTATTCGACATTGTTTATGCATTAACGTTCATAACAAACAAGAAAAGAAGGTAGCGTGTGTCTGTAAATAATTGAATCTCGGACTGCCCGAGGCAATGTTATACAGCATGTTTATAATAACATCATAAATGTTCACCACCCGCGATATATATTTTTTTTCATCTGAATTGATTTATCTTTGTTTTTTATGTGTTTAACAACTGCTCTTATGAGCTCTTGTCGGTTTAAACTGCTTACTAATATCATGTTTCTACTGGATTACTGGTCCACAGAAACAATGAGAAAGAATGCTGGTGTTAAACTATAAACGCAGTAGAAGTCGTTGATGTTTCTGGCCTGTTTGCTGAAGCAGAATATGATACTTAGTCATACTCACAGTACGAAAGGATCACTGTAAACAGTAGAAGTGCCGCCTTCCATTCTTTTGCAAAATTTTTGCGCCAACCTGCCATATTGGAAACTAGAACACAAGTCCTTTGACACCACTCAGCTATGTTGGGAATGAAAATTACACAGAATGATGTACGCGAAGGGTTTGACAGAGGGAAAAATACTGCTTCTGCGCAGTCGCAGTCGGTGAGTCTAGTGGGAATTTCCCTTGTGTGGACTTCAGTTTTGAAAAGGTACTGTATCTGCCTATGACATCAAACACAAAGTGTTAAAGCCATTTCTATAATATTGCACCAAAAAGGAATGCTCACCCCATGAACCTCGTGTGTACAATGCCGGTGTGTTGGCACCTATTATCAATTCGCTTTGCGAGGATATTTTTTTGATCAATTTCATCATGAAATCAATCAATGATTTCTACATGCACCGCAGACACAGATGCGCAATACAATGTACACACGCTCATACACACATTACACACGCTCAGAAACACATTACACATAACAAAGACATACACATTCGACACACTCACGCAAACACACATACATACACACACACATAAGCAAGCAACTGCAACATGTAACATGCAACTAGAGTGTACACATGTTGGTTGAAGAAACATTCTGGCCAGCAGCTACGCACTAATTCTATAAATATAAAGTATGAGGGGCAGTTCAGATAAAAGTTATAAGCTATAAAAAACGAAATAACAAGCAGCTGAAATTGGTAATAAAGATTCGGCCTGATGTATTATATTACATGGAATGTGACTGTGTAGTACAAAGCCTAACAAAGAGTCGCCACCCCTTGATATTGCATGAGGCCTCAAAAGAGGTAAAACGAAACAATGAAGTCAATTTTGAGCTTTTCATATTTTCTGAAAGAGTGATCCTTCCTCTACATTATTCCCAAGTTTGGGATCATAAAATGAATGAAAAATGGTGGTTTTCAGCAGTTTTTGTACAACCTTAATTTTTAGAGTGTTGTGATCAAGTATGTCTTGGGTGTCTATTTGTGACCGTGCACCTCAAAACGAACACAAAGTCGCACACACTGATTTTGCGTGAGGACTGAAAATAAGTGAAATGGGTCAACCTAGCCGAACTTGACTTTTTCATATTTTCTGAAAGAGCGGGTCTTCTTTTACATTATGCTAAAATTTGGTATCATAAAACGGGTAGGAAAGCGTGTGTTTTTAGCAGTTTATCTCGAGCATTTTTTGGTAAAATAGTGTGATTAGGTGTGTCTTTAGAATCCCTTTTTCATTTCTGAAAAACCTTGTCCACACTCTTCACTTTCAACTCTAATAACTTTTGAAAAGATAGTGCTACTGCTTTGAAAGTTGGCATTAATTATGGACAGAATGTGTTAATGAGGCATGCTTAATTTCAGTTTAATCTAATAATCACTTCATTGTTGTTACTCTGGTGGTTTACTTCCTGTTTTTTGTCCCATTCATCGCACAGCCAGCACGGTTTGGTAAAAATTAAGCGCTTGAATAGACACAATGTACTTCAGAGCCTCTTTTCTCTGTTCACACTTTTCCTGAGTTTGTGCTTTCTT
The DNA here is from genome assembly GCF_040938485.1 of Diadema antillarum. Taxonomy (NCBI): domain Eukaryota; kingdom Metazoa; phylum Echinodermata; class Echinoidea; order Diadematoida; family Diadematidae; genus Diadema; species Diadema antillarum. The sequence goes on along the minus strand of NW_027272108.1, from coordinate 417,341 downwards.
TCCAATATTTAGATAGGTTAGGAGAGTCCATTTGATTTGAGTTATACATCATTTTAAAGCTTAAAATCTGCTCTTTCAGAATATGGTCTTAACTAAAAATTCTTGTCTGGCGACTTTTTGTTTGTTTTGAGGTGCAGGGTCACATTTTAAGTTTTTTTGAAAATCCTTTGCACACTCTTCGCTTTCAACTCTAATAACTTTTGGAGGAATGTTATATAACTGTTTTGAAAGTTGTTCATTAATCATTGACATATTGAATATGTTAATAGAGCACGCTTAATTTTTAGCTTAATCTGATAAACCCTTTGTGGTTGGTGCTCCAGTAGTTTATATCTTGTTCTTTTTTTATCTTTTTCTTTTTGTCCCATTCATCACACAGTTTGGTACATATCAAATGCTTGAATAGACCCAGTCACCCTGTACTTCAGTCTTTCTTTTCTCAGTTCACACTTTTCCAGAGTGTGTGCTTTCTTTGAAATATCTAGATAGGTTAGGAGAGTCCATTTGTAATGAGTTATACATCATTTTAAACCTTACAGTCTGCTCCTTTAGAATCTACCCTTAACTAAAAATCCATTTTGGTTTTGTGATGCAGGGGGACATAGGTGATGATACGGAAATTTAAAGGAAATGGCTAGTAACTGATCAGTGGAAATCAGTTGGAAAGCTAGGGATGATTGTTCTAATCCTTGTGGGATTCATTTAAAAGTACATTATATATCTATTGTTTTGTGAAAATGATTTGCTTCAGAATGGTTTCATATTCAAGTAATGTGCAGTTCAATGTTTCCAGGTTAGCATGTCTGCACAGAGTCGGGGCGATCGTTAACGGCCCGTTAACGATTGCCACATAATTACTGGGATCAGTCCATGCCTTTTAATCGATAGAATCATGCTTCATTAAACATAAACAAAGGGCATCATTGGCAGAACTTCAATCTTCATCTCGAAGTGCCTTTAAGGGGGGATACAATGCTTTAGTTGGGTATTGTGCTGGTCATTTGCTCAGACTTTTCTACTCAACATCTATCATGACGTATTGTGTTTTTCTATAATTATGTATGAATCATAGCTTTCTGTCACATAGATACATTCTCTTTAGCTGTCCAATGGTCCTGTTCGCACGCTCATCTCAGAGTATTTCGAATAGAGAAATGACAAGTTTTCGTGTTTCTTTAAATTCATGTATAAATAGAACGAAAGCAGAGGACATGACCGATGACGATTCCATCAAGGCGAGATGTCAAAACACGTCACAAATCCTTTAAAGTTGTCGAAATCTTCGTCCCGTTGAACGTTGATAGATAAATTATCCTCTATTTCAGCATTTGCTTTTTCGTTCCAACTTGGCTATTTCTTCGGTTCCCGTGAACAAAGGGTTAATAGACATTGAACCATATGACGATAAGTACCAACATACCTAAACGGGAAACGCCATGGACTGGTGCAGCTCGTTGTCAACCAATAGCCTTGGGCGAACTGTACAATATGTGCCCGTCATGCCTATTGAGGTGTATTGTAGTCAGTATCGGAGACATAACATTATTTCATGTGCACAAATCTAAAAATATCCCCACACAACATTGGAACGAATGTCAGCCTATTGTCACGTACAAACAAAGACTCACAATACCATTCGTTGGTGGGGAGGATTTCGGCAAGACGGCGTCAGTCCTGCAGAACAGAAAGATGTTTTTTAACCACCGGTTATAACTGAGATAGAGTTGTGGTTTTAAAAAAAGTAGCATATCCAGTAATGTTGTACATTGAAAGACTTAAAACATACCACGTTGCGAGACATTAATTCCATACATGTTCTTTAGGAGCGGGAAGGTATGTATGACGAGGACAATGGAGAAATCTCAACAATCGGTACCATGGTGGCCCGTATTGAAGTCTATAGGAGACGCACAAACCCCCAAACACAGTATTGTATGGTTAGATAGACTTGGATAATGGAGTTGTTATATATGTCAAAGGAAAACGGTATTTCCCCTGGAGTTGAATGTACAATGTATTGCATTTAAAGACACAAGGGTCCCGGTAGTTTAGTCAAATGCGTACGCGGGCGCACGGCGCAAGTTTCCTATAGAGGCCTATGCTATTGACTCCTCTTTAGCGCTTACGCTTTGGCCCATTTCCCCGAGTACGAAGAAGTCCGATCCACTGTAGTCGGTGGTCCGATCACAGTTCGGCTTATGATTCGTCGACTGAGTCGGAGGTGCGAACGTGGCACATAAAGAGTTAAAGGAGCAAAAGCATGTGTGAGTTAGAGATTTTACTGGTCTTTTTTTTATTTCTACTCAACATCGATCCTATTGTTACATATTATGATGAACCATAGCTTTGTGACACATCACATGCAATACTCTCTGTAGAAATTTACTAGTTAATCTCTAATCTCATCGTTATTGTCGTTCCAGCTTGACTACCACTATATAATTCAATGGAACTTTCGATTAGCAGACATTGAGTTATGTGAAAATAAATAACAACACCCCAAAAAGGAAAACTCCGTCGACGGGTGCAGCATATTGTCAACAAATGTCCGTGGGGAACGAATTTACCCAACATGCCTATTGAGGGGTATTGTAGTCAATAAATGGGACATGACAGTATTTCACGTTCACATAATTATCGAAAGATTCCCACACAGCGGTGGGACGAACGTCAGCCTTTTGTTGCATACAGACAAAGACTCATCATAACATTCGTGGCTAGGAACGCCTTCAGCAAACCACCGTCAGTCGTGCAGAAATTTATTGACACAAAGATGTTTTTGAACCACCGGTAATAAATGAGATGAGGTAGATGTTTCCTTTGTATCTGGCACCATACATAGGCCTACCCGCCAGCATATCCAATGGAGACATTAATTCCATTCATGTTTTAAAATTGGAATAAAAGCCATTATGGAAGCAATTAATACATTCATGATTTACGAGTTCAATGGAGAAACCTCACCAATCGGTACCAAGGTGGCCATCATTAAAATCTATAGGAGATGCACTAAAAACCCAAACACACTAGCCTGTTTTGTATGTGGTGGAGTTGTTATGTCAAAGGCAAACGGGAATTCTCCTGGAGGAGAATGGATTGCATGAAAGAAAGCAGATACCTCAAGCTTAATCATGAATCATATAAGACCTGAATATAGGAACGACCCAAGTTCAATTTTTGGCCAAATTCAGTTTGACATGGGAAATTGTAGCTTATGCATGGACTTATCTTGTGTATAAATGATAAATCCTAATTACCCCCGGAAGTGCCTGAAATGAATGAGTTAAATCTTATATTAATGTAAGAATGAAGGACTTGGGTCATTCTTACATTCATATAATAGCGCCCTCTCTCATCCTTCTCTCATCTCTATAGGAAAATATCATGTATATGAATCAAAGATCGACCCAAGTCCATATGAATCAAAGAACGACCCAAGTCCACCACACAAAATGACCTCCCACAATTAATGTAAATGTTAATTGTCATAATAATATATGTTCTAATTTGTATATACACTGTTGCCTTCCAGTCACTGTTAAATAGAATATTATTGGACAAATAAAAAAAGATATGAAGTTTTTTTTTTTAGTTTACGCGAAATGGTCTTTCATGGACTTGGGTCGTTCTTATATCCATTATACTCAATTTAAAGTAGCGTTTGGTCGCTTGTGTTTTGTTTGCTTTGACGACACATCAAAAATCGACCTTCTAACAAAAAAAAATCTAAAAATCTAAATTCAAATCTAAAATCTGAAAAATCTATAATCACAGTTGACCAAATTCGATATGAATGTCTCATTTTACCTATCATCAGGTGACTATGATTAAGCGCACTTTATACATGCACTTTGATGATGCATGTTTCATCTGGGTGCACTTCATGAGCTTAAAGAGCATAAAGAGTCATATTATAGCATGTAGAATCATGCAGCAGCCCAAGATATAGACACTAAATAAACACGGTAAACACGGCACATAAGTTCGACAGCAAGTGAAATATCTCAATGAAAATAAATGCTAGAAATAGACATCATCATCCCTTGACCTCAACACCCTTGAGAAATACAGCCAACAAACTACACACTCTAAAGTAGTAGTAAGTAAGAAAGTATGAAGTGTAAGAAAGTATGAAGTAAGCTGGACACAACAATATGCAAAAATAGTTAAAACAAATGCCAACGTCATTGACACTAGAAAAAAACAGCCCACGACTTTTATACATTCAAAGCATATGCGGCCCACAATTGCGACACCAGGCAAAGGATTAAGGAGCACAAGCTCGACAAAATGAACAGCGCCATCCATTAAGCGATGAAAATGACGTTTTTGTACACTCAGGGTCCTTCAATGGGTGCACGTCACGAGACCGACATCCACGATTCATACAGTTCACAAACACCGCCCACTAGATATACAGCTCACGAGTAAACTGTTCCACAATGAGTAAATAAATCCCACGAGTTCGACATCAAGCAAAATAAGCCCACGAGTTATGCAGCCCATGAGTTTGACACTACACACAAAAGGCTCACAAGACCCACACCTTGCAAACAAAGCTCACGAGACCGACACTACGCTTGAAAGGCTCACGAGAACGACACTAGGCAAACAAAGCTCATGAGACCGACACCAAGCAAAGAAGGCCCACAACAGCGCCCCCTATAGACCAATTAAGTGTATAGGGTGACCAGCTAATGGCATCATTTCACAAAATGGTGAATGTTGCAGTGCACAATTGCTTTATATGATATGGAAGGGGAGTATAGTCATCTGCAAAGGTGCTGATTTAGTACAAATTCACAGAAATGATGGTTTACTAAGGTAGCTTGAAGGATTAGGAAAAAGAAGATGCATCCATTAAAACAGCTATTCTATTTCACGAAAATGTACCGTTTTGAGGAGAATAATTTTACAAATACAAGTCACAAATCGAGGTGAATCGCTGCGATGAAAACGTTTTTATCCTTTGAAATGTCATACATTATAGTTACAGAAAAGAATTACAAATAAAACTCTAAAAGTAGGCGGGTATAAGCAGGAGGACTGGATATCTAATAAGGAATACTTAACTACTGAAGCGAGAGAGAAAATGGCGGGAAAAAACAAACAAACAAATCTTGTCTTCGGTATATCTAGAAATTGGGTAAGCCTATTAGAAAAAAGCACGATGGCATCTCCCCTTGACCATGATAGCGTCGGAAGGACAAGTTTGAAGGCGTTTTTTTTCGAAACTCTGATTTCCTAAACCACTTGACATGCGCCAATAAAATCATCGATATCCCCGCAACCGAGTTTTTTCAGGAGTTGTGCTATATGAAATTAAAGTAGAGGAGCACGGGAATAATATCATGCCATTTTCAATAAAAAATGCCCCCCCCCCCCCAAATTTTGGATCCTTTTGTTGTAGCGGGTCACATATATGTGTGTGTATATTGGTTTAAAACGAAGTGCAGTTTCACGTTAAATGAGTTTCGAGAATTTTTCAATCAGATTTTCAAAATGCATTTCAAAGGTGTACAAAAAAATGCCATGGTGGATGAAAAGTAAATTACACAAAATAACGTAACCAAGGTTTGAATACAATACATAACGAATGAAACTGTGATATTATGTTATTATGACGAAACTGGCTAAAAACAACACTTCTCAGTACCTTCAGCTGAGTGCGTCTTTAAATTTGGTAATTAAAAGAAAAAACATGAACGTTTTATTATGCATTTGATTCTGCAGCGTGTAAACAAACATTAACTTCCTTCCTGGCAGTCATGCGACACACAATAATGGCAAAGATAAAGAAAAATAGTTTGTTTTTGTTTTTTTAATTTTACCGTGAAATTAATGTGATATTGATGCAAAGGACACGCAGATCATGTGCGACCGTGCACTATAGACCAGAAAACAAAAGTCATACGCCCTAATTTTAAGGAAGAACTTTGAACTTTACTCGGCTCAGCAGGGGTCTTTCCTTTACTGACGCAGGATAGTTAAAAAGATGAATAAAAAAAAACAAATAACCGCAAAATCTCGAATAGCAAGCAAAAACAAATGAATGAATGAATACAAGGAAGAAAGGAAGAAAGAAAAAAAAAGGTGCTGGTGGTCTATTTATCTGATGGCATGTTGTCGTTGTTGTTGTTATACGCTACCTAGTGCCGTCAGATAGACAGCAAGTTGGCGCTGTTTGTCTTTACTTAACATGAACATACACAAACAAGCTATTGAAAATTATTTCACTCTTTGCTGTCAAACGCTGATCGGCTACTTAAGGATGTCTTGAAGCAAAAAATGGGTGAATTTTAATGTTGTTGCTTGTGTCTCCACGTTTAAAATGTGTGGATCCCTGAATCTGTCCTAATGGCTATATCTCTAGAAGTACAAACACACACATACACAATTCTCACATAAGCATGGCTTAAATATTGAGTGAACAGAAAGGCAACCTCAGAATAATTAATCACAAAAACTGAGAAAAAAAAAATGCATACTCCATGCATTGTATTATAACCGTGCATCATAAAACCAGCCAAAAAAAAAAAAGTCGCACCGTCGCACTCGTAAGGATTTAAAAAAGGTGAAAAGGGAAAACCAAGTAAACGTTCAATATTGTCCATATTTTCTGAAAAAAGGGTGTTCTTCCTCTACATCTTTTTGAAAGGATAATGCTACTGCTTTGAAACTAGAAATTAATCATGGAAAAAATGTGTTGATAGGGAGAGCTTAATCTTAACCCGTTCCTTCCGAAATTCTCTGAGTGCCTCAAATGCCCCCAAACGAAATTCTTTTTGCCCGTTGACAGAGAGGCAGACAGGTTGGTAATCCACCTGTGTGAAGGCAGTCAAGCGGTACGTTGTATCCCCTCTCCACGGTCAACTACATAATGTGCCAGTAAACAATGGAAACGATGAATAGAGCGTGCGCTGATGAGCTCAGAGAATCTTCTGTTCTACACAAAATCAGTCACCTCCTTAGGGTGACTGAAGTCAGCGAACGCAGGAATCTAACTGATCTCAGCCTTGATTGATATGTACATGTTCGTACGAATTTACAGCAGAACGAACGAAAACTAATTCAGGAAAAAGGTATATAATACTGTGATATACGCATTTTTTCAAACAGAATGAGAACACTTATATCAAACTCTGATCTGTTTATCGAACCCACTTTTCTAGGCATTTTAACACAAAGAAACATAAATTTAGACCACAAAAGCGGGCACTCTTGTCTTCAGTTTTGGAACCTGGTATTCCCGTATATCAGTTGTTCCCACGGGAACCTGGTATAACGGGTTCCCGTAAGGAACGGGTTAACTTTTGTCTGTGTGTTCATTTTTTTTCATATCCATTGAACAGGTAGCGCAGCTTAAAGTAAAAATGAATCATGGACAGAATGTCTTTGATAGAAAATGCTTAATTTTAGTTTTTTGTTTGTTTGTTTCTTCCCATTCATCGCACAGGTAGCACAGCTTATAGTAAAGATTAAGCGCTTGAATAGACCCAGCACTTTAGAGCCTCTTTTCTCAGTTCATACTTTTCATACCAAAGTGTGTGTTTTCTTTCAATATTAAGAAAGGAGAGGAAAGTTCATTTGAATCGAATTACGCGTCATTTGAAAGTAAAAGTCCGCTTTTTCATAATCGTTCCTTAACTAAAAATCCATCTTTTGTCCCCCCCCCCCCCCCCACTTTAGAATATTCTGGCCGATGTGCAATGCCAGTGCCCAATGCCAATTGATTGAAGTATTCTAATAAATGTCAATTTGATACAATATGAGATTGTGCATAAAAAAGCAAACACACACACACACACACACACACAAACAAACATACATATACACTTAGAAATTTGTAATTCCCCCAAGCACTCATACTCACGTGCGCTCGCACACACACACACACACATACACACACACATAGTATTTAATGTGTCAAATTTATCGTAACCTTTTAATACCAAGAAAACAAAATGTGTTTGTTTTTTTTTTCTTTAGAGGGGTGCGAATCCCCCTCCCCTTGTATTTTCAGTCATTGCATGTTTTACGTATTACAGGCAAGATCAGGGTAATATCTAAAAATCTCACATGTATTCTTTTTGAATACACACTTGAAGAAAAACAGGTAAATGTGAGTTTCGCTGAATACCAGTTCAAGTCGAGGCTGAATATCAAATGATCAAAAAGAGTATTATGTGACCGTGCATTACAAAAGCTACAAAAACTCGCCAGACGTGGATTTTTAGGTATTGAGTATAAATTCTGGAAGAGCAGACGCTAATCTTATAAACAATGTATAACTCAATTCAAATGGACTTTGCTAATATATATGAATATTAGAAAGAAAACACACACTCTAGAAAATGTGATTTGAGAAAAGAGACTCTGAAGTACAGGGTCTATTCAAGCGCTTAACCTTCAACAAGCCGCGCGGGTGCACATCACGAGACCAACATCCACGAGTCATACAGCCTACGAGTCATATACAGCTCATTTTAAGTCAGACAGCCCATGAGGTATACAGATCAAGAGTCATACAGCCCATCAGTTCGACACTAGGTAAACAAGGCCCAAGATGCCGACACAGTGCCCCGTGTTGTATCTGACCAACACGTGGGCTGTTTTCGAACTCATAGACTTTATTTGCCTAGAGTCGAACTCACGTGTGACTCGTGAGCCGTATGACTAATGGACCTGCTTTCATTATTAAACTCGTGAGCTGTATGCCTCGTGGTTTTCTGTCTAGTGGGAAGACCCCCAGCAGTGCTAGCTGTGCGATGAATGAAAGAAATATTTTTTTTTCGTCGGAGCAACAATAATTGATGGATTATCAAAAAGCTGAAATTAAACATATCATACTGACCATCATTTTGAAAGTGAAGAGTGTGTAAAGGATTTTTAAGAAAGAAAAAGGGCCCTCTAAGACATACATCATCACACTACTCATCACACTTCTTTTGCTTCCCATACAATAGTGACCCCTCTGAAATCAACTGTTGCACTGTTTTTTCTCTTTTTCACCCTTCCATTTTGGCTCATTTTTCTTAATTTTTTTCTGGGGTTATCAGTTATTGAAAATCAGCAAGTTTATGTCTATCACCCATTATTAGATATTGCTAGAAAACAGTAAAAATATTATTTTTTGATGAAAAAAAAAAGTGTGGCTGAATAATGCAAGCTACCAGTCTGATGAGAAAGTTTGGTAAATTATATTTGCTTCATGTCTGTCTGAGTCCTGCTTCTTGATCAGTCAATACATTTCAGTCTAGAAAGAATGGGTCATTCATAGCAAAGGCTAATTAGTAGATTGTATCAAACAGCTTTTGCTGGCAGAGTACCAATCGCAATAAGATATACATTCGTTATCAATTTCTATCATATTTTCAAAACAGTTTTTAGGTTCATATAGGAGTGGAACATGCAAATGGGAAATATATATTACAAGCAATCAATAAAAACATGCAAAATGATAAGAGTGGATTAGGATGTTTAGCATGCAAACTTTTCAGATAATGTGACGTCGTGATGGGCTGGCAACGTCTTTATCATTAAACATCAGTATTTCTGTAGCGAAGGGGGCACTTTAGGTTGGAGCTCTATGTCAAATGGAGGTATTTTTGTTTTTAAAGATAAGTTTGAGGTAATAAATTTTGCTCTTCCATTTTGTGATGTGTGGATGGAGTCAAATGCCAATTAGTGATTGCATAACAAGATCTAATGAAATATGTAAATTTGTATGTAAGAAAAATCAATAAGCGTCCTCGAATATACTTTTCATTTGTTTTCCTCTGCGGGGGAGGGGTTAGTAAGTCTTGAATTCGGAAGCGCACTTTATAGAGCACGGACGACCTGGGAACCATGTACATGTCATCGTTCTGCATATTGTGCTGCTTTAATGCTAGAACATACAAATAGTTGAAGGTAATTATACGCTGTTTTAGAACTCTTTTGAAAATATATTGCTGTTGCTTTGTAATATATTGGTGTTCGTCATGGACAGAATTTGTTAATATAGCATGATCAATTTCATCTTAATGGAGTAACCTTTTCATTGTTGTTGCTATGAAGTTTTACATCCTCTTTTGTCTCACACATTGCACACAGCCAGCTCAAGGTCAGACTAAGCACTATAGAAGAGACCCCTTTGCTTCAGAACCTCTTTTTGCAGTACACACTTCCAGAGTGTGTATTTTCTTTTTCAATATTTAGATATGGGGAATACATTGAAATCTAGTTCGACATCATTCTAAAGCTTTAAGTATACTCTTTTGGGATCTGCTGTTGACTAAAAATTCATGTGTGGCGACTTTTCGTCGGTTTTCAAATTGTGATGCACGGCCGCATAATGTAGTTACTCTGGAGGTTGTCTTTTTGTTATTATGATACTCTATCAAATCATGTTATTTTCCATAAGCTAGCTACACTCCTTCTTATGGAGCCTTGGGAAGGATATTCATAAGGACCAAGTATAACCTAAACTAGTTATAGGCGCATTTCAAACACTCACGTTTTAATACCTTCAGTCGGGCGATGAATATCGATTGCACTACAGACAATTCGTCACACAAATGAAGGGGTCGGTGCAATATAGTGCTAACCCACACCATTGTCAAAATTGAGTTACATGCATTTTCATAATCCTTACCCTTCACTCTAACCCCCGCGAAATATCATATTTGAATTCAACCAATAAGATGGTAAAAAATGCATGCATTCATGTTTAATCAATGTACAATGTATGGACTTTCTAAAAATTCAACAGCGATTATCTCAAAATGACTATTGTGTGGGTTAGCACTATATTGCACCGACCCCTTCAAATGTACTGGGATATGGGCCTCAGCTTTCTCGGCTTCTCAAGTTACACTTTGACCCAGATTCAAACAATAAATAAAGGGGGGAGGGGGGCTTCCAGACAATCATACGCAAATGTCAATTGTATTTCTTCTGATATTTGTGCACAAACAAAGGGCTTGCACGAACATTATACTGCACACACCCTTGTACTTTGTCCTGAGGAGTGTGTTGTGTGTATGTGTGGGAGCATGTCTTCTGTTTCTTCTCTCTCTCTCTCTCTCTCTCTCTCTCTCTCTCTATTTGTGTTCAAAGTCATATTTTTCAGTGAACAATACAAATGAGAAAACTGCACGCTCGTTTTGTGCCACATGCATCCTCTGTTGGTAAACAAAATGTACGGTTTGACCGACATTTCCATCAGTATGGTGATATTCATAAACACAAAATAAAAATGGACAGAAACAAACGAAAAAAGAGAAAACGAAAGAGAAAATTGCACTTGGATCATTGGAACAGTTGCATAAGAAAACGATATACTTGTTACCATTGTGGTATGATATTATTCTCCATCTCCTCTGACACGGTATCTAAAATTGTAAGTAACAATAAGTATGATAATAATAGTGGGGTAAATGAAACCCCACTTAATTCATTTTATACATACACCAAGGTGTGACAGAACACACCATTAGATGCTTGCATATATGCTAACCCCATAACCCCCCCCCCCCCCCCGGGGGGGGGGGGGGGAGGAGGGGGGCGTGGGGCTGCTCAACTGCTCAACTGGTCAGGCAATAGTTCTTGTTGAATTTTGATTTGATACAGTCATTTTTAACAACTTATCAATCTGAAATCGCATGTCTGTAGTTTGAAATGCAAATTTACAGCGGCATAATACTTCAAATGGCACAGCACATAAGATGTTTCGTTTTTCATTTTCACATTTCTACACGCAGTGCAAGCAATAAGTGCAAGCAATACGCATTATTTCGATATAAGGGCATTATTGCATTACCTTCTCAAAAAGAACTTTCCTGCTTTATAACCACTTAAGTCCATTCTGCTTATATAGATATTTGATTTCTGCCTTTCTATAAACGGTTTATTTTCACATGGACATTTGCATTAACTATGTTCATGGCGCAAAGAGAATGTTATGATACTTATCATGCCCATATCCATGGTTTATTGTTCACACGCCTTCCTCAGTAGTAGGATTAGATAAGAGAATGAAAGATAGATATGCTTTACTCATTTCCTTTTCAGAACCTAGACAAAGAACGATATAGCCGAAGAACGTATTTTTGACACACCAAGTCGAAAAATATTTCACAGCTTCTCACATCCGCAAAGTCGTCGTCTAAAAAGATTTTTTTCTTCCATATTTGGAAGTTATCATCATCGATGTGGAGGAAAAAAAGAAACATAAACTCATACCAGAATAAATGTCGAGGTGAAGAGGAGAAAAAAAAAATGTATTGAATAGGCGGGTTATTATGTTCCAATGGCCTTGCGAAAAAAAAAACAAAAAAAAAAACGTAAATGAAAACTATTGTTGTGCCAATAAGGAGACATAGGTCTAACAAATGGATATAGGTAAAGCACGACAACAAACTCCAGTGTATCACAAAAACGCACGATAACACAATGCGGATAGAAAGAACTTCGGGTGGAAAATTCCAGTCACGCAGACAGTACTTCACAGATTTTTTTTTTTTTTTTTTTTTTTTTTTTTGGGGGGGGGGGGGGGCTTTAAAACTTCAATGTGGTGCATATCAATACAACTTATCCTGGCTGCAGAATATAATATCGTTAGCACGCAATCTTAGGTCAAAATGTAAAGGACACAATGTAGATTGTGCTCTTGTTTCTCTAACAGTATGCATGTGTGCAAACAAATTCACATACGTGCAAGCAAGCACAAATACATAAACTCCCATGTTAAAGCATGTTATGGTAATAAGTATTGTCATTAAAGTAACGAGAGATAATTGTTTACCTGAAAGGAAGATTGTTATCATTATTGCTTCTTTAGGGTCCGACTTGGACATCTATGGTTGTTTGTGGATTTAAGTTACCCATGTTATTGTGTACTAATGACTGACAAATAGCTGTTGAGTCTTAATGGCCATTATCTCAACTGCGAGATAATCCATTTAAGGGGCTAAACACGAGCTTGATGTACTGTCCAGAGTTTTCGTTGCAATGTGACATTAATAGTTTTGATAATGAAATACAGTGTGATTGATGACATTTTGCAGATTTTCAATAACAGCACATGTTTGAATAAGTTGTTTCTTCGTTTGAGGTCTAATCTACTCGTAATGTATATACCACCTCTTCATGTACATGGTCCTTCTTTCTTGCACAAGGTATAATTATGTGGATCACTTTTCAGTGACAAGGAAAAACACTGGAAGCAAAATACAGTCCATCAAGTTACTCATAGTCTGCTCGACAAATTTTCATTGGATTAATTCATTTTTAGGGGGGGGAGGTGGTGTGCAACAGAAATTATGACAGGCAATTTGAATTGGTGCAGACGACACTGATGCAAGGAAACAGTGAGGTGAGTCAGCACACATTTTAGTGATGAGTCATTGCATGACTAGCAACGCCATCGGAAAGTATTATATCAATGCATCTTACAACACGTCTTATTTACACACGTCCAACGTGGGACACTTGCAGCTGGTAACTAGTTCAACATGCTTGAAGTTAAAGGGAATTCGGGGACAACTTCTTAGCTCTGTTGTTGCGTCGTGGTTTTTATTCTCACGAGACAGCTGCGGTGGTTTAGGAGAGCCTTTACTCAAAAGTTGCTATAGATGGCGTGATTCATAATCAAACAGTGAAGTTTTTAACAAACTGGCGTTACACGTCAGTGTCCCTTTACCTAATACCATAAACATAAACCATCAAAGTGTTACAATAAAAGACTCCAGATTTAATGATAACAATACTTGTGGTAATGATAATAACAATAATAGCAATTGAATTAATAACTGGTAGGACCTTGTTTTTATGCTGTGGTACAGCAACAGAAAGTCTCAAGATGAAAAGCTAGTAAGTGACTTGAAACAAGAGTACAATCATTGCAAGAACAAAATGCAAAGTGCAACCTGATAACTCGTACGCAATGCTTCGAAGCAAAGGGAATTTGTAAAAACAAAACAAAACACAAATTAACAGCTATTTTGCTTTGTTTCTGTTCATAAAAAACAGGGGTTGTGACCAGGCTTCTTTGAATATTGATATAGATGGCGTGATTTTGATCAGGAAAAAACAATCAAACAAACAAACACGTCTCAATTCGTTGTTTTTCCCCTTTCTTTTTACATAATACCTTTAAAGACGAACTATTAGAATCCTGTCTATAACTAAATAACGTACATCGAAAAACAATGACTTTTTTTGCTTATAAATTACACGTCTTTCAATGTGTCATCATTTTGTATAGATTATTAAGAGTTTTAACTTGCATAGTCACATAGGCCCGAATTCACGAAGGTGGTACAAATAAATCCATGGTTTAAACCATGTACAAAAACCATGGACCGCCAAGTGCCGCATGGACTATTTCGTTACGAAATCAGTCATTTCGTCGATGAAGTGATTATTTTGTAACGAAATGACAACATTTTGTAACTTAATGAACATTTCGTCCACGAAATGATAATTTTGTTAACGAAACGGTAATTTTGTTGACGAAATGACCAATTTCGCAACGAAATATTCCGTGCGACACTTGGCGCTCCATGGTTTTTGTACATGGTTTAAACCATGGTTTTATTTGTACCACCTTCGTGAAGTCGGGCTCTAATGTCTTAAGATGAAATTGGTATTATATTATTTGACATGAGACACGAATTGTATCATTCATAATGAACATAAAGCAGTATAATGGTAATGTTATATCGTCTCCATTTCATCAAATCTGTTAGTTAGACTGTGAATGTAACGGCTATCACTGCCATGTAAGATGATACTTATAACTGAGCGCAAATAATGTATTATGTTGTTAAACCACAAGACAATACTACTGTGTGTAAAGAACGATGATGAAGGAAACTGACAAAAAGTTGGAGAGCAGGATCCAAATGTTGTTTTTTTAATCGTTTACAATAGAGTGTCATGGAATTCTTCATTATTTTGTTCAACATCTTAATGTGTAAAGTTACAAAAATGATCACATGTGAGAACACGATATAATTAATCTGCAAGCAAAAACATTTTTGGTACGCAAATGAACGAACGTGACAAGAGTCATGATAAGCTACAGCACGGGCAAACTGCCAAGAAACGCGCGCACTCAATTTTGTAAACAGCGAGAATGATGTATTTACCTATTCAAGAATTTCTCCCCCTAATTCCTGAGTCCATGCTTTTGAATCTATAGAGTGTTATGTCTCAAAAAAGTATGAACCAATGTCATGTCTGGCAGCGCTTTAAACTTCATCTCGAAGCATCTTGATAAAAGGAAGAATACAATGTATGAGTTGGGCATTGTGCTGGTGTTCTTTTCATACATTTCTGCTCAACATCTCTTTTGAACTTATCTAGAATGTATGAACCGTAGCTCTCAGAAACATGGCGTAGATATTCTCTCTCTATCAATTTACTGATCTTGCTCACGCACGTTTATTTCAGCACTGTGCAAAACGGGGAAATGACACGTTTTTGTGCTCCATTAATTTTCAATGTAATACACGGGCAGCGGGAGATATTATCTAATCTTTAATACTTTTCCACCAAGCCGAGGCGTCAATACACGTCACGATGCCGACATTTTCGTCCTATTGAACGATGATACATAATTCCTCATCTTTCATACAATTTTTGCTTGCCTGTCACTACAGTTCCCTTAAAGACTTGATTAAAATGTATTGAATAATGTGAGAATATAATGTCGAAATACTAAAACGGGAAACTCCATGGACTGGTGCAGCATACTGTCGACCAATGTCCTTGGGGGAACAATGTACCCATCATGCCTATGGAGGGTTATTGTAGTCACTAAAAAACACATTCCACTATTTCATGTTCGCAAATCGAAAGATTCCCATATAGCACTGCATTCAACGCCTGCCTATTGTGGCGTACAGACAAAGACTCACAATAACATTCGTAGGTGGGGAGGACTTCGGCAAGGCGACGCCAGTCGTGCAGAAGTCTATTGACACATAGATGTTTTTGAACCACCGGTAATGACTGAGAAGCGGTTGAAGTTTTCTATAGACACCACACATACCCGCCAATGCACTGGAATAATGCATTGAAAGACTTCGCACATACCGCGTTCCGAGACATTAATTCCATTCATGTTCTAAAAATGGAATGAAAACCACCGTGAAAGAAGGAACACATTAATCTTTGACGAAGTCAATGGAGAAAGAAACCTCGCCAATCGGTACCAAGGTGGCCCTGGTCTAAGTCTATAGGAGACAAACAAACCCCCAAATACAGCAATGTATAGTTTGTTAAACTTGGAGATTGGAGTTGTTATTATCAAAATCAACCGGTATTTCCCCTGTGGGGGAATGCATTGCATCAATTTAAACATAAACTGTGAGAATAGCTCATGAGGTAATTGTAAGTCCTATATTTAAAATAGCGTTTTGATATTTGTGTTGTGTTTACCTAACTTTACATCGAATGTCTTTTGACCATCTGACAAAATACATTTAATATGGCCACAGTTGCTACGATTGGAAACTGGCACAACAACAAAATTGAATATCTCATTCTTACTGTACTCAAGTGCATGTGATTAAAGCACGTCATACGTGCATATAACCTGATTCTTGTCTCATTTCAGTGCATGTCATGAGCTCGAAACCAAAGAGAGCCCATGATAATTATAGACATTAAGTGAACACGACACAGGAGATCAACATCAAGTAGACTGTCACGGTGAAAATAAATGTGCGTGCTAAATGAAACGGGGTCATCCAAAGAGCCTGATACATACGAGTTTACAGCCCACTGGTGAATACCAGTCAAACCAGGCCCAAGAGCCTGTCACTTTATTAAGTGAGACAGTCTTACAGCGCAAGCCCTCTCGAAAAAATAAAAAAAATAAAAAAAGGAGGGAACGAGCTTATCATTAATTTAAAAAAAAAAGGAAAAAAAAGAAAAAAAGTCATCGAATTCGACTCTGGGCATTCGCATATAGTCATACAACCTCGACAAGTAGTCAAGGCAAAGTATGAAGAGCACAAGCTCGTCAGGATGAACAGCGCCAGCTATAAACCACTGATACGTGCATTATTGTACACGCGGGTCTTCATTCAACATTAACAAATGAATCATGGAGAAGCAGCTTGGTCTCTAGCTGATGCGATGGGTTGAATCACATGTCAACATGTTTTTCGCTCATTTAATGCTTGGAAGATGAAGCGTTTCAAAATGATGTCTTCTGTGATATATGTGGGGGCGTTGTGACACAGTGAATAAGACTCAAGATTCCCAATAAATGGAGACATGACAACGTAGAGTAATAATAATGGATAGACCGTCTGGTACAGCAGTGGCAACATTAAAGAGGCTACCCTGGTTAAATAAGACTTTATCGTTATAATCGATATCGTTGTTTGTGTGTTTGTTTGTTTGATTTGTAGATTACCTGTATCAATATAAACGTCTTTGTTTATTTATTAATACCGTTTATATATGTTATCTTGGGCGCCTTTGAATGTTTCTGCAGATAAATAGCGCTATATAACTGCTGTTTCATCATTTTTATCCATCTACTTAATTCTCTATCCATTAATCGTTTTTGTTTTTCGTTCGCATTAATTATTTATTTTTGTGGGGGTTAGAGAGCTTGATCCACCTCTTCCCTTCCCCGTTGGACATGGACGTTTTCAGAACAAATATTGATGGCGTAGACTCAGATTAGACAAGTGGTAAACAGTTTACAAGGGATCATGTCAAACGAGTTGTACATGGAGCTTATCATTAATTTAAAAAAAAAAGAAAAAAAAAAGAAAAAAAAGTCATCGAATTCGACTCTGGGCATTCGCATATAGTCATACAACCTCGACAAGTAGTCAAGGCGTAGACTCAGATTAGACAAGTGGTAAACAGTTTACAAGGGATCATGTCAAACGAGTTGTACATTAATTATTTATTTTTGTGGGGGTTAGAGAGCTTGATCCACCTCTTCCCTTCCCCATTGGACATGGACGTTTTCAGAACAAATATTGATGGCGTAGACTCAGATTAGACAAGTGGTAAACAGTTTACAAGGGATCATGTCAAACGAGTTGTACATGGAGCTTATCATTAATTGTACATGGAGACGTGCACACCTGCTTAACATGATCTGGACGGGCAGTGTGAGCGGCATACATCAGCGCAACAGATAACATGAGGGTCTAACAAGGTATTTGTAACAATCTGCGAAAAGAAAATGAATCCATGTTAACCGTAACCTTCCTTTGGTAACATCTCCGTTTTATGTAGAGGCTTTATAAGCAAAATACAGAAATCGACGATGCATTTTTAAATGTACATCAAAAGTTATCGTCAGTTGACAGCATTCCAAAGTTTCAGGGATGACTACAAATTGTTTCCTTAAAAAACATGCCCCCTCCCCCTATATATTTCTCAGCAGTTTTGTAGAATAACTTGTATATACAAGTTTAAACTAATGAAGGTATGAAAGAAAAAAAAGCCATCTTCTAGCTAGAAAAAAAGTGCCTTTAATCAAAGCATGATGACATTATTGAAGATCCAAATTTAAAGCCGTTTAGTTTAGTCTTCATCGATTAAAGGGTCGCGGTCCATGAAGACTACAATGTTTATTTATGTGATGAAAAGTAGAATACAAAGTAATTGTAAATAGCAACAATCAAACTCCGCTAGAAATTATGAAACCGCCCAACCCACGATTTTTTTTTTCTTTCTTATGCCATTATTGCAAGACTCTGTACAAAATTGGCACGTACTTGTCGCTGGTGAAGAGTTGGCGCTGTTTATATTGTCGAGCTGGTAGGCCTTAACTGCATACTGTCGAACTCGTGAGGATTATTTACTTATACAGTGCCTAGCTCATGAGCTGTGTGACTATAGTGGTTGCCGAGTTCATGTGATGACCCCGTCTCACTTTAGGCTGCGCTTACATTTTCACTTTAAATGTGTAACCTAAAAAAAAAAAAAAAAAAAAAATAGGGCTATTGTACCCTATCATTAGTTGTTGTTGTTGTTGTTGTTGTTGTTATTGTTGTTGTTGCTGCTGCTGTTGTTGAATTCTTTGGCAACGATAACTTCAAGCGATGAGGGTTATAAGAATAGCATTTGCAAAAAAAAAAAGACTGTATTCTATAATTATTTTTTCTCCGCTTTTGCTCACATTCTCTCTCTTTTTTCTAAATCTTGTATCTAACAGCTGTACTGCTTCATCATTGAAAGGCATTATTCACTAATTGCAGTTGAAACTAAAACCCAGTTTTAGCGCTTTATATTATAAAATAGGGTTAAAATGTTACTTTGGGTTAGAAATAACCCACGTAACAATTCTAATCAACATAATCAAGTTTTGTTAATTATACAGAATGTGAACGATAAATATAGTTGTTGGGTTTTTTTTTCAGAATAAACCGTCTATGGTTGCGGTTTGTTGAAAATTCAATTATAGACATTTCCTTAAATTTTAGGCTTCATTGCGAATTATTTCATATGGTATGCTGCTTTATGATAGAACCTCCTACGTGTATGCATCAAATGTGTTAACTCGAGCATAATCATACATTTATGAAAGTTTTACTTGTCGGTTTTTGTATTTCTTTTTTTTTTTTGCAAGTTTGTTCTACATCTACATTTGTATTCAATTTCATACGCTACAATGCATGTTCTTGAGTGAATAAGTAGGTAATATAACACAGTTTGGGTAATTTTAGAAAGGAATCCGACCTTTTTTTTACCCCTATGAATTTATTCTATATTTCAATTTGTATTGACGGATACCAATTTCCTATTATATGTTGAATTTCATAATACATTGATATTCAAGTTGACACATAACCTTTTAAGAAAAATAGCGCAGATTATAGAGGTTATTGAATCAAACAAAGAATAACAAAGAAGATATAGGTTTGACTTTTACAGAAGAAGAATAGATGTTACTCTAGATGACAAGTTGTCTAATTATTTCCTAAAGTTTGATTTACCTCTAACACATTCTTCGACGACGGGCAGAAGTTGAGGCATCTACATCCAGATTTAGGTCCCATGAGAATTCGTGGTAAGATAACAAAAAAAAAAAAAACATGTTCGGACTACAAATCAAGACGTCATAAATTTCACGTTGTATGAAATTGAGTATCTGAATATAAGAACGACCCAAGTCCATGGAAGACCAGTTCGAGTAAACTTAAAAAACTTCATATCTGTTTTATTTGTCCAATAATATTCTATTTAATTGTGATGGGAAGGCAACATTGTATATACAAAGTAGAACATATATCATTATAAAAATTAACATTTACATTTATTATGGAGATGCCATTTTGTGTGATTGACTTGGGTCGTTCTTTGATTCATATACATGATATTCTGCTATAGAGATGAGAGAAGGATGAGAGAGGGCGCTATAATATGAATGTAAGAATGACCCAAGTCCTTCATTCTTACATTCATATAAAATTTAACTCATTCATTTCAGGCACTTTCGGGGATAATTAGGATTTATCATTTATACACAAGATGAGTCTATGCATAAGCTACAATTTCCCATGTCAAACTGAATTTGGCCAAAAATTGGACTTGGGTTGTTTTTATATTCAGGCTTTCAATTCTCTGTGAATGTCGCCATTTCACAACAGACACAAACGCAGATTAATGTGACGTGAACAGTGAACAACTAGCCGCTTCCATCGTCGTCAAACACACGCATTGTGGATGGAAAGACGCAATTCAGAATCACTACAAATTATGGGGTCCATCCGTGCTTTGTGAACCAAAATTCATATCTGACAATTATGTTCGCATTTCATTTCGAATCAGTGGAAAATATGTGACCCTGCATCACAAAACAAAACAAAATGAAACAAAAAAAAAAGGTCGCCAGACATGAATTTGTAGTTAAGGGCTGATTCTAAAGGAACAGATCGTAAGCTTTAAAATGATGTATAATTCAATTCAAACTGACTCCCCTAACCTATTTTAATATTGGAAAAAAGCACACACGCTGAAAAAGTGTGAACTGACAAAAGAGGCTCTGAAGCACAGGGTCTATTCAAGAGATTAATCTTCCTAAACCGTGCTAGCAACTGTACGATAAATGGGACAAAAAAAAGTAAACCACCGGAGCAACGACAATGAAGGAAATATTAGTTTAAGCTGAAATTAAAGATGATTTTTTAAGACATTCTGTCCATCAAAGCAGTAAACATCCTTTCAAAAGTTATTTGAATTGAAAGTGAAGATTGTACAAAGGAGTTTCAAAATAATGAAAAGGGGCCTCTAAGACATACTTCATCTCACAATATACTTTACAAAAAAAAAAAGGTTGTAGAAAAAAAAAGAAAAAAATCCATTCATGTTGTGATCCAAAACTTAGAAATAATGTAGCATGGGGATGATGGGCAGGACAGCTTTTTCAGAAAATATGAAAAACTCAAGATTGACTTGGTTGACCCGTTTTAACGTTTTTGAGTCCTCACGTAAAACCAAGGGGTGCGACTTTTTGTTTGTCTTGTGAAGCGCGGTCACATGTGAAACCGCCCATCTGCTCTAACCCCCCCCCCCCCACACACACACACACACACACACAAAACACGCAAATTAGAATGGACAAACAAATGTCATCTTGGTTAACCGACTTATTACTTTTTTTAAGGTTGTCTTAAACTTGGAAAGAATCTCTTCTCTTCCTACTGCCACGGTTTAGTTTATTCAAACAAGACAGTAATCAAGATGATATCAGTTTTGCATTCTTCTGTTTGGTTTTATTTTGTTGTTGTGCACTGATACTCCTGCCCACCCCTCTTGCGTGACCCTTACCTGTAAATCCTCTGTTCTCACTTTCCTGCATGAATTTGCATCTCGCAACTCTCTCTCTCTCTCTCTCTCTCTCTGTCTCTGATCTGAGTAGTGCGGTTAAATGCAGTACACAAGAGCCTATTTTCATACTGTACATGCTTAGATTGGTTGTAGCAGAAAGATCGCAGTTAGAAAGATAGCAAGCACTTATCCAAAATGTGTACTGGCGGAACTAGGATTTATACGGAAAGCAATGGCAGGATGACAGAGAAAGAGAGAGACAGAGAGACAGATAGGCAGGCAGACAGACAGACATAAGTATTAATCCCCCAAAACAACTTGCATAGTATCAGACACTGATGACTGAATCAACTAATACAAATCAAGAAGAAAATGTACAGAATGTGTCACTCGATCGAGAAAAAAATGTAACAAGAGTGTAACAATTTCAACATAATATTTATTATAAAATGAGACTCTTACCCGTTATCGAATGAAGTGTAGATTACTGTACTATACAAATAATATATCCTGTCTTGCATTCCTGCAGATAAACTTCTGATGGCATCTCTTTCAAACTTTTTACTAAACATCTGTTCAAAAGACACGCACATAGCTGACTCATGGACGGTGTTTTATAGATGTAACCGTTGTACCAACACCCATCTCTACACAGTGTCTATAGATATAGAAATGGGAAGACCAATGTTGTGTCCTCTTTGTTATCATTATAGTTTTATGGCAGAGGACAGGACTGAACATCATGAAAGATTGCTTATACAAACTCTCAAATTCTGATTGCCCGCCGTATTGCTAAAACACTCAACAAAGACTATGCCTTAACTGTAAATAAATACATAATTACCAAAATATCTAACCTTGTTCTTCTTTTGTCAATCGCTATTGGATACCACATAAAAGACATCGTCCACGTGAGCAAAAAAAAAAAAAATGATTTACTTTCTATTTTTGTTGATGTTGTATTCTGCGACTTTCATGTGCAATATCTACTTGACAAAAGCGGGCTCTTGGGCCCTGTACGTGACTACGCTGTTCACACGTTAAGTAAAACTGAATTAATAAGTCAAAAAGGCAATTTAACGATTCATCTGTCAACATAAAGCATACAATAATATGCAATTATTTATCCAAAAGAATTATATTTGAAATAAACTACAGTCATAACGGTGACGGGTATACGAGAATCAAAATATTTTCTCTACGATGAGTTAAAAAAAGTGTTTTTATGATGAAATAAAAGAGATTGAGTGTGCAAAGACGCAATGTAAAACAAAAGTATAGGAAATGAAGTGTATTAGTTATGAAAAGAAACAAGAAACAGAATCAGAACCTTGTCATCGTTTCTCGTGAAAAGCTAAGCTAAAATATATAAAAAATAGATACATACAACATACATGACAATAATCATTCTGATAAAGTGACTAAAGTCAAAGGCACCACTGAATGCTAGGAATTCTGCTTAAAGTATCGCTTGTTGGGATCACTTCACTAGCGTAAATGCGATTCTTCTGGTCTTTATTGAAACATCAAAAGCAACAGCAGTTAAAATACAAGAGAAAAACAAAAAATAAGATATTATTCTCATTTCAACTTTAGAGATATTAGATCAGCTAGGTCTCACATTAGTCGCACATACGGCTGTACCTTCATAAACCCATTCGTTCTTGACAAGGGATTAGTTGTTATTTCTATTATTTGTACATTCAGAAATTTGTCTAGCCATGTCCGTCCGTCCCACTGGTGTTGTATAAAATAGAATTTGTAGTAAAAGGGTTATAGTCGTATAATGGAAAGAAAATTCGCATAGGATAAGTTTTGCAATATCCCCCTACAACCAATAAGGCATTATTGTTCCTTTTTTCAGATATATGAAAAAGAGTGCACGTCACACCAATGATTCATACAGTTCATAAGTCATACAGCCCGTGGGCTGCTCACGAGTCATACAGTGCATTCGATAAAACAATGTCTTCAATGTCTTCATCGCAAATTCATTGTGTGTGTGCTAAATTGCATGTCCATTGCTACAAAGTAGGGACGTATTCGGTTCGAAAGGTTATCAGCTGTTGCAACAGAATAAGGAATAGACTTACGATATATTTTTTTTTTCTTGCAGAACATCCAACAAGTACAAAAGTTCACGTTTTCCTCTATGTGTAGAATTTTGAATGAAATGAATCTTTCTATTACGTAATTGACAGTCATATCTCATCCCTTTAATAATCATTCACGCTCTACGCCAACTGAGTTGAAAGGAAAGTCTTGATTAAATAGAAAAACGATGTACAGTTTTTGCGAACAAACTCTCCACATTTTCATGCAATAAATGTATGCTCGAAAGCAGTACCTCGTAATGGGATCAGAAATGTGCCTCTGAAAAATCGACATGTCTATTCTGATTTCTAAATACGTAATGTATATACAGAAAAAGATTCATTAATTTTATACATAAAATGAGCATATGTGTGCGTAAGTAATGAGTTCTCATTTGTGTGTGTTTGTGTGTGTGTGTGTGGGGGGGGGGCATTGTCTCTCTTTGGACAGTGTCGACATATTGTGATTACACGTGTAAGCCTTCGGAAGTGTTCTAACATTGTGACTTTTTTGGTCCATTATAAGGTCTGCATTTCATAATGAACCCAATGCAGCTCAGCAAAGAGGCACCTTCAGAGCACCTTCAGAAGCATTTCATGGTGCTGTTAATCATGCGTCACCAATGACTGGATCGTGTTCCTCATTTATTCGCCATGCGTTGTCTCCTCTCGTCCATATTCTCCCTGTTATGAGAGAAATATAGAGGTGAAAAGGCAAATACATAATATATGTACAAATATCAATGGACACTGATTAAAATAGGTATATCATCATTTTGTTCCTTACTTCTATGGATAATCTCGAGCGGTCTCATTTTCACGTCATACTTGCAGTACCTTCAGTAAACATTACTTCGCATTTTTTTTTTTTTTATAGATAAAACATCAAAACAAAATATCAGCTTCCACGTCTCCAACACGACGATACCTACTGAAATACCAGCTGGAAATCAAGAAAAGTGAAGCATGATCTACTAGTCCGCTTTATCATATGCTTTTGAACGGAGCATTCATTTTGGGCTTGATAAAATATGCCTTGTATAATCAACACCAACGTAGCGGATTGTTATACACAGTATTTAATGAAAGCAAAAGTAGTGAAGATTCGAATAACGATGTAAATAAGGAATCTTACTGGACGATTTTTCGCATTTTTGCATTGGTTCATTCAGCAATGTCACCTCTAACTCTTAGTTCAAAATTATTACAAGTTTTTCGTAACTATATTTTGCAACTGTCCTAACATCTTAAATGTAAGGTGTGCACTTATCATTTGAAAGTGGCAGCAGGCTCTGAATTATTCCTATAGTCTTTGTTTGAAAGGTTGATTCATCACAAGTTTCTGAAAATATATCAAAATCGCTCTTTCGACACGAGTTTTACATGCTGCAGTTCAAAGTTCAAAGTTGTCCCGTTGTCAAGACATTAATATCACTGATATGCTCATAAGCATAACCGGTGGACTTTGTGATTGGCGGCTAAAGTATCAATAGAGCCTGGGCAGTATTATTTGTTGATTGTTATTATTCAATTGGAAGTGCGTATAGCGTTTCTCTAATCTGTAATGCTAAAACGATAATAATAATAATAATAATAATAATAATAATAATAATATTAATAATAATAATAATAACAATAATGATAATAATAATAATAATAATAATAGTAATAAAACCCTACTATTATGGATACATCCACGATCCTTCAAAAGTAGATAGCAAGACAGAACCATGAAAACGACTAGGGCAGCGACGGATGTTCCGAGAAGAGCTATAAACAAATCTGCAAAAGAACCAAAACAAAAAGAGTAATAACATAAAGACAAAGATCATTTCACGCTGGTCATACATGCTATATAGCACTAAAAACTGTTGTAATATGTTGCCTTTCAGATCTGTTTGTAATCGTACATTACAAAATCAACAAAAAGTGGCAGGCAAGGATTTTACCTGAGGACTCAAATAAGGTGAAAGTAGTCAACTTCGTCATTTTACTTTTCACCTGAAAGAGTAATTCTTCCTTCACTCGATTTGCAATTCGGGGATCACAAAACGAATAGGAAATTGTTATTTTTCCTTTTTTTAACACATTTTGTTTGTGTAGAAAGTGGCAGTCTTTATGTATCGGAGGTCCATTTTTATTCCTGAAACCCCTTTCACACTGCTATTGTACACTGCATCTGACTTTACCTCGCTCGGGTGATCACGCAACTCTCAAGAAGTCTTGTACCGCGGACATTGTTTTCTTTGTTGTTTGTTTCTCTTTTTGTTTCTTTTTTTTTTACTTTTCGACGTTTATATTGCTCCAATTCACAAATTGTCATTCCTTTAATTACATATACCAAGTAAGAAATAATCTCACATCCGCATCTGGGAATCTACACCCTACAAGCAATGCTTCTATGTAGATTCCTCATATTTCACACGTTTTTGTATTGTCTTATAAGCTGTACTTGACAATTCATCCATGCTTTTGTATTGTGATGTTTATGCTTTATGTATTTGTTGAAATGTGGAATATGGAACAATAAAAAACAAACAAACAAACACTTTATTTTTTACTCTCAAAGCTAATAGATTTTGAAAAGATAAGGCTTGTGGTTCGGAGGATGCTACTAATCATGTGCATATTGTTTTGGTGAAGTATGCTTTATTCCAGTCGATAATCCCTTCTTTGTCGTCGCTCCCCGATTTTAGTTTTGTCCCATTCATTGCAAACAGCAGAGCTTAGTAGCGTTGGGCATTTGAATAGACCAAACCTTACAAATTCCTTTCTCAGTACACATTTTCATAGAATATGCATCTTCTTTCTATTACTTACATGGGTAAGAAAGGTCAATTCTAGTCTAGTCTTTTCTTTGGTCAGAATCTGCCCCCAACCACGTCTAGCGGCTTTATGATGGTTTTGTGAAGCAGTGTCACAACATATGCATGACCATGCATTTATTATGGATAACAACGTATTCCCGGGAAATAAAATACTGACCAATTGATACCTATAAGGTGTTATTTGTATGCGTAAAAAACAATAAAACAACAAACGAACAAGCAAAAAGCATTACCTTGATTAGAAGTTGGACATTCGATTGTTTTAGTAGATTGGGTGAAGAAAGTAGTTGCCGCTTCTGTGGAAAACCCTGAGGGCATTGTAAAAGAAGAAATATAAAAAACAAGAAATGACAACCAAATATGATATAAGAAGTGGATGATAAACACAACAGATCATTATGAGATTTCTTTGTGTGTCTCCCTGATAATACTACTCTTATGCAGATACATAAATGCATGAGGGTGCATATTTATGCGTATTTGTGTATGTATGTTGCAGGACGAAACAAACACAAAAATAGCTGAGAAAGAAGAGATGAAAATTTTGCCAACTGGCAACCGAATCCTGCTATATTTCTATGGTTAATGATGGGTGTTGGTATGAGGAAAAGCATAAGGTAACTTTCTTACTTTGCAGAGTAGTGGTATTATCTTCCTTTGGAGTGGGATGAGTGGATAACACATTCACTGTTGTCATCTTCTCCGTAGAAAGACTCTTTGAAGTAGTTCTTGGAGTTGTGCCTAGTAACGTAAAAATACGACAGAAAACAACAAGAAAAAATGATATTGAGACATTTAACTTAGTAAAGCATCATTAAAGTGTATTAATACCCAAAACTACAAGTTTGGACATAACATAGGGAATGTTTTTTTTTTTCCCCTTGAAAATCTGACAGTGTTTTTTTTTTCTCTCAAATTCTGGCAGTATGATGCTCTTACAAAAACAGGTAGATATAATGGTAAGTTATATCTGTAAGCTATATTTATATATATATATATATATATATATATATATATATATATATATATATATATATCTTTATATATATAGATGTAGCCCAGATGGCTACTAGCACATAAAGAAAAGAATAGAATAGGATAGAAAGTTAAAGAAAACAGAAGCATTACAGTTGTCTTTTCCCCTTCTTGGAGTTTATGAAACCCTTTGTTTTGCTTCCGGCTAGACTTCCATTTTTGTTTTGTCAATTCTCCTCTCCCAAAAAAAGTTATTGGTCCTAGGAATTTATGAGTTTGGCATTGGCTATACTTTCTCCAGCTAGTGGTCAGTTCTCCGCACTCTCCATCCCCAAAGCCCCAATCCAAATTACGGGAATGACGTGTTTTTGCCCTCTGATCCCTTAACATGAATGACCCTCTGCGCTGGAAGGTCGTTCTCCAGCCAGAATTTCTCCTTTATTTTGATGTACTTCAGTGCAGTAGGTCAGACAGGAATTCCAAAGACAAATTCAGGGACAACAACCCAGAAAAATGATGACGATGACGTTGGACGTCACAAGGATATTAGCATTTATTTGGTTTATTATTTTATTATCCAAGAAACAATAAAGTCTTGACCAGTAGTTACAGAGAAGAAGGAAATAAAGAAACTAAAAGACAGTGGGCGAACTAATCAGAAATTGAGATGAATCATATAAAAAAGAGTTCCACAGAAACGAATGGGAGGAGCTAATGGAACATCTGACCGATAAGAAATTAATTTCCAGTGAAGATCACACCCCAAAAGAAGATTTAGCTAATGAAATACTTTTAGGGAAAGGATACCAATTGTAAATTTGTTATAAAAGACCAAGTTTGAGCAAAGGAGAGAAGTTGGAGTTGCAAGCACGATGGGAGCAGCTTCACATATGAGGTGAAGCAAAGGCCGCAAATTATTTTGGAAGTCTAGGAACTTTGAATAGCTGGAGACCACAGAGTTAGAGTCAGGAGATCCCCTTTTCTTGTACATCATGCTCCCCTCCATATTAATCAACTAAACTCTATCGACGCTGTGACTGTGACGAGGATCTCGGTTGGACTGCCCAAGAGTTAATGAATTAACCGGTGAACAACAAGTCGAGAAACGGTACACCACGACACGACAGAACTTTGGTTTACACCCACCAATGTGGGGTGTAACGAACTCCAAATAGTCGACTGGTGTCATCAGAGATGTTGAAGCGTCCTGTCAGGTTGCCACAACGTGGACGGCAATGGTGACGAATCGTTTATGGAAGCAATGAAAGCAGACAGGTTAACAGACGCCTCAGCCCCGTGGACGAGCTCGATGTGCAGACGAGAACCTCATCCCGCGACCATGCCGACGTCGAGATAAGTGGCCACATCCATTAACATCATTATATCCCTACTAATAATACCCCTCCCCTTCCCTTAAGAAGTGTTAAAGAAGTAAAGGTCTCCACAGGTATAGAAGAGTTTAGTGATCAGTGATGTGTTCAATTGTGTAATAAGAAAAGAATTTTGTTTGTGACTAAGTATCTGTTTCAGACCTACGAGAAGGCAGGTCGGTGAATAAAGATGCTATTAGCAGCATTGACATTTTCTATATAAATTCATTTCTCCTGCATTTTGTATTCACTGTTGTTGTGAAGCAATATTTAGTCCCTTTCTACCTTTTGGAAATTTGTTGATGATTGGTGTCTATGTGATTAGCTAACCCTCGACCAGTACAGAGAGAAGCTAACAGACCAGACCAACATTTATCCGCCTCTGTACAACATTGGTCGCCCCTGAGACAACTAAAGGGGTGTGGGGGTTGCACATATATAAGTAATAAGTACTAGTATCAATTATATAATATATATATATATATATATATATATATATATATATATATATATATATAATGCTTCAACCTGAAATCGGGTGCGGCTTATATTTTCTGAATGCAAAGCTGTTTCAAATTTATGTTTTGATTGTACATTTCTTTTTGACAAACATTATATTTTGCTAACGGCTAAAGACATTTCATATCGAAAACTATAGCTACATCTTGTAAATATTTAGAGAATCTTTCAAATTTATAGATCCATCAAGATAAAGTAATTGCTGAAAAAATTGAGGCAATTAGAATTTTCGCGGATCTCAAGTTATATAGCCTATTCAATTAATACTATATATGTAATATTGATGTTTCACCTTAACAGACAAAAAAATTAAACATAATTTATATCAAAAGTGTAAGATTTGACTCCACTAAAGTGCAAAGTGGGCAAAAAGTAATATGTCTACATAAATCACAAATAGCAAAGCTTATCGTTTGCATGCTAGTTTCAACGCGTGTATTCATCGATTGTAACAGTTAGAGATAAAACCGAAAATATAAATTCTATGCTACTATATTGTCATTTAAAATCATATTAATAGTTCTGTTTGTCCATAGGATCTAAGTTATGCTTGGTTTCCTTGTTGTCGCCAGGATCTCCACTTGAACACGCTATAAAAACCAAACGTTCCACAATTACAAAGTCCGCATCAAATTTTCGCACTCTCATAATAAATTTTCCTAGTCGGAAGCGTGAAGTTTTCTGTCTAAACCTTAAGTCTAAACCTGACATCATAGTATTCGCTTGTGAAGCATGGCTAAAACCTGACGTCCACTCCGGAAAGATCTTCCCGAGAGGCTATGCAGCGTGCAGAAAAGATGGCTACATTGAGATGTATTTCTTAAAAGCAAGCAGTTAGACATTGTTATCCTCGTTGCCTTCTATCGCCACCCAAGAGTCATCATCCAGGCACACCAGTGTGGATTATATAGGAGATGTCGACCTCCCTTATGTCGATGGGCCTACTGACCATGTAGTTTAACGCCACTTCCCTACAGACATGAGATTGTCTTTTCTCAGGATGCTCGTTCGTACTGGTTTGGAGCAGATAGTCTACTTTCAAACTAGAAATCGTAAGATATCGGACGTCATTCTTACCAATTGTGCATCTCTTCGTAACCATTGTGAAAGATTACCAGACCTGAGTGACCGTGATGCTTTTTACGCCTATACTGGAACATTAGGGTTGAAAGAAAGAAGCCAGTGCGCCACAAAATATTACTCTAGAAGAGAGCAGACTTTGAAGCGATACACAGGAACACTAAGCTGTGGGTCAACAACTTTATTCTTTCCTGCAATTCTACAGCTAGCCCAATGGAAACTCTTGTCACCGAAATTAAGCGATAATAAAGAAGACCATGGCTGGGAATGTCCCTCTTAAGATCAATTCATCCAGATTCAATCCGCCTGGTAGAACACGTTGACCAAAAGGGTTTGTCGAATGAAAGCAACATCGTTGATGACACTCCTAACCTGCCTGCCCTTGGACTTTCCCTTTTTCCGCCAGTAGACGTCACCACCATCAGTAGCAATGTGATTGTTAAAGCTACTCAAGAATCTAAATACACACAAGACGACAGGACAAGATGGTATCCATGCCAAACTCTTTTAGGGAATTTGAAGAAGATATTGCCCAAGCACTTGCCCCTATGTTTCAGGCCTTACTAACAATACTAACACTTTCTGCAAGTTATGGAGAAAAAAAAATCATTGACAATGTTGAACATATTTTTGGTGCCTAATAGCCTCTTACGTGTACTCCCATGTCATGTATCTATCGAAGTTACTTGTCAGGGTATAGATACGCTTTAAGCCATTCGTTGCTCCCGAACATCTTTACACAAGAAGTTAATATGCTTAAGCAATAATGAAACACAGAAACGTTGGAAACAACGGAATATTAAAACAATGAATCATATCCACAAACACAGATTTTCCATAAACACAACATATAAAAACCCTGAGGTCTATTTTATGTCGTTTCAAAATATTTGCCAGCATTTGTGAATCACAGGGGAAGAAATAAATACATGTCATGCATGACATCGACTTCTCGTAACATTACGTCTTTTCTGTTTCTGCTTCGTTGCTTTACTTTTGTTGTGTTTTGTGTTCATGTCTGTCGTATGTGTGTGTGTATCTGCCTGTTTTGGCAAAATGTTATGTGTATTTTAATCAAGTGGTTTCGTTATATTTCCTTTGTTTAAGCATGCTTTTCTATTCTTTCCCTAAGCTTATTCTTGTTTTAATCCGGTAGGTTTCTATTGCATAAAGAATCAATTGGATGCAAGTCACGAGACCAACACCCACGAGTCATACAGCCGACAAGTCATACAGCTTACAAGTCAAACAGCCCACAAGTTATACAGCCCACGAGTTCGACATCAAGTAAAATATGCCCACAAGATATGCAACCCATGATTTCGACACTATGCACAAAAGGCTCACGATACCGACACTATGCAGATAAAGCCCACTAGACCGACACCACACAAACAAAACTCACGAGACCGACATTGTGGAAAATAGGCTCACGAGACCGACACTAGGCAAAGAAGGCCCACGAGACCGACAGGATGAACAGCACCACCTATAGACCAATTAATTGTATAGGGTGTCAAGATAATAGCAAAAGACAGATATGAAAGATTGAAAAGGAGAGTTGCTAGGGAATTACCAAGTCAAATTTTATTGTTCTCCTTTACCCCCTGAACTGTTCAAGATCTTTGTGTTTGCGTGTGTGAGTGTTTGGGAAATAATAAACAAAATTCACTTAAAGTGCATGAGATGTTTCAACATAAATCTCGAAAATGCCAAAACACTCTCATTTCCCTATCCGCAAAACACATACAGGGACACACCTTCTTAGAAAAAAAAAATGATGTAGTATTCAGATCAACCAAAAAGAAAAAGATAGCCAACTATGAAATGAAGTTTAATAATTATGTATATATATATATATATATATATATATATGTTTCACTGCACACCTGCTTTATTTACATGATAATATAGAGGAGGAATAGTCATTTACGAGGGATGTTGATTTAGTATAAATTCACAAAATGTATTAATTAGTATTCGTCTAGAATTTGGGAATAGACGATGCATCCATCAAAACAGCTATTTTATTTCTTGAAAAAAAAATGTACCGTTTTGAGGAGAATAATTTTACAAACACAAGCCACACATTGAGGCAAATCGCTACGGTATAAAACGTTTTCATCCGTTCAGTGTCATACATTAGGGCCTATATACTTACAGAGAAATAAACAAATTGAACTCTAAGCAGGCTAGAAATTGGGAAAGCCTATGAAAATAGCACGATGGCATTTGAAATTAAACCATACATCGTTCTTGTCTATTATTTTTCATAGTTTTTTTTTTGGGGGGGGGGATGGGAGGAGGGTGTCTCATGAAGAGGACGATTTAATTAAAAAAAAGAAAATTGATAACAGTGTCTCTCCCCGTAGCGTGCCAGAACTGCCCCTAAAAGCCATAAGTGCTGTAGAAATACATACTTGATGTCGTTGATATGTAGATGGTGCTGTACAATATTAGTTACAAACTCTCGCTCGATAGCGTGACAAAATTGCACCCGCCACTATGTAATTTTCCCCTTCATGGAACACCGTGTGCAGGTAAATATTTGTGGTTGACATGTAGATGGCACAGTTCATCTTGTCGGTCTCGTAAGCCTTCTTTGCCTAGTGTCGGTCTCATGAGCCTTTTTTTTTTTGCGTTTATGTCGAACTCATACTCATGGGCTGTATGACTCGTGAGCCGTATAACTCATGGGGTGTACGACTTATGAACCTATTTTTGATGTTGGTCTCGTGGACCGTATGACTCGTGGGTGTCGGTCTCGTGGGATGACCTCGAATCAATTGACTCCTCACAACCGCTAATAAAAGATAGAGTGCGGGATATCTAGATACTTTTTTATTTCAGAAATAAACAATTATCTCAGTATCCTAACGGTATAGATAGAGTGCGGGATATCTAGATACTTTTTTATTTCAGAAATAAACAATTATCTCAGTATCCTAACGGTATAGATAGGAATGACATGGGAAAGAATGTTTGTAGAGCCACATAGGATGTGACCTTGCACAATGAACTTGCTACCAGTCTATAACGGGGATATTAATTTATGTAAAGGCGTTAGAAATTATGGAATACAAAAGTAAGAAATGGACTTATACCTACATGTTATCAGGATGGAATGTATTTACTTTTCAAACATCATCACATAAGAACCTAATCTTCCTCAACCTACAATTATGTTGCCCAGTCTGTTCTAAATTAATGACCCTTAATTATAAAAGAAAATAATCATACCTGTTTTGTGAACGAAAACATCAGTTGTGTTCGCGTATATGATGTTCCATAGTGAGTCTACTATCACACAAACGTATATCCCTTCATTTTCAGGTTTGACTTCCTTGATGACCAGGGTAAGGTCATCCGTAATGTTGTACAGGCCAGCCTCATATCCGGGACCAGCCCTCACATGTGGATTTACGAAAAGGAAGTATTCGACAAGAAAATAAGTAGGAGCTTCCACTGTCAGCCAATAGACCATATCTATCTGAGCGTTTCTACTGCACGGAATCAAGCCTTGTTCTCCTTCTTCCAATATCAGGGACACTTCAGCGGTAGATTCCAAAACGAAGTAGCCACTGAAGCCATCTACAACAGTACCTGCGATGAGGCAGATTGAAAAGACCAAGAAATTTACTTATACTAAATATCCCACATACACAGAAACATAAATGACTATCTAAAGGTTGATTACGATTTTCAACATACACACACTAACACACAAAGCATATTGTATAATATATATGTGATATATATATATATATATATATATATATATATATGATAGTGTTTGAAATCAACTCAGGAAGTTAGTCAACCATTATGAGCTCATTTTTTGTTTGTTTGTTTTTCAGTACAAGAAAACATAATAAAAATATAAAGCAAATTGATATTCGTTTTTCTCATCCATGGAACTAGATCCACTTTTTTCTGTGTATTTCAATAGGCACCCAATCTGTTGAGGAGTATAAAAAAGGTGGAATGAGTGATCTCGCAGACAGATTACAACTTTCTATTACCACACTTGGTTATAACCATTTGAATTTTACAACTAGACGGTCTGCGAAAGTTACTGCCTGGTGAAAATAGCACTGGTGAAAGGAGAGCTTATTGACAAAAAAAAAAGAAGAAGAAAAAATCAAATCATTTTGCGGCAGGTATAAGAGGAATACACTCGGACATCATCGGTGTTTGCCTTGTGTCTGTAACGTTCTTAAATTGCAAGCTCTAGCTGTTTCACCCATCAGTAATGATTATCATATTTTTTTTAATGAACAAAATAACCTGACGAAAGTGTAAATATGATATTATACCTGTCTATGAACCGCAATTTGTGTTGGTCATTGTGCAAAATTTTCATCAGTTAAAATCCCATTATAAATCTGGCTATGGTGCATCACAGGTTGATCGGCTTAAGAACGTCAAATTTAATCACATTTCAATGAATGAATAGTTCAAAGACTGTACATATCACTGTTATTGACATGTGTTATAGCTAAATAGTGTACCAGTTAGTTGGAGGTAATTTGAATATAAAAGCATTCATCCGTTTCATTAAATCCATGATTAATTTTAAGTCAGGTTCCAAATTTTGATAAAGTTTTAACCCTATAATAAAGCCCAAGCTATTTTGACCCCTGCCAGGCCCAAGGGGGGCACATTGTGCCCTCCCCCCTATATAACTCCTTTATTTTATGATGTATGACCGTCATATTTGGCACGTGGGTAGAGCAACTCGTACTCTACATGACCAAACATTTGAAATTTCTCAAGGTCATCCACTGAGGGCCCTATTTACCATAATATAAAGAAATACATAGGAAATCTGCTAAAATCCTGTTTTTCTGTTTATTTCTTTATCCCCAGTATATATCTTTTTTTCATATCAATTATTTTCATATTTATCACAAAGGAAAAGCAAGTCAGCCTTCACTGTTTGTTATGGTTGAATTTTCTCAAGGTCAACACATGGGGGCGCTATTCATTACAATATAAAGAAATATATAAAACCTATGATGTATTGCTTGGAATGAATACATATATTGGTATCACATTTCATATTTCCAAAATATTGTAAATTTGAGTTTGCAGATTGATAATATGATAAACAAATGATATTACAGGCACAGCTTGTGTGAAAATAACGCAAAATAAAAGGGTAGTCTTTGGAAAATGCTGTATTTTCAATTATTGTTATTATATGTATTGTTTGATGCCTATGTCTATAGAAAATAAAGGAAATAATAAGCAAATCATTTCAGGGTAATTCACAACCACAATTCCTTCACTATTTGGTCCTTCAGCAAATTACAGCCAAGAAAACCCCCATTTCATCCATTATTATACTGTTAACTGAAATTGGAACAGAAAATCATGCAAAATATGAAAAACATGGTTGTCAGTTTATGGTTGCCATGGCAACCAGCAATATAGGACATAGCTGAACTATACATCAAAATGTGCGCAATAAGATTTTAGGAAAAGTCATCAAATTTGGTTGAAATCGGGTAACGGGTGTAGGAGCGGCAAAAGAAAATATGGTAGGGGGCACAATGTGCCCCCCCCCCCCCTTGGGTTTTATAGGGTTCGTGAATCCTCTGTACAAAACGATCTTTACACACTAACCAATGGTGTGTATGTGAGTGCGTGCTTAGAGTGAGATTGAACAATGGACATGAATACCACCTTTTAAGAGCTCAGCTGACTAGCCCTCTGTGCTCGTGCCCCAATGAACATGGGATGGATTGCCCTGGTTAATGTTAGTCTGAATTTAAGGAAAAAATAAACTATGTAATGCATATATACAAGATAAAAGTAAGCACATGCTTTAACATGTGCTTGCATTACATTTCAGGATGAATAATTATTTAGATCATCTGTGATAGTGGAATTCCCCATGAATAAATAACAAAACATTCAAACACTGGTCATTGTTGGGGTGTTAACCGCACACACCCATGCACATCGTGACCCTGTGCAAAATTGAAATTTCGTACAGAAGGTTGAAACTAGAACAAAATCGCTGAAAGCTCACTTCAAATTCAATCTTAAATGCAATGGAACTGATTTATGCTTTCATTTTCTAATTCCGTTTTACAAAATTTTACACTATTCAGCTACTGCTCATATCAATGGTAGTGTTTTATCTGATACATAATTTTTGAACTATTAAGGATCAAAAGTGGGAATTATTTTTATTATTAATATTATTGTAATTATTAGCACAGAGTATTGACGGGCAGAACTGTGCTATTTATGGTAAGGGAACATGCATTGTACAGGAAGTGTAAAACCATAAGTGCAACAGAGATGTTTGCTCCCACCCCCTTGGCCAATTTCAACGAGGTAAAATATTATGTTTGATTGTACTCACCGTAATGGAGGAAAACAACAAGTAGTAGGCATTTGGTTTTCCAGCCTTCGACGACGTGTTTGCGCCCCTCCGTCATTTTAACGCAACTCGTTGAAACCGTACATGCAACTGCTATGGAGTAACACAAAAAAGTGCCCAAACATGCACCACCCCTGTCATGTATGAATAAGCGGTACACTATTTTTGTACAGTCTGTCAGTGAATAACATTCTGTGTCAAGGTAATCGCAGTTTCTGTGAAAAGCGGTCATGAGAGACACAATAATAGATTCAAGAAGCTTTTCACAATTTCCTTTTTTTTTTAGATTTCGCTATAAGGAATTTGATAGTGTTCCGCATAGTCTTTTTAGATAAAATTACAATTGTGAGGCATAGTAAATTCCAAATTGAAATGGATCATGGATTTTGTTGAACACAGACCGGAGAGGGTTGTGCTTAATGGGGTATGTACCCATTTGGTGAATGTTAAGTCTACAGTGTCCTAAAGGGAACCATCCCTGAACCCATTTTGTTCTCATCTTTTATAAATGATGTTACGAATGATATATCATCGAATATTCGTCTTTATGCGGACGATTGCATGGTACAGGCGTATTAATTCACTTTAAAGACTATGATGGCTTACAAGAGGATCTTGATTCTTTTGGAGTGGTCTAGATAAGACATTGAACCTTGATTTAAATGTTAATAAGTGTAAGTCACAGAAAAGAACAAAATTTGATTATGACTATTTATTATTCTTTATGGAAAGAAATTGAGTATAACTCAGTCGGAAAAAAAAAATGTCTAGGCGGCGTAATCATTAATGAAACTCTTGATTGTTATGATCACTATAATGAAATACATGAAAAAAATACTAAAATTATTGGTGGTATAAAAAAACGAAACTTTTTACATTGTCATTCACATGTAGTGATCAGTTTGTTCAATTCACTTATACGTCCATGTTTAGAACATTGCCCTGCTGCGCGGGATCCATAGAGAGTGTATCTCACATTAACGTACTTGAGCGTGTTCAGAAGAGGTTTGTAAAACTGTTGCTTTGTGACTAGGAAACAAATTATGGCACGATGTTGCTTAAGATATTTTTTTTCCGAAATTAGGAACAAGACGTAAGTTTTTCAGACTTATAATGTTTTACAAAGTGATGAATGATAAGGTGTATACCGGGCGACATAGAAATAAACGAGAGAACAGATTTGGTAGAAATGATCATAGTAAGGAAGTATAATATTCCATTTGCAAGAACTGATTAAATCAAATGTTCTTTTTATCTCAACACGAGAATGGAATTCATCACCAAGTAACATTGGTACCAGCCCACCTCTTCCATATTTTAAACATTACAGTTTTAATGTAAGTGAACTTTTTTACAACATTTTATATATTATAAATGTTTCATTTGGCGAATTTTGTAATATAATTTGGACTGATGTAATATTAATGTGTATATATGATATACATTTTCCTGATACATCTACTTAGTTTTTAATGCCCCGCTTGTATATCCTGCAATTTTGTTTGCTTTTCAGATGATTATTCCTCTCTTACAATATCGGTTATTAACACATTATATTGATTATCCACTCTCTGTGCAATGCTGTTCCAAAGGTGAGAGTTAAAATCCTCTTTCATTTTGCTGTGTGTAAATACAAAAGTGGATTTTGATTGTTGTATTCTAATGTTTCGGCTCTAATCTTAATTTGCGTACATTAGTGTGCAGTATAGTAAACCCGTTCCATACGGGAACCTGGTGGTCTGTGTATTAAGTCTATGGGGAATCCGGAAGTTAGACAAGTGTGGAACGGGTTAAGTGGTGCAGACACGGTTGTTTGTATCTTTTTTTTTCACCCCCAGCATGCCAAGACATGGTGTTTAAATCTGTCTGAATGAATACAATACAACACAATCATTTGATAAAAGAAAATAGTGATTACGATGATAATATTTATGACAGCATCATTAACAATGATCAGTACTATAGTACTATATCGTCATCATGCTAACATAACTACATGTACTTTGGTGGGAACATAGAGAATGACTGTGCTTCTTGGTCGAGAAGCGTATCAACTTATAAACTCTCAGAGCTTGTACCTCTTTGCACCTCCTCATGCAAAGTTATGGCGTCGTCTTCCAAGAAGATATTGGTATAAAAACAGAAAAAGAATTTATGATTCGCGTTCGACATGCTTGATCATAGTATATCGTTGCATAAACTATATCCATATGACATTAGAGGTTACTATTACAGCTACTTATGAGTTATTTGTTGAACGTAAATGATATGCTGCTATCTGTAATTGCGATGAATCAAGGCATTAAGGCATTGGATTATTGAAAACTGATAGCAGAGAGCGGTGCACCCACAGTCGATACGCCTACGGTACGCCTGAAGATGTCCCACCGATCCCAGGTCAGCGATGGCAACTTTTCTGTTTTTGGCCCTGTTCACGCACTCTCATTTGAGCACTGTGCTAATCAAGAAAATAATACATTTTGTATTTCATTACTATAATTATCATTGTCGTCATTTGTTGTCATTGTTATTGGTGACGTTGCGGAACTCATACAGGCAGAGAAAGACATTGCCGATTTTCTAATACTTCCCACAAAGAAAACACACTTCAAAAAACCTTTCAAATCGACTACTTCTTCTTCCTACTTTAACAATAATCCTTTTCTGTCGTTCCATATTGACTGTCACTACGATTCCCGTGAAGACTTTATTAATAGACATTAGATCATGTGAGAATATGACAAAAATGGGAAATCCAGGGACTGGTGCAGCACTTTGTCCAACGACGGCCTTGGGGAACAATAAAGTACCCACCATGCCTTTGGAGAGACATTGTATTCGACAAATAAAACATACCAACGAACTTATTGTAGCATACAGACAAAAACCTACAATAACATTCGTGGGCGGGTCGGCAAATCGACGACAGTCGTGAAGAAATCTATTGATAGTCAAGGCGCTAATTCCTGTACGGGCCTTAATTAAGGAGTTCGTTCAATCCACCCCGCAGAAAAGGTTTGACCACACAGAGTGGTAGATGGGACCTCCAGGAAACCCCCAGGTAGTATGTGATTCGAAATTGTGGTATCAATAAAATTTTACAGGCCATTTTAGTTGCGACAAGACCTTATTGTTCGAAAAAGAGTGTGCGCACGCCAAGACTACTACACGCACCACTAGCACTGCTACAGGCGCCAGTGCCAGTGGTGCGTGTAGTAGTCTTAGCGCACGCAGACTTTTTCCTCGGCAAACATGGGTTTTTGCCAGCAAACTCACTAGCTGAGGTCAGTGTAGTTTAGTTTCTAGCCGTTTTTATTTCGTGTATATTTTTCCGAGTTGCAGCAAGCCGAGTGAGGTTGCATACCCAGTGATTGTGACCCCAAACCGTTCGGGCGTCGCAATCACTTGGTATGCGCCTTCGCTCGGCTTAGCACAATAAAGTGGGCTTCTACACATGCGCAAGCTGCAACTCGGAGAGATGAAAACAAAATAAAAACGACTAGAAACTAGACTGGGGTCGGTTACGGCTGGCACTGAAAATTACAACATAATCACAGTTTTTTGCAGTTATTTCATGAATAATTCCTCAAAACACCGTAAAACCATATCTATATGTTGCTAGAGATGTCAGCAAAACAATGGGATACATTGTAAGTTAAAATATTGTGCATGGTTACCATGGTAACCAGATGTATACAGGTGATTGATAATTCAAAAAATGCCTCCAACTGCTGCAAACTTTGGTATTTTTTGTTCAGTTTTTTTTTTTGTAGATAGGTGAATTAAAAACAAACATTTCTATTGATTATTGTTCAAAAAAGTTGTTTTCCTGTTGCCATGGCAACCAGTAATATCCAATCAGGATTCAGCTGTCAATACTTAAGAACTCATGCCCATATTTTCAAAAAGCTCAATAAGCATGTCATTCTGCATAATTGTACCATTTACCGTACTTTTAACACATATTTGACTTCAAATTACAGGCAAATGTTGTTTCCAGCAATGTATGGACACAAAATTCCCTTCAAAATCTATGTTAATACAGAGAGCAAAGCCGACGATATTCTGATATTAGCTTTTTAGAGTATATATTTACAGAGAAATGGTTATTCGAAACAACCTTGGAAAAGAGCAGAAGAAAGCAATTGATTGTTCTTGTTTTTAAAGGAAATTTATTCAAGAATGCAGATAAATTCCTTTCTAAAGAAGGAATATGCACGTACACTGCATTATCCATCAATGGAATTAAAAGCGTACTTTTTCGTTGGTAAGCTAGGGTTAAAAATAAATATTAAAATGAAAAGTCATGACATGTAAATTTGTATTAAAACGTGCAGTAATGAATTAATGCTATTAAGGAGAGAATGAGGGAAAATCTTAGGGGTCCTATCCGTTTTCTCCGGGTTAACTTTGTAGTGTTGAGGTGGGTAGTTTAACCCTATAAAGCCCAAGGGGGGGGGGGGGCACATTGTGCCCGCTACCATATCTTCATTTGCCGCTCCTAAACCCTTTACCCGATTTCAACCAAATTTGGTGGCTTTTCCTAAAATCTTATTACAAACATTTTGATATAATTATAATTTAGGTATGTCCGATATTCCTGTTTGCTATGGCAACCGTAAACTGACAACCACGTTAGTCAGATTTTGTATGATTTTCTGTTTCAATTTCAGTTAACAATATAATTATGGATGAAATTGGGGTTTTCTTGGCTATAGTTTGCTAAAGGAAAGAAATGTGAAGTAATTATGGTTGAGAATTACCCTGAAATGGTCTTCTTATTATTTCCTTTATTTTCTATATAACATAGGCATCAAACAATAGATATAATAGAAATAATCGAAAATACAGCATTTTTCAAAGATTACCTTTTTATTTTGTGTTATCTTCACGCAAGCTTTGCCTGGAATAGCATTTGTTTATCATAATATCAATCTGTAAACTTAAAATATCAGTATTTTGGAAATATGAAATGTGATATAAATATATGTACCCATTCCAAGCAATACGTAATAGGTTTCATATATTTCTTCATATTGTAATGAATTACGCCCCCACATGTTGACCTTGAGAAATTTCAACGATAACAAATAGTGAACGTTGACTTGCTCTTCCTTTGTAGTATATATGAAAATGATTAATATAAAATAACAACATATTTACTGGGGATAAAGAAATAGAAAGAAAAAAACATGATTTTAGCATATTTTCTATATATTTTTTATATTTTGGGAAATAGTGCCCTCAGTGGTTAACCTTGAGAAATGTTGGGTCATGTAGAGCATG
Organism: Diadema antillarum; assembly: GCF_040938485.1. Taxonomy (NCBI): domain Eukaryota; kingdom Metazoa; phylum Echinodermata; class Echinoidea; order Diadematoida; family Diadematidae; genus Diadema; species Diadema antillarum. The sequence goes on along the minus strand of NW_027272108.1, from coordinate 375,001 downwards.
AGTTGCTCTACCCATGTGCCAAATATGACGGTCATACATCATATAATAAAGAAGTTATGTAGGGGGCACAATGTGCCCCCCCCCCCCCCCCTTGGGCCTGGAAGGGGTCAAAATAGCTTGGGCTTTATAGGGTTAAGACCCGACCTACAATGGGTGATCATGAGCACGTAAGGCCAAATAAACAAACGTGTCTGGATTCCAGATATTTTTTTTCACTTTATCCTACTTTGTTGTGGCAAACTTATAAATGACTGTGGAAAATAGAAAGTTATCTGAGCCCGAAATGTCCTTAGAATACCCTGATCCACAAATAAAATTGTTGAACAAAAAAGTTACAAAACTTGTACTGTAATGTATAACAAAGTACTGAAAGTCAGTCACACTGTGAGCTCTAGTAACAGGCATAACAAGAAAGTCATATCTATAACAAAGAACTGACGATTCGAACTTGGTTATGAAATATCACCATAAGTTGTCCAAATAATGATACCCTATATCGACAGAATGAATCAAATTTCGTGCACTTACAGTCCACGAAAAGCACAAAAAATGTATTTACACTTTAGATATAGCCTATAACAAACAGAATGATTCAAATTTCGTGCACTTACAGTCCATGAAAAGCACGAAAAAGTATTTACACTCGAGATATATATTTTTTTCACTTTTATCGCACGCTGGTGTGGTGCAAACATAAATGCTGATGGTATATTTGAGACAGAAAGTTGTCTGATTGTCTGAATTGTCTGACCCTGAGACGTCCTTAAAATACCCTGATTCACAAATACCTCGATCCACAAATAAACTTGTTGAAAATAAAGCTAAAATACTTGTGTATATATATGTGTGTATAACGAAGTACTAAAGTCAATCCATCACACTGTGAGCTCTAGTAACAGGCTTAACAAGAAATGAAAAATTGAATTCATATTTAACAAAGAATTGGTAATTCGAACTTGATTATGAAATATCACCACAAGTTGTCCAAATATATAAAGCTTACCAACGAAAAGTGCGCTTTTAATTCCATTGATGGATAATGCAGTGTACGTGTATATTCCTTCTTTAGAAAGGAATTTATCTGCATTCTTGAATAAATTTCCTTTAAGAACAAGAACAATCAATTGCTTTCTTCTGCTCTTTTCCAAGGTTGTTTCGAATAACCATTTCTCTGTAAATATATACTCAAAAAAGCTAATATAGTATCAGAATATCGTCGGCTTTGCTCTCTGTATTAACATAGATTTTGAAGGGAATTTTGTGTCCATACATTGCTGGAAACAACATTTGCCTGTAATTTGAAGTCAAATATGTGTTAAAAGTACGGTAAATGGTACAATCATGCAGAATGACATGCTTATTGAGCTTGTTGAAAATATGGGCATTAGTTCTTAAGTATTGACAGCTGAATCCTGATTGGATATTACTGGTTGCCATGGCAACAGGAAAACAACTTTTTTGAACAATAATCAATAGAAATGTTTGTTTTTAATTCACCTATCTACAAAAAAAAAACTGAACAAAAAATACCACAGTTTGCAGCAGTTGGAGGCATTTTTTTGGATTATCAATCACCTGTATACATCTGGTTACCATGGTAACCATGCACAATATTTTAACTTACAATGTATCCCATTGTTTCGCTGACATCTCTAGCAGCATATATATATATATGGTTTTACGGTGTTTAGAGGAATTATTCATGAAATAACTTCAAAAAACTGTGATTATGTTGTAATTTTCAGTGCCAGCCGTAACCGACCCCAGTCTAGTTTCTAGTCGTTTTTATTTCGTTTTCATCTCTCCGAGTTGCAGCTTGTCATGTGTAGAAGCCCACTTTATTGTGCTAAGCCAAGCGAAGGCGCATACCAAGTGATTGCGACGCCCGAACGGTTTGGGGTCACAATCACTAGGTATGCAACCTCACTCGGCTTGCTGCAACTCGGAAAAAATATACACGAAATAAAAACGGCTAGAAACTAAACTACACTGACCTCAGCTAGTGAGTTTGCTGGCAAAAACCCTTGTTTGCCGAGGAAAAAGTCTGCGTGCGCTAAGACTACTACACGCACCACTGTCACTGGCGCCTGTAGCAGTGCTAGTGGTGCGTGTAGTAGTCTTGACGTGCGCAGACTCTTTTCCGAACAATAAGGTCTTGTCGCAACTAAAATGGCCTGTAAAATTTATTGATACCACAATTTCGAATCACATACTACCTAGGGGTGTTCCAGAGAGTCCAACCGACCACCCTATGCAGTCAAACCTTTTCTGCGGGGTGGGTTGAACGAAGTCATTCTTTCTGGGTCCCTGCGCCTGGACTATATGACACAAAGATGTTTTTGAACCACTGGTAATAAATGAGATAGGTAGTGGTTTCCTTTATATAGGCACCATACATACAAGAATGACTCACTCTCAGCGATAATCAGGATAGACCACATGATTAAGGCAATTCACACATGCACATCTTTCATGCAATACATGTAATACCATGTATGCAATGTGATGCATGCCTCATTTTGGTGCACGTTTCGAACCCGATACCTACGAATCATACAGCCATAAAGAATCATATGGCCCACGATATACACACCGATAAAAAGTGAATACGGCCTATAATGAGCTCGACATCAACTAATTAATTCTTAGTGATTATAATATGCGTGCTAAAATGATACAGGTTTATGCATGAGCTTAATATCATGGATTATACAGCCCATGAGCTTCATAAACATCATTTAAACAGGCCCAGGAGCAAAACACTAAATCCGTTCCCTACGGGAACTTTGTAGCCGCATTGCCTGCGTATCTAGTTAATGGGCATTTCAGGACAAGCTTGACCCTAGGCAACAAGGCCGTCGAGTTTGACGCTAGGCAGCCTGGCCCAACCTCGACACTAATTATTAAAGACTTGAGTGCTCAATCTCAACAGGATGAACAGCGCCATCTGTACGCCCCTGATAAGTGCCGCGAAATTGTGGATGTTTATTCAGCATTCAATTTGACAACAACGGTGTGAGGACGAACTGATTCACGGAGAGGCCGCTGCTTGATTACTTCAGCTGATGAAATTAACCAGATTTTTGCCCTTGCCATCATGCTTGCCTCTTAAATACATGAAAAAGGAAATCTTTCAAAATGTTGTGTCTTTTGTGATCTATGGATGTCAATGTTTTTGTAGGTTGCCTATATTATTCTGTAATGACATATTTATATATTCATTCATTAATGCGCAACTGGTCTAAACAGAAATTTTGATTTACATGAAAGAGAAATTCTACCATTGTATTTTACTATTATTATTATTATTATTTGCTCTTGTTGTTGTTGTTGTTTTTTTGACGGGGTAGACAGCTTAATCCGCCGTTTTTCTCCCCACCGGGTATGGATGTTTATCAAGAAAAATATGAAAGGATGAGGCAGACCAGAAAACAAGAAAACGTACATCGTAGAATACAGTTTGAAAGGGAGTGTCCAAAAAAAAAATGTCTAACCCTAAACCAACGACGCGTCTTTAAAATTACATCAAAATCTTTCGTCAGTTGGAGGCATTTCATAGTTTCAGAGATGGATAAGAGATGAATACAATTTGTTTGTCTGAAAACATGGTTCCTACATATTTTTAGAGTGTTTTAGAATAACTTGCTTGCAAAATATTTAACTAATGAAGGGATAGAAAAACTAAAGGGCTAACTAGCTAGAAAAAATGACCAGCTTACAGAGATGGTACAATATTGGTGGAGATGGGAATTTGGCTTTTAATTTTTTGCGAGATACCAAGAAAACACTTATGAAATATAGTACACAGCATAACATTTTAAGCGGACTTCAAAGTTTGTTTGATGAAATTCGGGTTTAGAATGACTGAGACATCCAAAACAAAGTAAAACAAAGCGATCGTAACAAAAGGTGGGTTCCACACTTTATTAGAATCGCTCTGTTTTGGATATCTCGGTCATTTCAAATTTTCATCACTGAAAAAAAACGTTGAATTCCTCATGGAAGTACATGCTCTTTCATATTTCACAAGAGTTGTCTCACTATCTCACCAAAAAAAAATGTTAGAAATATGAAATTAGGTCTCAAACAAAACTATATGATCCCTTTAAATACCACACTATGACATTATCGAAGATCCAAACTTAAAGCCGAATCTACTATATTTATTCGTCAACAATTAACAAGGAACAAATTATACAGAACGCAAATCATAACATCATGTCACGATATTTCTTGCCGTGACGAGGTCTGGGAACTTGCAGTAAAACAGATATGAATGGGAAAATATGACTTGTCAAAAAGTAAAATTCCCGAGAAATGAAACTACAATGTGAAGTACATTTCACATCATTTCTAATATTTAGTAGGATAAAAGGCAACATTGAGAAATAGAAAACGAAGTCAAGTTTATTCAGTTGAAAAAAAAAATCAAATACGGTTCGAGAAACATTTAAAAACAGTAACATTCATTAAAAGAGAAGAATTTCAATAACATCACATGTGGAAATACATAAAAGCAATTCCTATTACATTTTATAAACATATGATATAAAAAAATACTAGTTGCGAATTTGTAGTCGCAACGTATGAATATTTGAGACAGAAAAAGAAGAAAATACTATGAGGCTTATGTTACTATGTTGACAATGCCCAATTTTATGGCACGTTCAAATAAAAGTGAAAGAACGTTGCCACGTTGGAACACATCAGGAGGGGTGTGAGTGACATCGATAATCAATTCAAAAGTTTCAAATTTCCGAAGTGTTGGTGTCGAAAGGCCGTCATTACTAGATGAAACGTGTGCAACCACAAAAACAACAGAAATAGAAAAAAAAAGTCTCAGTGGTGGAAAAGAAAGTATCAATGTTATCTATCAATCTATCTTATATATCAATGGCGGCACATTGATTCAAACAGGTTTTTCTCGTATTCAAAAATTCAGTCAGTTAATGAACCAGGTCACTCCGCTTACGCGGCAGCAAGGTTATTAGCAGGAAAACGCAGATGGCGCTACATTGACTTCAATGAACCGATTGCCCTATCGAGCTTGAAGGAAGAGTGGTTCTGATTCTAAACTTGTTGGCACTAATGATGAAAATTACAGTTCATTGAGTAACACTTATTTTCGCGTGCCAATGGATTATTATTATTATTATTTTTTACAGTCAAAGCATTTTTTATAGATATTATCCATCTTTGAGATTAATATCATCTGTGAAGTGATCGCATAATACGTATTTGTATGCATATGGATGTTAATGTTTGTGTCTTTGTGTGCCTGTGTACGTCAATGTGGTGGAATAGTTACAAGACACACTATAAGAAAGTCATGCCTTTGCACCTCCTCGTTCTCCTGTTTAATAAACATAGCTCCATGGTGATATTTTCTTACTTTCTCTCTACTGTTTGCTGATTTGATGAGGGCGCTCTTTAAATCTATTCCTGTTCGAATACATTATGATGAAATGTCCCCCCCCCCCAAAAAAAAAAAAAAAAAAAAAAAAAACAAGTGAAAGAGCGAACGAAAGATTGTGATTTGAGTCAATGCTCATTTTCTCAGTTTTTCCCTCCAGTCATCTGATGGAACATTTGTTTTCATTCCTTCTTCTTTTTTTTCCTTTTTTTTTTGCAGCATCTTTGTCGTACCTCAACAACAATAATATCTTTACCAATATCGTTAATACGGCGGGCAAGATCACTGGATAAACAGATATACAAACAAAACCTGATTACTAGTCCTCTAATAGAACAGACTGATGCATACAAGGCTGATGAACATAAAAATGGAGTAAGATATATATATATATATATATATATATATATATATATATGGGTGAAAACGTTGAACGATGTACAATTGGCCATTTTCAGGCTTTTCGATATTCAAACCCTTGTAAAATTGTCACCTGGGGGTGTTTTTCATGGTTTTAGGTATCATTTGGTAGGGGAGGGTTGTACCTTTCAGAAAATATATACTTTGTAGTGTTCTTACTGCATTTTCTTTAAAAAATAATGCCTTGAAGCTGAAAAAATTGACAAAAATGCATATTTTGCGAAAAAATCCAAGAATCACACGTCGTAATTTTTGTTCTAATGCAATTCTACAGCTTTGTTTTTCCTTGTGAGGAAGCCCACATACTTCAACTATTTAATCAAGTACTTCTGCCATGAACGTGTGTATTATTTATCTTATCAGGCAATGTTGAATTCACTTATGTCTGAAAAAGAACGTCTCTGAATGAATTATCTTTTCCTTGACGCCAAAAATTCAGGATGACTATGAAAACATGTAAGGCCATATTTATCTAGCGTCTTATCCATACTACTATTCCATCAAAATTTGTTAGTGAGCTGTGTGAAATAATCGTGTGGTGGCTCATTAAAGAAAATTATACTGAATAACCATCATAGATGTTCAGTTGTTTAATGGTGTCATTGATGAAAGTGGATTATGCTTGAGAGAAAAAGTGGTTATCAGTATGTCAGTGCGAGCCAGGCGACTATGATGATTGGCAACTTTAGTAGCATACTGTCCTCAAAAGTGAGTTCTGGTTGAAAACCCGAATTGGCGAATATCTCTGATCAAAACGAATGTCCCTGATTGAAAGTCTCTGAAGGGATATTCCCTCTTCTGACACTTTCGCGCTGCATGATACTTTACTTGCGTGCTTATTTTACGCACTGACGAGCCATCCTGGAATCGAGTCAGCACAGTTCAACGACAGATATGCCCACAAATTTTGAAAATGTGAGTAATAACAAAAACTTTCCTGGTGTTTATGCCAATTTATTAGAATTATTATTCCGTAGATTTGCCAATCAGTATAATTTGTGAAAATATATATTCTAATCTTTGGATAAGAGGTAAATTAAAAAAGGATAGACAGTAAATATGTAAGAATCTGCACGAAGATCAAAGACCAAACGTCTCTGAGCAAAATGAAAAACGTCTCTGAAAATTACTGTTTCATGAAATAAAGACATCCACTATACAAATTATGAGAACATTAAAGTAAATTCATGTCTGGATGGGCTCAGTTTGTATAATAGGAACAAGTAGAACCAAGTTAACACGGGCGTGCTATAATATTAAGAAAAATGAAGCTTCCTGAAAGATGTTGAAAATATGTAAAAGAGTTTCAAATTTAAGATTTTCTGTTGATTGAGCAAGTGTAAACACATTGCCAGGACAGAAACTATGTTTTATGACTAGTAATAGGTCAATAGTCTATGATTATTATGAAGTAGTCACTTTAGTTTACGTATTTTTTGTGAGAAAGGCAGAAATGTAAGAAAAACAGGTTTAGGTCAGAGACGTTCTGTGAACAAATAGGATCTGCTCTCAAACCAATATCAATGACCCATCATGGCAAATTGGTGCCTATGTTTGTAGCACATAGGTTCCTCAATCCAAATATAATGCCAATATCTTGTAAAAATCAAACCAACTAAGTACTGATAAGCAAAGATGTTTGCGTCAGAGACGTTACACTGAACGTTTTACATATTTTCAACTACTACAATAAGGAGTAGATTTTTCATTATTCCACAGTATATGGCCCTCGTATACATACATCGTTCTAGGTAATTAACACAATCTAAAAAACAATGTTGATTTTATAATTTTGATCAGAGACGTTCATTTGTGCGCACATTGTTCTTCCAGTGCATGATAAATTTATTCTAATATCATTTTAACTCTATCTTTTTTTTTTTCTTACAGCAAGATGGGAAGACCGGATGGATTTTAAATGCTCCCAATATTAGAATTTCGTCCTGCTCAGGATCTTTAGGCTCAGTCATGTTCATGTATACCTACAAGTTCCAGACAACGGCCGTGGCACTGGCAAGATTGGACGGACATCTTGGTGGTGCCATCTGTTTACAAAATAATGACTATCCCAACCCCTGTTTCAGGTAGCAAGCGACGCAGTCTGTACCATGCACTGATTGAGGACATGGAATACCAAGTGGAGGGGAAATACAATTCAATGTTATAATGCGGACTTTAAGCCTCGGACATAATCATATTTGAATGAAAAACTGAAAATTTCAAAATTTTTATGTGCAAACATTATTGCAAGTTGTGAGGGAATGACAAGCTCAATTTGCCATTTGCATATTCATTATGACCGTTCAAAAGCTGTTTCCTGAAAAATTAGCGAAAACTTCAAAACGTCATAAATTCCTTATTTTTCTTGATCCCCTAAGATTTTATTCTTTCTTATCAGCGCCTAGCTCATATTTAGGCTGAATTTCCCCTATAATGACTCTTTTTCTCTTAGAAGTAAGGTGATATACTTGGTATTCTAGTGGTATTATTTTTGAGGTTTGTAAGCAAAATACATGAGAAAAGGAAAAATGCTAACATCTGTGATGAAACAAGAGAACGTCTATTAAGAATGTCCCTTTACTTAGTTTCCTCTACAACACTACTTATGTATCGCCTTCGAGTAGAAAGAAGGATTGGTATCCCCTATGACCGATGTGACAGGTAAAATGTGATATTGTAATGTTATCATTGTCAACCTCTTGAAAGAGGTTTCCAGTTCATTTTTGGTCAAACGTTTGCTGTACCACACCGTTGATATTCTTTTGAGTTTGGCGTTTACAATTTATATCTGCCATAGTATACAAAAAAGCACAGCGGAATTTGATGCTTCTAGGATGAGTATAGGCTAATTACAGCTTTCTGAGACGTCATCATAACAGTGGCCCAGGTACGGTCCCTAATAAAAATGCGAACTGGCCTGACATACACATATAATCATATTTGAGGTATAGTGGTCAAATTAAAATAGTATTAGTAAATTCGTGTTTACCTTTGTTATAGATTTGGACTACATTTGAAAGAAAACATATACAATATTGATAGCATGTGGGCACACCTTCGTATACACCGGAAGGTGAAATACAAAGTAGTGGTCATCACAAACAAAAACAATTCTTGACATATATGCCTAGGTAAATGATTTCTCAATGAATGTGGAATGTTGAGTTACGAGCATCTTTTGAAATAGGGAGTTTGGTGTTTAATTCTAGTGAAAACTTACAGCCGAAACGTCTCTGATGGAAAAGCAAATGTCTCTGATATAAACAAATAATTTAGGTAAGGTAGTCGAAATTGCAAGTATTTCATGTAATTTTTATTTGTCTCTCATTCAAAAGTGTTGTAAGATGTGAATAATAATTATAACAAGGACAGGTTTGTTGTTGATTTTTGGTGTAGAAATCGAAATTCCTCTTACAATTTGGATGTTTGTAGTTACAATCAGTTATTATGAAAAATAGTTCAAGTTGAAATTACCATTCTGAATTGTTGACAAAAGATAAACATGTGTTTAATAAAATAATAATGTTATTTGTTCACAAACCTCGTAATTATGGATCAAAGGACATCATTTGTATTGTCTATGTCTGAAGAACGTCTATGAGTGAAACCTGAACGTCTCTGATACAAACATGGCTTACTTTCAGCATCTGTAAAGGGCTTTTATGGGGATTTGACCAAGGGAAATGCACTGAATTCATTTAAATGAGACCCCTGCTATATGTTTTGTTCAAATGAGATGAAAGTGAAGATAAGAATATAAAAATCTCTGCTTAAATGACAAAAACTCCACTTTTACTTGAACTTCCGTGTGTATTAGCTTTTGTAAACTTCACGGGAGGTAAACAGTATTTTAGGAACAAATTAACACAGTCTTCAAAAGCATGAACAAGATGAAAATATAATCATTTGAATGTTTTTCTAACCTTCATTTGAATTTTCACTAAAACAATGTTTATTTTTAGTCAGAGACGTTCGCCAATATGTCACAGTCCTATCTAACCTTGAATAAAAACAACACCCTTGGAGATATCCCAGTATAATCGGGTTTGCAAGAAAGCTGATATCAATGACATTTGACTGAGATATATTTATATCAGTGAGTCACGTTTTTTTTAATTTTGACCCCTGATTTGCCCAATTGTACATCGTTCAACGTTTTCACCCATATATTTTGTATACGTAGAGTTCCTTTGCGAAAGATGCTAAGTCAACTTTTAATGGTAAGGAGAGTTAAAAAAAAAGATTCTAGTAACTATTAAAATGTAACTGGTCTCAAACAAAGACCTCCGATGGTGTTGACCGACACTCAATGCAATACTGCAAATCGCCGTAGTGGTATTAATTACATATATATATATTTTTGAATGTTTGTTTGTTTGTATGTTTGTTTCCTTTTTTATATCACAGAACTGGTTCTCTCCCGTCATGTTATTATTTATCATCAAAATATATATTTTTCTAATTAGATTGAGTCCTTGATGAAAGGGTCTACGAACAAACCAAATACCTGATTGTACGTGTAATACCGTACCGTTCCCTGTATGCTTACTGTGCAATGATGGTCAAAGTCACACCCTACACGCTGCAGATATGCGCTGCGGCTAGATATCGGGACAGCAATTACAGAGAAATAAGGGAGCAAAATCGCGGATATGGGTGCTATTTAAACTACACGATTTAGTACAAGGGTGCAATTTTGCCTCTTGTCAGGTACATTTAACATTTAAGCCTGGCTATTACATGTATAGGGTGCAATACCGTAGCCTTAACAAGTCGCAAACAAAAACTTCCTAAGCGTAACAACGTGTACTGTGTGCTTACTTTGCGATCCCGGAGACACACTATACCCTGCATATTTTCGTTCTGGTGACGGCAACACATGCACACACACGCAAGCGCACACGCAAGCGCGCGCACACACACACACACACACGCGCACACACACACACACACACACACACCATTTTTTTTTATATAATTCTGTATTCGAATTTTGTTCAATGCCACAAAATACACAATCATAGAAAAAAAATACAAAACACTGTACAAAGATATGTCAAATCTTATAGATTATGCATTATGACTCCAGTTGATTAAAAACGAAATCCATTTTTTTTAACACACATATTATTCTCACAAACTGCCCAAAACTGGGGACACAATATTTTGCTCAAGACAAAATGGGCACATTCCACTAATTGTTTCTGAAAAAAAATATATATTTTTTTTTTCTTTATTGAGATAAACTGACCAATTGAAACTTCCCAAACCATAAAAAAGTAAAAGCTAAATTCAGGTTACCTCATACAATTAAAAAAAAATCACCATGCTCCTTGCAGTATATAGCCGCAGACACAACAATCAATTAATACGTGTGAAAATGTCCTAATTTCACCTCCTAAACAGTCTGAAGTTACTTTTTGCCCACGCGCGTGTTTCAAGCGTGCAAAACAGGCAGGTGCACCACATAACTCCAAAGCGCCCTAGGGCCCCAAAGGGGGCACCCCCTCATTTGCCTTAGACACTCTGAGCAAACGGGCATACGGCCAACGCGAAATGCATTCCCGGCCACCCAGAGCAGAAAAGAAAAGAACTACCACACTATCCCCAATCGAAGGCGTTTGCGAGAACACAAACACACATAATATATAAAATCAACATTTGATCACTCGCTATGTTTACTCAGTGGTTTTAGTTTGAATCCGCTCTTTTTTTTTTAAGAATTCATCATTGTCTGCTCAGAGGATTCGGAGCTATAAATATAATAAATGAAAACCAGACAACAGCAAATTCATCTTCCTACGGGCTTCGGTCAATTTACTATAACAACAATACCAATCGAACAAATATTATTATAAATCAATTTGTGCAATTTGCAGATTGTTTTTTTTTTTGTATTTATTTATTTATTTATTTTTTTATTTTTTTTTTTTTTTGGGGGGAGGGGGCTTCTGTTATGGAAACCAACAGTTGTCATTAATGCAACTTTAGCGTAAAGTACATCATTCAGATAACAGGGCCAGGATAGGACTTCAACAAAAACACCAACAACAGCAGCAGCAGCAGAAGCAACAACAACAACTTCAACGACGACGAAGACGACGACGACCCTTTCAGCCCTTTCAGCAATCCTCCCCTCTTGACATTCTGGGATTTACAAAGCTTCGGTATAGGTACCTACCCCCCCCCCCCTATTTCATTTTGTAATCGACGATTCTTCAAAATCACGGATATCATTTGATTTTGGGGGTTCAACAAAATCCTTGGAATATCGAGCCTTCGGTATTCCCTCACAAAGTGTTAGGATTAACGAACATTATTTCATCGTAGAATTAACGAATGTCTAGGTGTAGGGACTTTGTATGTTTCGAAATTACGAACCTTCGGGGTAACAAACCATACTTCAATTTCGCATCAACGAATTTTTGGAATAACGAACATCACCAAAAAAGACACCCTAATCCTGCAAACCATGTATTGTTCTAATTTCTCCAAAAAGCTAACTTGTGCTGTGTTCTGCAGGTTTTGCTTTCTTTTAGTCAATGTCTTTGTTTTGCTTTTTTTATCATCACAATACTTCTCAGCAAAAGCTTCCGATGGTTCAACTGCCGTGTTTGCAACAATTCGGGGTGTCTTGCGCCCCCCCCCCCCCTTAAAAAAAAAAGAAAATATGTACATTTTAGAATGATTCGGATTATCTCTGTAAAAGGGATATCGCAAGATGTATGAGTTCTTTTTCATGATATTGGAACTTAGAGTGGAATAAAGCAACTGTGACATTTTATTTCATTTATGCTACAGATCTATAACGTGAGCCGCATGTTATTTCATTTCACTGTATTCCATTATCTCCATTTTAGAGCATCATTAGATTTACAAAGTACAATCAAGTCTGTATGAGATATGTTTATAATATCTTGAGAAGCACGAAAATAGGAACATTGAAAAAGATCTCTTAACAAATGATATAATTGAAATACATGTAATAGAATATAAACGTTTTAAAGTGCGTTAGAAAAATATGCAACATAACGCAATACAATACAATGCAATACAATGTAATACAATACCATGCAATACAATACAGAACAATACATTACATTACATTACATTACATAACGAAACATAAAACGATTCATAAATGTATTGATTTCATATTAGCAGACAAAGAGCAGAAAAGGAGAAAAACTCTTTATCGGGCTATTAATTAAGATGTAAGATAATTGCATCAAAGGTACTTCTGTCAACAGTTTATCTTTTTTCTTTTTGTTTTACGGATGTAATATGTATTTTTTACAATACACATCACTACTACAACAATTTAAAGAGGGTCCATAATGCGAAGAGAAAGATCGTGCACCTAGTAACGGCGAGCAAGCTGCTTGAACACAATCAGTACTTTAGTTGAGAGGCCCAACAAGCCCAACAAGCTCTTGTCAATATATATGTATATATATATATATATATATATATATATATATATATATGAAGAGTTTGTTTGCAAAAACCGATAAGTCCATATTTGCTAAATGGAGATATTTGCGATTAAAGGTCAAGAAAAATAAAGAGAATAATAAGACAATTGTTGCTTCTTTTGACCATAACCATATCATATTCGAGCACTATAGAATGTAGAAGAAAAATCAACACTAACAGAAACCATAAAAACGTAACGTTAAAACACAATACATGCTTTCGGGTCGCTTCCTGCTGCCACTATCATGTAAAATCGTCATACACAGACGTCCTCGGGACCAGCAGTTTCTAATATTTCCGTTATATCCAATTTCTATCAAGTCGAACAATCATGTATGTAACGATGTATATGTATGCATATTGTATTTAAAATGATAATTCCAGGAGGTAAATTTCTACGTCGTTATCACCTTGTCCGTTATGACGAGAGTGCACTCTATGCATAATGTGTGGATTCTTTATTTTTGTTCCAAAGGATCATGTCACTCAATATGCCCTGTCAAGGATACAACGTCTCCATCAATCTGATTCTCTGTGCTCATCTGAGTAAAGCCATCGGCGCCTTTTCTGTTTGAAACTGCATCTCTCCTCCACGACGCTCTTTTGCCTGTGTGTAAACAAGTGTTTAAAGAATGAATGTAAACCAAGATTCCGCTTGCATGTTGATGTTATGTATATGATATGTTATCATAATACCATTTCACCATTTCTGTTATTTTTCATGACAATTTCTGAATAATACCTCCTTGATCATCTGAATAAAGCACTAACCGAAAGAGTCATGTTTATGTGAATAACCAACGCCTAACCAGAATATATACTTCCAGATAAAAGGATTTGTTAAACTATCAAAGCTATCGAAACAGATACTGTGATTATGACTCATCATGTTATTTCAAAGTTCAATGATGACACATGCGCCTTCGGCGAAGATCAAGAAGTTAATTCGAAGACGATGTACAGTGTTTTGGGATTTTATTCTATTTATTTTCTTATTTTTTTCTTTGTTTCTTGTGGTTAACATAATAATTTACGTCCTTGCTACTTTCTTGATTAAGTGTATGTTCTGTTTGGCTCCTAAAAAAAAAAATCCAAAAGAAATAATATATATATATATATATATATATATATATATATATAATATACATATATATATATATAATATATTATATATATATATATATATATATATATATATATATATATATATATATATTTTGTAATTTTCCCAGTCCTTGAACGAAATGAACTACTTCATACAGCTTTCAATGATATATATTTTTTTCATCGGAATTACAGCTCATTTAATCCACGGATATTTTCCCCCTCATTTTACCTCAAATGAGAAACGAAAATATGATAGATAGGTAAAATGATAAATAAGTGCGTTAATGATTATCATTATTCGTGCATGACAAAATGGTGGTGACAAATATGCACTTCCGAGATTTAAAGCGGTTTCTCGGGTAAACGAGATGTTGCGATTGTTTTATCAGCGGTAAGATATTTTTTTTTCTTTTATCAAATTTTCATTTGATTACTTACTTTATTTTTTCTCGATTCCATTTCATTTTTCTATAATGTCATTGATAAAAAACCAATCTGGAAAATAAAATATATTCAAGTTCTATATCTACAAACAACGGGAATACAAATGGTGCAACTGTTATGTACTGTCACAAAGATAATTCCATGCTTGCAGGTGTACCTTAGTCATATCAACTTTTTTTTTATTTTTATCTGGAACCTTCCACTTAGGGTCGCATATTTCATAACTGTTGTTTTCTTTCTAAAATTCGGTCTATTTTCACGACAGAAATTTGAACACTGAATTGATTTGTTTTTATATTCGTATTCACCAAAGTGATTATATTGATAGTAAAAAAAAAGAAAAAAACAACCACAACATATGAACAAATGGCTGAATGAATGAACGCTCACCTCGACATAACATAAAAAGTAAACAACCTATCAGGATCCAAGAAACCACTAGAGCTGCAATTAATCCTCCCAAGACAGCTGTCGACACACCTGCGCAGAAGAAATCGAGTTGAGAAATCTATACAAATATGATGTTCACACATTTATAGACACTTCATGATAAGTTTATATTACTTGAAGTTGTTAGAGGGTACCCCTAAATAACGTGAAAATGTTCACCCTATTTCACACACTGCATAAAGCTGGACATAGGCTATAATGAGTGATGACGGTGTCGACTCCTTTGTGATGAATTTTATGATGATAATGGGGATGGTATTCTTTACCCATGGCAACCTGTTCAGTTTCGAGACTGTTCTACCAGATGGTCCTGTCATTATTTTTACACTAGCATTGCTGGGTACCCATTTATGCACCTGGGTCGAGAGGGACATTGTAGGTAAAATATTCAATTCAATTCAATTCATTTATTTCCATACTTCTCAATTATGGACATTATAACAGAAATCAAACAAGTTCTTTCACCTTGTAAACAATGTGCAAAACACAAACAATATACATGGTGATAACATAGTAATTATATGTAATGATAACTGGTCAAAATCGAAATCGAGATGGGGTTGATCAAAGAAAAGTATGACGGGACCTACATGAAAGCAAGCTTGTTTGGCTGTAAGCCCCGAGTAATCAGTGTTTGTGAAAAAGAAACGGAGAACGGATAGAAGATGAGACCAGATGATGTAATGGTGCCAAATAAGACAAAAAATATTAAAATGTGAACCATTACTGTGACCGAGCTATCATTGGTTTCAGGAGTACAACATAATCATAATCATTTGCATAATCATAAAGCCTGCTTTGGTATATACACTATAAACTGTTGTTGCATTAAAACTATCGCCAGGATATGATCAGAAAGACACAAAAAGTAACATGTACAGCTATTTAAGCCATTAGGTGCCTGCCGTCAAGTTCTGTGTAGAAAGTTAGAGAGAGGAAGAGGGAAAGAGGAAGAGAGGGAAACGAAGTAGAATGTGGAATTGCTAATGATGAATTCGGAGAGCCTGACAGCAAGACCCAAAATGGAATCTGCAGCGTGTTGAAAAGAATGTTTGATCGGACAATAACATACCACAATAAGACATTGCAATTATTCAGTTTCTGCAAGATATGCACTCAATAAAGACTATTTTAATTTGCGTTTAAAGGAATATAAAGACGAGCAGCTTGTTATTTCGGGGGAGAGGTCATTCCAGTATATAGGGCCCGTATACATTATCGTTTTTTAGCGACAATTGTTCGAGTTCGTGGAAGGTGAAATGCGTCACTTTGGCGGGTAGGATAATTATGGATCAAATAGTTTTTCCTGAACATGTGAGTAAAAACATCCGGTAACTCCTTGGCAGAAAATTTATACATAAATATGCCGACGTTGTAACTAAATAAATCTGATGTTTTCAGTATCTTATTTTTGAAAAATAAATCATTCGTGTGGGACAAATATCCAACATGGTTGATATTTCTGATGGCGCGTTTTTGAACACGGAACAGTATATCAAGAAGATTTCTAGGTGCATTCCCCCAAACGAGAATACCAGAATTAAGGTACGGAGTAATCAAAGTAGAATAAAGATTAAGCAGGATTTGACTTGGAAAAACACTCTTCAGTTTATTAAGAACACCCGTATTTTTGGAAAGAATATTACTTAAATAACTGACGTGGGATTTCCAAGACAAATCACTGTCAATAAAAAGCCCTAGAAATGTTATGCTACTAACTTGATTCAATTCAGTTTCGTTAAACTTAATGTTACAAGGAATGGTTTTAAGACTATTGCTAAAAAGCATACAATGAGTTTTATCGATATTAAGTGACAATTTGTTGGCGTATATCCAAGATTGCACAGATTTAAGTTCTTTATTCATTGTGTTAACAATAGTATAAGGGTCTCTGTGTGTAAAAAAAAAAACAGATTGGAGTCGTCAGCAAAACATATAATGGAAAGAATTGACGAGGAACTAGGAAGATCGTTAATGTACAAAATGAACAATAGTGGGCCTAATATCTTGCCCAAAGAACGCAAGCACTGGACGTGATTCGAACTGGGGCCTCCGACTGAAAGTAGGGAGTCTTATCCAGTATGCCACGTGCCACCACTGTGACTGTGGAATAATGGATAAATTTTATCTGAAATTACAAACTGGGCCCATATATCTCAAAACCTAAAAAGCAAATGGAGAACTTTCATTTGGACTAAAAAAAAACCATCAATACGGAATATTTTAAGTGTATATGTGACCCTGCACCTCAAAACAGACAAAAAGTCGCCAGACATGAATTTTTAGTTAAGACCATGTTCTGAAATGGCAGACTTTAAGCTTTAAAATGATGTATAACTCAAATCAAATGGACTCTCCTAACCTATCTAAATATTGGAAAGAAAGCACAAACTCAGGAAAAGTGTGAACTGAGAAAAGAGGCTCTGAAGTACAGTGTCTATTCAAGCGCTTAATCTTTACCAAACCGTGCTGGCTGTGTGATGAATGGGACAAAAAACAGGAAGTAAACCACCAGAGTAACAACAATGAAGGGATTATCAGATTAAACTGAAATTGAGCATGCCTCATTAACACATTCTGTCCATACTTAATGCCAACTTTCAAAGCAGTAGCACCATCCTTTCAAAAGTTATTAGAGTTGAAAGTGAAGAGTGTGGACAAGGTTTTTCAGAAATGAAAGAGGGATTCTAAAGACGCACCTAATCACACTATTCTACCAAAAATGTTCGAGAAAAACTGCTAAAAAAACACACTTTCCTGCCCGTTTTATGATACCAAATTTTATCATAATGTAAAAGAAGACCCGCTCTTTCAGAAAATATGACAAAGTCAAGTTCGGCTAGGTTGACCCATTTCACTTATTTTCAGTCCTCATGCAAAATCAGTGTGTGCGACTTTATGTTCGTTTTGAGGTGCACGGTCACATATAAAATGAATCCTTCTTTTGTATATATAAGAAATTTCGACAAATTTGATTAAATGCATTTTTGTTTCATTTTTTTCACAATTTCTTCTGATCTTTTTCCATTGTTGGCTTTCACAAATGAGGCAAATGGAAGTGGGTATGAAAATAACACATAATTTTCAGACTAGGGAATGGTCAAAAGTATATTTATAGTGTGAAATAATCATAGAAGGTGCGTACACCGAACTTTGACACTAAAGTGACAAAACATAACACGGTATTGGGTATAGCAGACGATTAATCTTTCCTGTTCTGGACGACTAATATCCATTTCCTGATCTCCTTATGTCCAATGGAGCAAGTGGTGTAATATATCAAAACACTGCTAGAGGATTACGAATATGTCCTGAACGTGAACGTGTGTGAACTAGGACAAAGAGCACATTATTTGTTTTTGTCCTTCTGCTTGAAAAGAAGATTTGACAGCTGTTGTTATTTTTTAAACTTACCATGACCATTCTTTGGAGAATCTGTCTGTGCAGTAGGTCCAGTGGAAACAATGTTTGTTGTAGCTTTGCTCTCCGTGGAAAAGTCTGGTCAATAAAACAAAAACGAAAAATATTTGCGAATATAGATATGAAAGAATTCGTGACATCAGATTTGTGCGTAAACAAAAATAAATACATACAATTTCTATATGTAAATGACACTGACCATTCAGACAATAGCACACAATTCATCTCGATCATTACTGGTGAATATGGACCATAATATGGATGAATTACTAATGCCAAATTTTACCCCGATCACTATCAATATACATGCAATTGACTCACTTTCGTTGACTAATTGACTAAGTTACGTGTACTATTTCTCAATCAGCCGTGTAATGGCTCATGCACACTTAACGGGACACATATCAAAAAGCATAGGTTAAATACTTAAATTTTAGTGTATGTGTGTGTTTGTGTGTCTGTGTGGATGTGTGTGTGTGTGTGTTTGTCTTTGCGTGTGTATTACCGTGTTTTTCGGGGTCGGCAGTCTACATGGTCTTTTGTAGAATAAATGAAAAATCTGAAGACAGAAAGTTTAATAGAAATGAAGAGGTCAAGAAGGCGATTTTTTTTTTTTCATTCTGGCTTGAATTGACTAAATGTGTAACATGCTACAACAGCATCGCAGTGTGATTGAAAGACAAGACGACATTAATAATGATATGTAACATCATCTGGATATACTTTGATCACTAACTTTGTGCGATTCGTCAGTCGAATTAGTATTGATAATAACAAATTTCAGTTTCATGTTCGTTTTTTGTGTTTTGATAATAATCCCATCTTATACTATGTATACCATCAAAAGAATTACCAACACTTTAAAGAATGGATATACCGTGACTTTCAAACAGGCAGCGATATGATGTTGGGTAATTTTATGAATACAAAGGAAAACAAGGTCTGTAATTAGCAAAGGGTGATAATATTGGTAACACAATTATGCTTCAAAAACATTGAAATTCAATGTGTACTGACTATTATATACAATTTTGAAAAATGACAATAAAAACATGACAATTCATCTTCTTCCTTAAACAAAGGGAAACCTCACAGTCCCTTAAAGAAAAAAAAGAAACTTACAGTGAAATGATGTTGGATTCTCTG
Source organism: Diadema antillarum (assembly GCF_040938485.1). NCBI lineage: Eukaryota > Metazoa > Echinodermata > Echinoidea > Diadematoida > Diadematidae > Diadema > Diadema antillarum. Next base: position 355,125 of record NW_027272108.1, on the reverse strand, counting down.
CTCCTTGAGTAGTTTGAGTCGGCGGAATTGTTGTCACTGTTTCCTCCGTGGAAATGAATGGAGATAGCGAAGTTCCCTCTGAAGTTTCTAGTTTTGTCGCATTTTGAATAGATGTTAGCGGGGAAAAAAAAGGTAAACATAGAACATATCACAAAGTAGCATATATTCATACGCAGATACATGTAAACGCACTTGACTAAATTCAATCATAATGTCGGCTTAAGATTTGTCCAGATCAGTATTTACAAGATAGTACAGCTGGCATAAAATGCATCAAGTAAATTCACACTTACATATGTTATGTTATCTGTAGAAAGTTCTTGTCTTGTGGTAAAATTTGTCAAGAGAAACTTTTTTTTTTTCATAATCTAATATCAGAAGTCAGTCTTACACCCATTAGAGCCATTATGTTTAAAGGGATGGTACAGTATTGGTGGAGCTGATGATTTGACTTTTAACTTTTTTCGAGATATCAAGAAGCCACTTATGAATTGGTACTGAGCATGCCATTCTAAGAGGAATTTAAAGTTAATTTGATGAAAATCGGTTGTGGAATGGCTGAGACATCCAAAAACAAAGTACAACAAAGAGATGGTAATAAAATGTGGGTCCCACATTTTATTAGTATTGCTCTGTTTTGGGTATCTCAGCCATTTCATAGCCAATTCCTCTCGGAATTACATGCTCTTTCATATTTCATAGGAGTTTTCCATTATCTCACAAAAAAAAAAAATGTCAAAAACCTGAAGTTAGGTCTCAACCAAAACTATACGAGCCCTTTAACATGTTGCAGTGAAACATTTAGTAGGTCTGACGGTCTTATGCTAAAGTCACATGAGCCGAAGGCGAAAGTAAGCTATTGCGATCACTCATCTTCCGGCGTGCGACGTGTGTAAACTTGCTTTACATTTCCATCTTCTTCTTGAAAACTTCATGACGGATTTTCACCAAACTAGGCATGTAGCATTCATATGGGAATGATGAATATGGTCTCAAATTGTTTAAATGGGCATCATCCATCCTCCCCCCCCCCCAAAAAAAAAAATAAATAAAAAAAATAAAAATAAATAAATAAATAAATAAATAAATAAATAAATAAATAAAGAATAAATGAATAAAAAAATAAAGCATTACAAATCTAAAAAAAATAAAAAAATAAAAAATAAAAAAATAAAAAAAAAGATTAAGGACTCTGTAAAAATCTTCTTAGCTAGAACCAGAATTCATTGAGCTAAGTTAATACGATATTATATGACTTTACATGGATGACTATAGTTTCAAGTTTGTTACTGGCAGATCACGCGGTGCCCCCTCCGCCCCCCCCCCCCCCCCACACACACACACGCACACACAGACCATCTCGGATTGCTCTGCCAACAAAGCAGTCCCCGGACGACGCCGGATATTTTTGACCTCAAAAGAAAAGTTGTCGTGGTGGCCTCCCGGATGTGCAAGCGGCTAAATACATCCTGCCTTTGTTTTTTGTTTTTTGTTTTTTTTTTCTGAGAGGGAACATTATATATCATGTAATATATATATATATATATGTATGTGTGTGTGTGTGTGTGTGTGTGTGTGTTTGGGTTTACTTTCCTTTCGGTAATATATTTCATCGAAAGGAAAGTAAACCCAAACAGAAAACACCCTGCATCAACCTTTGAAGGTTGAAAATCAGCTTTGAGAAAAAAAAAATGCAGAAAAGCAGCAACAACATACAACAAAATGTATTCCTGTGCCAGATTGTTATTACAACACTCCTTTATTTGCATAACTTTTAATATAGAAAATTTCATGCAAAGATCATCACATGCCCATCTGCTCTTTTTTTTTTTTGATAAACTAATCTCACACTATATTAAATCATGAAATACAATATTTGTTTCTTAAATTGTTATCAACATCGAATTTATTCATAAGCCGGATGACAGCAAGACTTATTTTTCGTTTTTGCTTAGTTTTTTTTTTCTTTCAAATTATATTTATTTCAAATTTAGAAATATAGACTGAAAAGGGCGTAAAAGGAATATGTAAGTATCAAAATGTTATTTGTCTTAGGTCATTTCTATTGTTTCAATATTTTTTTGTCAACGCTACGATGGATATTTCTATTCAATCACTGTAAAGCTTAGAGTTAGTTCTTTCAGAATCTACACTTTACGAACTATTCAAGTCTGGGGCCGTTTTGGTTGATTTGTAAATGTAGAGTCATATTGGATTATCTTCTTTTTTTCTTATGAATGTTTCTTATGTGGCAAGTTTCTTTACATAGCAGCTGTTGTGCAATGCGTAGCATATCTTACAGTAGGGAAAGAATAATGGTTATAATAAGAACAATATTTATAATAATAGCAATGACACAGACATTTTTGCAATATATCACAATGACAGCACAGTCATATTGCGTAAATGAGGATTATCGTGCTTTTTGTACCGTTATACCAACAACAACATAAAAAACAATATCACAATGAAAAGTCAACAAAATCAATAACAAATCAAAAACAGCATGGTCTCATACCTTTCGCATCTGAAGCGAGTGTTGTGTTCCAGTAGAAATTGACGATTCTATCTTGAATTTTCGCAATATAGCAGGCGTATACTCCAAAATCCGCAGAACTGACATTCTTTATGATAAGGGAAAAGTCATCTGTAATGTCGAACGAGCCATCCCAATATCCCTGACCAGATTTTTGACCAGGAAAAAAGTATTGATCGAGCATTACCACGTATCCGGTGAGTCTGTCACTAGCTTTCAACCAGAGCACGATTATTGAGTCTTGGTTTGCCCTGCATGGAAGTACTCCTTGTTCTCCTTCTACTAGTTGTACGGACGCATCAGTGAAATCGTACTCACTTGAACCCTCCACAGCAATACCTGTGACATAAAACAGAGTCTTCGATTACAATAATCGACACTCCTTGATAATAGGGGGACTTACATTTGCATTTAGATTCAGACAGGGGAGAATTTAAAACATCAGATATGGCAGGACAAGATCGTGCTTGAGGTAACTTGTTATTCGCCGTCCAGTGTGTAACTAAATCTTAGCGTTGTGTGCGATATCTTCACTTCTTCTAACTCTGTTAGACAGAACTCGCACCACTTCCATCTTGTTTCTTATTGCTGGCCACGAATGTCATCGTCTTAGATATGAGTGCTGTGATATGTCGCGAGGTTGCTGCTATCAGTCGATGATTAATTGCCATTTTTTTTTAGATAGATGCTAGATCCCCCCCCCCCCAATACCACCACCACTACTACCACATGCTGCATGCTGAGAGGTTTACCCCCGTCACACTAGAGGCAGAATGAGCCGGAATGCCGTTGGAATGAAAATTCTTCCTGCCTATCTGCATATTCGGAGTGCATTCTAAAAATTCTGACGACTTTCTGAGTGCGTTCCAAGCATTCGGGCTCATTCTTGTGACCAGCCCGAATGTTTTAAGCATGCTCAAAACATTCGAGGAGCATTCAAAGTGGAGAAATATCGATTTTTATTTGAAGGGTGTTGTTACTGGATTCTGATTGCATTCTAAATAATCCTACGGCATTCTAAATATTCTGACGGCATTCTAACAGCATTTGAAACAATCTGATCTCATTTGAGGGAGAATTGGAACGGTGCTGCACCTCAAATTCTGTCAAAACATTTCAAATGCTCATACAATTACTCCCAATTAAATACTGGTTAGTGAAAACATTAGAGTAAAGATTACGATTAGGGTTAGCTTTAGGGTTAGAGTTTGGGTTAGGGTTTAACTATATATAGGATTAGATTCAGGATTAGGAGTAGGGTTAGGGTCACGGGAAGGGTCGGGGTGATTGCCCAAGGTGTAACTAGCCTAGACACTCTCTTTCAAGAAGGTCTTGCTGGAGGACAACAATGTAGCAAAGCAATATGGTCCAAGGACGATCGGGTTGAGACTGGTGAAAATCACCGTTTTACACGTTATCGGAGACCATTCCGGCGGCATTCTTGACACACACGGGACATTCGTGTTGCATTCTAAGTACATTCTACGTGTATTCCAAATTTTCGGGCTGCATTCTGTTTGAATTCGTGAACATTCAAAGTATATTTGGTAGCCATTCCTGGAACGTTCTGACCGCATTCGAAATGAGTTTGTACTGCATGCGAGACGTTTTTCGACCATCAGACTTCGGGCAGCAATCGAACTGCGCTCGTGCGGCATTCGAAGTGCTTTCTAGGGATTCTGACCCCATTCTAACAGTATTCTGAATATTCCTACAGCGTTCCAAGTACATTCGAGCAGCATTCGAGAGCTAATTCATTCGGAATATGCAAGAATGATTCAAGAACGATTCGAAGTCCATCCCAAGTATTCGAACAGCATTCCCTACTTAACCGTTAGAATTTGAATTTTTCTCCCGAATGTGGCACGAATTTGGAAAATCTTTAATTCCGGCTGGTTCTGTCTGATTCGTGCTGATTCCGAATAAGTGTGACGGGGGTAACGCCTTGGAGCCAAACATGTGTTTGCATGAATTACGAAGAGTTGCCACTCCATCTCTGTAACACCTCCCTGGAGTGACTCACTTTCTGCGTGGGTTACCAGGTCCTCGTGCATGGGATGACATGCACAAGCTTGTCCAATCCCAGATTTTTTGTAACCTATTTCGACGACCAAGCCATTATCATTTATTTTTCATTACAAAAACAGACGAATAAAGAAAATCGACTTCGTCAAAGAAGAAAACGGTTCCAAATTAAGCCAAGTTGACTTGAATTGTAAATTATTTTCAGTTCAATTACAAAATCAGCTAGTGATTTTCGTTGGGTTGTGTGTGTGTGTGTATGTGTGTGTGCGTGTGGATCTGTGTAGTTTACAAAAAAGTGCTACTTTTTGGATATACAAAACAACATGGCATTTTGTAACATTTGTCAAGATTTTAATCTTTTTTCGACATATTGAAACAATGCTCTTCTCGTAATCATGTATAAATTTCAGCTGACAAGTCGATTTGAATAATTTTATGAAGAAAATTACATATTCAGTAAATGTCTTACCATATTACACAACTGTACTGTGCTAGTACACATGAATAGTCTTGTCTATGATGCACTAGGCAGGAATACCTATTCATTCATAAATATACGGATCGAGGGTGTGAATGTGCAGAGGTCATAGCACATGCTGTAGTAGACATGCACACTCACGCAAACAAATCAAAATACACACACGAACGAGTATGATGATAATAACAATAACATTAACTTTTTATGTGCCATGATCGCACGTCCGACTCAGGCGACGGCGTGCCAACTTCGCATATTCTGCTCAAACGCGCAAACCCGCCCAATCCGATTGATAAATCGTCAAATGCCGCAGTAAAATGAAAGCGTTTCTCGCGCTTCCGTTCCTCTCACAAATATCGCTTGCATTTGTGTGGTGATTGAATATCAAGCGGTGTTCTCTGCTGGATTTGCATGTAAATTGAAAGTTTCTGTCACTGTTTGCGTGCAAAAGTCGTGCCTTTCCAGTTATTTTGCTACTGGTCATATGAGAGATTTGTCATGCGATAGTACATCAAAGCAAAGCTTGGCATTTTCCACAACTTTACTCACTATTTGTCCAACATGACAGAAATCTATACAAGTTACATAGACTTGAAAAACAGCATGTTATCTCAAGGCATGATTACGTTGGTGTCTCAGAATAATGTGGCACGTAGAGTGTTTCCACCATGGCACATAAAGAGTTAATAACATTAATATTAATAATAATGATGATGATGATGATAATAATAATAATAATAATAATAATTATGAGAACAATAACATATATTTTGTGTGTTTGTTTGCTATCAATCTTGTACACACAATTGTTCAAGTAAAATTGTTACATGTTAGAATATAATGGTATTGTGACGCTTGAGTTCTTGAACTGGCATGCACCATGCACTGTGGTTAATGGTTTGGCGTGTGATCATAGATTGCTCAAAGTGGAGAGTGAGTACATTAACCCGTTGAGGACGACCTGATTTTGTTATAACACCCATCTCCAATCGACACCTGCCGGAGTATACTGTGCACTAGTCTTTGACGGGTTAAGATATGACGAGTATTCGACATTGTTTATGCATTAACGTTCATAAAAAAAAAAAAAAAACAAGAAAAGAAGGTAGCGTGTGTCTGTAAATAATTGAATCTCGGACTGAACGAGGCAATGTTATACAGCATGTTTATAATAAAATCATAAATGCTCATCATCCGCGATATATTTTTTTAATCTGAAGATCTATCTTTGTTTTTTATGTGTTTAACAACTGCTCTTATGAGCTCTTGTCGGTTTAAACTGCCTACTAATATCATGTTTCTACTGGATTACTGGTCCACAGTAACAATGAGAAAGAATGCTGGTGTTAAACTATAAACGCAGTAGAAGTCGTTGATGTTTCTGGCCTGTTTGCTGAAGCAGAATATGATACTTTAATAGTCATACTCACAGTACGAAAGGATCACTGTAAACAGTAGAAGTGCCGCCTTCCATTCCTTTGTAAAAATTTTGCGCCAACCTGCCATATTGGAAACTAGAACACAAGTCCTTTGACACCACTCAGCTATGTTGGGAATGAAAATTACACAGAATGATGTACGCGAAGGGTTTGACAGAGGGAAAAATACTGCTTCTGCGCAGTCGCAGTCGGTGAGTCTAGTGGGAATTTTCCTTGTGTGGACTTCAGTTTTGAAAAGGTACTGTATCTGCCTATGACATCAAACACAAAGTGTTAAAGCTATTTCTATAATATTGCACCAAAAAGGAATGCTCACCCCCTAAACCTCGTGTGTACAATGCCGGTGTGTTGGCACCTATTATCAATTCGCTTTGCGAGGATATTTTTTCGATCAGTTTCATAATGAAATCAATCAATGATTTCTACATGCACCGCAGACACAGATGCGCAATACAATGTACACACGCTCATACACACATACACACACTCAGAAACACGTTACACATAACAAAGACATACACATTCGACACACTCACGCAAACACACATACATACACACACACATAAGCAAGCAACTGCAACATGTAACATGCAGCTACAGTGTACACATGTTGGCTGAAGAAACATTCTGGCCAGCAGCTACGCACAATTCTATAAATATAAAGTATGAGGGGCAGTTCAGATAAAAGTTATAAGCTATAAAAACGAAATGACAAGCAGCTGAATTAGTAATAAAGATTCGGCCTGATGTATTGTATTACATGAAATGTGACTGTGTAGTACAAAGCTAACACAAGAGTCGCACCCCTTGATATTGCATGAGGACTCAAAAGAGGTAAAACGAAACAATGAAGTCAATTTTGAGCTTTTCATATTTTCTGAAAGAGTGATCCTTCCTCTACATTATTCCCAAGTTTGGGATCATAAAATGAATGGAAAATGGTGTTTTCAGCAGTTTTTGTACAACCCTTAATTTTGAGAGTGTTATGGTCAGGTATGTCTTGGGTGTCTATTCTAAGTTTTTTGAAAATCCTTTGCACACTCTTCGCTTTCAACTCTTTGGAAGAATGTTATAGAGGTATAACTGTTTTGTAATCATTGACATGTTGAAAATGTTAATAGAGCACGCTTAATTTTTAGCTTAATCAGATAAACCCTTTATGGTTGGTGCTCCAGTAGTTTATATCCTGTTCTTTTTTTTTCTTTTTCTTTTTGTCCCATTCATCACACAGTTTGGTACATATCAAATGCTTGAATAGACCTAGTCACCCTGTACTTCAGTCTTTCTTTTCTCAGTTCACACTTTTCCAGAGTGTGTGCTTTCTTTGAAATATCTAGATAGGTTAGGAAAGTCCATTTGTAATGAGTTATACATCATTTTAAACCTTACAGTCTGCTCCTTTAGAATCTACCCTTAACTAAAAGTCCATATCTGGCGATTTGTTTTTTTATTTTTTATTTTTTGGTTTTGTGATGCAGGGGGACATAGGTGATGATAAGAAAATTTAAAGGAAATGGCTAGTAACTGATCAGTGGAAATCAGTTGGAATGCTAGGGGATGATTGTTCTAATCCTTGTGGGGTTCATTTAAGAGTACACTATATATCTATTGTTTTGTGAAAATGATTTGCTTCAGAATGGTTTCATATTCAAGTAATGTGCAGTTCAATGTTTCCAGGTTAGCATGTCTGCACAGTGTCGGGGCGATCGTTAACGGCCCGTTAACGATAGCCACATAATTACTGGGATCAGTCCATGCCTTTTAATCGATAGAATCATGCTTCATTAAACATAAACAAAGGGCATCATTGGCAGAACTTCAATCTTCATCTCGAAGTGCCTTTAAGGGGGGATACAATGCTTTAGTTGGGTATTGTGCTGGTCATTTGCTCAGACTTTTCTACTCAACATCTATCATGACGTATTGTGTTTATCTATAATTATGTATGAATCATAGCTTTCTGTCACATAGATACATTCTCTTTAGCTGTCCAATGGTCCTGTTCGCACGCTCATCTCAGAGTATTTCGAATAGAGAAATGACAAGTTTTCGTGTTTCTTTAAATTCATGTATAAATAGAACGAAAGCAGAGGACATGACCGATGACGATTCCATCAAGGCGAGATGTAAAAACACGTCACAAATCCTTTAAAGTTGTCGAAATCTTCGTCCCGTTGAACGTTGAAAGATAAATTATCCTCTATTTCAGCATTTGCATTTTCGTTCCAACTTGGCTATTTCTTCGGTTCCCGTGAACAAAGGGTTAATAGACATTGAACCATATGACGATAAGTACCAAAATACCTAAACGGGAAACGACATGGACTGGTGCAGCTCGTTGTCAACCAATGGCCTTGGGCGAACTGTACAATATGTGCCCGTCATGCCTATTGAAGTGTATTGTAGTCAATATAGGAGACATAACATTATTTCATATGCACAAATCTAAAAATATTCCCACACAACATTGGAACGAATGCCATCCTATTGTCACGTACAAACAAAGACTCACAATACTATTCGTTGGTGGGGAGGATTTCGGCAAGACGGCGTCAGTCGTGCATATCGAATACAAAGATGTTTTTGAACCACCGATAAGGACTGAGATGGGGTTGTGGTTTAAAAACAGTAACATATCCAGGAGAGTTATAAATTGAAAAACTTGAAACATACCACGTTCTGAGACATTATTTCCATACATGTCCTATAAGAGTGGGAAGATAAGCCACCGAGCCCATGGAAACAATGGACACATTCATGTATGACGAGGACAATGGAGAAATCTCAACAATCGGTACCGTGAGGCGACCATTATTGAAGTCTATAGGAGACGCACAAACCTTCAAACACAGTAATGTATGGTTAGTTAGACTTGGATAATGGAGTTGTGATGTCAAAGGCAAATGGTGTTTTCCCTATGAAATTAATGTATCGCATTAAAAAACAAAACAACACAAAAAACAGATAGCTCAAAGGTGATTAAAACTTATATGTGACTCTGCATCACAAAACAAACAAAAAGTTCCCAGACATTGATTTTTCAATCAAATTCAAATTCTATATACGAGAAGACTCTAAGCTTTAACATGATGCATTACTCCATTCAAATGGACTCTCCGAATCTAAATATTGGAAAGAAAGCACGCACCCTGGAAAAGTGTGAACCGAGAAAAGAGGCTTTGAAGTAAAGGGTCTATTCAAGCGTTTAATCTTTACCAAGCCGCGTTAGCTGTGCGGTGAATGGGACAAACAACAGGATGTTAACCACCAGAGCAATAACAACGAAGGAATTTTCAGGTTAAGATGAAATTAAGTATGCTTTATAAACATATTCTGTCAATGATCAATGCTAACGTCAAACGATCAAAGCAGGAATGTCTCCATTTATAGAGTTATTTGAGTTGAAAGTGAGGAGTATGTACAGGTTTTTAAAGAAATGAAGAGGAGACTCTATTAAACACATCAAATCACACTATTCTAAAAAGAAAAAAAAACAACTGTCAAAAACAGTTTCCTGTTTGTTTATGATCCAGAACTTTAAAAGAATGTAGAAGAAGATTAAATTGCTCTTTAAGAGAATACAAATGTATGAAAAACTCAAGATTGACTAGGTTAACCCATTTCACTTATATTCAGTCCTCACACAAGATCAATTTTTGTTCCTTTAATGATGCACGGTCATATACATATGATTTAAACTAGCGTTTGGCTGGTCGTGTTTTATTTGCCTTGACTATGTATACATCGAATGCCATGTGACCATCTATTACAATAAATTATGGATAGTCACAGTTTTTAGTGTTGCAAACTTGCAAAACAATCCAATTCGATATGAATGTCTCATTGTATGTGTTATTAATAGCGCATGATTATACTTCATACATGCATATTTAATGCCGCATGTCTCCTTTGGGTGCACGAGTATAACATAACGAGTTCGTGCGTAGAGCTTAAAGGGATCGTATAGTTTTGGTTGAGACCTAATTTCAGGTTTCTAACATTTTTGGGAGAGATCATGAGAAACCTCTTTTAAAATTTGAAAGAGCATGTAATTCCATGAGGAATTCAACGTTTATTTGATGAAAATTGGTTTTGAAATGGCTGAGATATCCAAAACAGAGTGATTCTAATAAGTGTGGGACCCACACTTTATTACGATTGCTTTGTTTTACTTTGTTTTTGGATGTTTCAGTCAGTGCAAACCCGATTTTCATCAAATAAACCTTGAATTCCTCTTAAAATGGTATGTTCTGTTCTATATCATAAGTGTATTCTTGGTATCTCACAAAAAGTTAAAAGCCCAATTCTCATCTCCACCAATACTGTACTATCCCTTTAACGAGTCGTACAAGCTAAATAATCATACATCTCAAGATATAGACACGAAGTGAATACCAGACACGAAGAGAATACCTTACACAAGCTCGACATCCAGTAAAATATATCACTGAAAAAAAAAAATTAAATATGCGTGCTATAACTAGACGGGATGATCCCATGAGCTTAATAAACACGAGTTATATAGCCCACAAGTTTGACACTATGAAGTAAGACAGTCTCACGAGGTGGAACCTATGAAGAAAAAAAAATGCCTGCGAGAATGACACTAGGCAAAAAAGAACCCACGACGACTTTGACACATTAAAGGAATATAAGGCCAACAACTTCGACACTCGGCAAGCCAAGGGATAAGGAGCACAAGATCGAAGGGATGAACAGCGCCATATATTTTAATAATCAACGATCGATAAGTGCGTATTGTACACTCGGGGTCACCCAACAAGAAAGAAGTGAATAGTCGAGGGTTGGCTTGATTACTTCAGGGTATGCGATGGATTGACGCCCGTGTCAACATGTCAACCCCTTTAACGCTTGAAAGATGCAGTTTTTTTCAAAGTGTTTTGTCTTCTGAGATGTACGAATAGCATTTTTTTCCTTTTAGATGGGTTCTATTACCATTATGTATCTATGCGAGGGTTTTATAGGAGATTGCAAGTTTTCATAAAATAGAAATTGTACCTTCATCGTCCACTGTTACCATTTCTTGTTGAGATGGTGGATATCTTGATCCATTGCATAAAGGTTTGTTCAGGGAAAAATGAAATGATATTAGTAGATGATGATGTAGATTCAGATCAGACAACGGGAAAACGTACACTGTGAAATGAGGTTTAAAAGGGAATGTTTCAAGTTGTCCATGGAAAAGTGCACACATGCTTTACATGATTCGGAGGGGTATAAGTGCGAGCGGCTTTCATCAGAGAAGGTATGAAATCACTACAGAAAACACAAGGGTCTATCAAGGTATTTGTAATAATTCAGGAAAAGAAGATGCATCCATATAAACAATTATGTCTCCCTTTGTAATTATCTCCGATTTATGGAAAAGCAGTATAAGTAAAAAACACAGATTGACGACGTGTCGTAGCAATATCCTCTCGCATGTGGCAGCATTTCATAGTTTCAGAGATGAATACAAATTGTTTCTCTGAACACATCCTACATCGCTCTTGACAGTGTGGTAGCAAAAGATAGGTTAGGAGAGTCCATTTGATTTGAGTTATACATCATTTTAAAGCTTAAGGTCTGCTCTTTCAGAATATGGTCTTAACTAAAAATTGATGTCTGGCGACTTTTTGTTTGTTTTGAGGTGCAGAGTCACAATTATGCAGTGTCCAGCTCATGGACATGTTTTGTATGTTGTCTAGCTGCTCATGGGCTACACGACTTGTGGGTGTCGAGCTCATAGGATGACCCCGTCGCAACTTAGAATGCATGAGTTTTCACTGTCAAAATGTAGTCCGAAAAAGGGAAAACGTGCATATGCTCTCAACAGTTTTTTTTTGTTTGTTTGTTTTTTTTTTGGTTGGTGTTTGCTTTTGTTGCAGGATGGTAATATCTTAATAACGATGACTTCTAACGATAACGCTACTATTTCAGTTGCCAAAAACGTGATTGTATAATATTTTGTTAATGAAGAAGTAGTGCATTGATTGTATCGCATGTTGCATAAGAAAGTGTTCATTCTATTGAGAATAATGCTTATCGATAAAAACTCTCAAAAAATGTCATTTCATTAGTTCAGTATTTATTCTGATTTGTTTACTTTCACATCTATACCATTTATTGTCCGTGAGTTTAATCTATACATTCTATAAAATTGCCTCTCGAATCAAATAAGTTTAATCTGCAATCATGGCTAGAGAGTAGGTTCTTTATTAAAAGATTTAATTATATCAATGATATCATGTCAAACTTTGTTTAGTTTTGTTTGTCGAACAACAACCTTGGCCATCCTCATGACCATTACCATCATGGAACTATGAACAAAATCTCTCTCTCTCTCTCTCTCTCTCTCTCTCTCTCTCTTGTTGTTGTTGCATGTTTTTCTACTTCAATGTAAATATTCTGATTCTCTCATTCTAATATCTTCTCTTTTTCGTCTCCCCCCCCCCCCCCATTACTCAAATTGAATTCTCCTCCTCCTTTGGTCATCATATTCTTTCTCTTATCTGGACAGGTGTATCCTCTTCCATCTCCTTCAATTCCTTCGCTAACATCGTATTCTGGTTCACTCTTCCTCAAGCCGGGCTTCTTCTCCTCATCCTGCCATACTACTATTCTTCTTCTTGGCTGCAATCTTTATAGGTACATGTCAAACAAAAACGTGATGTCGCCTACACGAACACTGTGCTAAAACCCAACATCTTGCTTTATTGAGTTCCAATTTGCATTAACATTCGGAACGCAACGAGAACTACTAACAAATATGACTTGCTGTGAAAGATGTAGAACTTGCAAAAAAAAGAAAAATAGACAAAGAGAAGGAGAAAATAATGATTTGTATAAAAGTAAAATACCCAAGAAGTGAAAACTAGACTATGAATTACTAGTCACATTATCTTTAATATTTTGCACAATGAAACGCAACATCAACAATAGAAAAATAAGCTATTATTAAAAAGTTGAGAAAGAAAACTGTAAGGAATAACAAACATTTAGAGATAATAACATACCATAGAGGGGATGAATTCCAATAGTATCTTATGTGATACATAAGAATATATGCAAATGCAGGTTCAGAGTTACATTCAGAGTACTTAATGGCAGTTACAGATTACAAAGACAAATGATATGACATAAAAGACATATGCAACGACATTACACAAATGAAATGAAATTAAAGATATACACTACTACATTACACAAATAAAACAAACAGATGGAACAAAACTAACAAAAATGGACTGATACATTTGATACAATTCAATAGGCATTTAAAAGAATGATATTGTTTAGATCTAGACGTAAAAGCACTTTGAGTGGATACATTCTTTAAAAAATTGAATCTAAATTATTGCAGAACTAAGCACTTTTATGTAAAATAGATTTTTCGTTGTTTTATTCCCAAGTGACGAAATGGCAAAACAATATTAACCTAATTTCGAGTTTCAATGTTGTGCTGTTCAGTGTAAAACAAGAATCAAACGTATAAGGTAAAATTGCATTCGAATATTTATATATAAAAAGACTAAGTTTGGAATGAGACCTGTCAGACAGTGCGAGAGTATTCAATTAAAATAAAAATGAAGTGATGTGGTCAAGAGGGTTGGCGTTTGAACAAAGTCGAATTCCTTTTTTTTTTCTGTAAAGCAAATAAACGACGCAAATTAGTTAAGCTGGTTCCAGACCAAACAAGACTACAGTAATCAAAATTGATTCAAGATAAAGGCATTATGCAACATAAAGAGTACGTAACGGCAGTATCAAACGGAGCTTATGCATTACACCGATAGAAATACTCATCTACCCGCATAACATAATGTCACCCTGCATCACAAAAACAACGAAAAGTCGTCATGTAAAGATTTTTTCAAGTTAAAACAGATTCTAAAAGAGGAGATTCTAAGCTTTAAAATGATGTATAACTGGACTTAAATGGTCATTCCTAACATATATATATATATATATATAACATATATATCTATATATTGCAAAGAAAGCACACACTCTGGAAAAGTGTGTACTCAGAAAAGAGGCCCTGAATTACAGGGTCTATTCAAGCGCTTAATCGAACCGTGGTCTATGCAATAAATAGGACAAAAGAAGTAGAATGTAAAACTTCATAGCAACAACAATGAAGGGATAACTAGACTAAGTTAAAATTGATCATGCTCTATTAACCTATTTTCTCAATGTCTAATACTACAGTGTATATCATATCAGTAGCGTTATCCTCTTAAAAGTTACTATATTTGAAAGTGGAGAGTGTTTAAAAGGTTTTTAAGAAATAAAAAGAGGACTCTAAAGACACACTTGATCACTCTTTTCTACTCCCCCCCCCCGCAAAAAAAAAAAAGTTATTGAAAACAGCTAACAACACAATTTCCCGTTTGCTTTATGATCCCGAGCTTTAGAATAATGTAGAAGAAGAACTGCTCCTTCAGAAAATATGAGAAACTCATGATTGACTTGGTTTACCCTTTCCACTTATTTTGAGTCCTCACTCAAAATCAGCAAGTGCGATTTGTTGTAGGTTTTGTGATGCACGGCCACACACACACACACACACACACACACACACACACACACACACACAAAGCGCATGTTTAAATGCAACTTGTCCCTGGGTTGTTGTTTTTTTGCTGTTGTTGTTTTGCTGTTGGTGTTGTTGTTGTTTGTTTTTTTTTCTAACTGATTCGACGGCATCCATCAGCTCAATCACGCCAAAAAATAAAGGTAAAAATGTTTCCCATCTCCCCGGTTAAACAGGACCTAGAGCAATAACGACGTGTGCGAGACTCGTGTCTATTTTCTATCCACATTCTGAAGTTGAGGGACAACATCTACAGAACTCAACTTTGATGATGACGATGTTAGTCTGAATGAAGAAAGTAATCAGTTGTCTCACGATGTGCAAACGTTTCGCGGCTATATAAACCGCACACAGCGAAGTCTATGTTCATTGCCTGACGAAGACTAGCAGTTAGCAGTCGAAACGTCACAACCTCTCAACGTTTGCACATCGTGAGACAACTGATTATTTTCTTCATTCATTCTTCACCACGATGAACCTCTTCCAATCCATTGATGTTAGTTTGTCTATCCATAGTCCAGATGCGTTGAGTTCCACATCATTTTCCGGTTTTTGAGCCTGCTCTTTTAGAATCTATCTTAACTAGAAATTTATGTCTGCCGACTCTTTTGTTGTTTTGTGGTGCAGGGTCATTGCAATTTTTTTCGTGTTTACCTCGTTTCGTGAGACAGAAGATCAGCTTTATTTCCTTCAGTTACTACCACGATGATGAACATCTTCGGTACTAGTAAAGTTTAGTCTGGAAAATATTATTTTTGGTTTTAAAGGAAAGAGAAATGACGCTCTAAATTGTGTGGTGATTTTGATTACGCAACAACTGTTTGCACAAAAGCTATAAAAAAAGTCCCTTGGTTTAACTCTATGATAACACAAATTATTGAACATTATGCAGACGAGAGATATATTTATTCTGTACCGGATACTCTCAACGGGTTCAGTTTAAAGTGGCAGTCACTCCAACATGTTTTTGTGTAAATGTTTACCGGAGAAATGTAAGGGGAAAAAAGAGAGATTATGGTTGAATATTTTGACTTGTACTTGATATGTTGATGTGGAGGTAATAAAATAGCCCATGGAGGGCTAAAAAGTTTGAAAAAAAAAGAACATTGGACACACCATTAGGCGCGGCATACATGTATTTTATTACTACTCAATATTCTTATTACAGGTACAATAATTATGTTCCCATCATGCCCATGGGTGGGTATTGTAGTAAAAAAAAAATGAGACATACTGGTTTTCCATGTGCACACATCGAAATATTCCCACACAGCACCGCGACCAAAATCTGCCTGTTGCCGCGTATAGACAAAGATTCACAATAACGGTCATATTGTGGGTGGGGAGGACTAGCAAGACAGCCGCGTCAGTCAGTCGTGTAGAAATCTATTGACACAAAGTTGTTTCTGATCCGTCGGTTATGACTGAGATGAGGTGGTAGATATATTGGAAAGAATTCAAACTCACCAGCATGATATCCAGAGTGGAGTTGTACATTGAAAAACTTATGCCACGTTCCCAGACATTAATTGTATTGGACAGGTAAGGCACCCATCCATGAAAACAATGAACGCATTCATGTTTGACGAGGAGAATGAAGAAATCTCGCCAATCAGAACCAAGATTGTCCTTATTGAAGCCTACTGAGGGCACACACTCATCCCAAAGCACCGACTTTTATGACTTTTTAGACTTGTATATTTGAGTTAATATGTCAATGGCAAGCGGTATTTTCCTTGCACGCGAATGTATCGCAACACAGAAAACAGACAGCTCAAAAGTTATTATATATTAAATGATATGAAATAGTCTGAGGTTGTTTATATTGGTTTTATTTTTAAGATTAAAAAAAAATATTGCATGGTCAGCAAAACAAATTAATGATAATACAACAACCAAGCTCAATATGGATGTCTCACTCTAGCTATATTCACGTGCACATGATTTAGTGCACTTCGTACATGCATATGATGCATATCTCACTTGGATGAACGTTACAAACTCGACACCAACCCGAGTCATAATAACAACTAAAGAGTCATATAAAGAGACAGACATTGGGTGATCGCGGCTCGATATCAAGTAAAACAGACCCACCAGGTATATGAATATTTATCCTATAAATCCTAAGATTAGACGGAGTCACCCCAATAGGCATATTATAGCAAGCGAGCTAGACACCAAAGGATCATGCCTACGAGCTCAACACTAGACATAGGCCTATGAGACCCACAAGCTTGACACTTTAGTTTAGTAATTATTGAAATAATGATTGTAACTTAGTTATGTTTGTTTCATATCTTTTTGAGCTCAAAGTGGACATAAATACAAACCAATCAATCATTCAAATCAATGGTAAGTGCGTATTACTGCACAGGGTCTCCCGATTAAGGCATGAGGAAGAAATGCATCATGGAAGATGGCAGTTTCGTTACTCTGGCCTGCGGGACAGATTTACATTCATGTAAAAAATGACTACCTTTTTATTGTTTCTAGTATTAGTAACGTCTATCGAATTTTTGTGTATTCTGTGATCCATGATTTAAAAATAATTCAAAATTACAAGAAACCGTTAAATGAATGTAAATTGCTTTACATGGTGTCAAGGAGTAGAAATACAAGCGAAAGTCATCAGCGAAGAGCTGGATTAAGTACATAATAACTGCAAATTACATAAGGGTTTACCGAGACATTCCCTACGAAGGGAAAAAGGAAATGCATCTTTGTAAAAAGTTAATTCTTTGTTTGAAATATAGCTGGTTTATTACGGAGAGCCACTATAGATCAAAGTTCATTGACCCCTGCCTGCGACCTTTGACCTTGAGGTGTACTTTATGTTTGGTAAAATGTGTAACTTTGCATAACCACTCTTCCCTCCAAGTTTGATTGAAATTGAAGTCCTCAGTAGAGAGTTATTCAAGTTTTTGTAACGTTACGGACGGACGCCGCAGGCGATCCCTCAGTCGCCACACACCTCCGGTGGGCTCGACAAAAAAAAAAAAAAAATAATAATAATAATAAACGACGCATCGTTGAAAGTACTTCAAAGCTCTTGTCAGGATTCATAGATTCAGAGATGAATGAAAATTCTTTTTCTAAAAGGTTGGTTCCTGAGTAGTTCTGAACAGTCTGGCAAAAATAACTTGCGTATACGATAGTAATCTATTACACGGAGGAAGAGAGAGAATGGGCGTAAAAAGAGATTTTACATCCGGCCAAATTTGATGATTATGAAGAACATGTTTCCCTTCGTTTCTCATCCTTTCACTACGACTCAGTTTCTGTTCTCATTTTCGATCTTATTTTCCGTCTTTTTCCCCCTTCTTATCAAAATCAATACTTTTATTTTCTAAAGTGGTTTCTCATCCTCCTTTGATATCATTATTTCTCTTATCCTGTGTCTCAAATAATCTTCTTTAAGGTCTTTGCGAATAATTCCGGTTTATTCTGGTTTATTATCTTCCAGCCTCCTCCTCCTCCTCCTGCTTCTATCAGGTACTTTTCTTCTATTTTGCAGACAAAGTGAAAGGCGAATATATAATTATGACTTTGCATCACAAAACCAACAAAATGTCGCCAGACTATGATTTCTAGTTAAGGGCTGATTCCGAAAGAAAATACCTGATTAGCTTTGGAATGATGTATAAGTCGATTTAGATGGACTCTCCTAACCTATCTCAATATGGGGAAGACAACAAGCACTTTGGAAAAGTGCGTACTGAGAAAATAGACTCTGAAGTAAAGAGTCTACTCAAATGCTTACTCTTACCAAGCCGTCTTCTGCATTATGAATGTTACAAAAAATAAATCACAGAATGTAAATATCCCTAGCAACACCACTGAAGGAATTAACAAATAAAAGTGAAATTCAGCATGCTGTATTACCATATTCTCTTAATAACTAATACCAATATTCAAAGCAGTAGCATCAATTTTTCAAAAGTTATTAGACATTGAGAACATGTTGTGTGAATGTGTTTTCTTTTTTGTGTGAAATAAAAGGGGGCCTTTCAGGACGAGCAGAATACACTATTCTTTAAAAGGACGCTCTAGAAAAACGGCTAAAAATACAATTTCCCATTGTTTTTGTGATTTCACCATTTAGCAAAATATAGAAGTACTCAACATTGACTGGGTTGATTCGTTTCATTTCTTCTTCTTCTTCTTCTTTTTAGTCCTCTCTCACCTACAATCAGGGTGTGTGACTTTCTGTTGTTGTTGTTTTTTTGCTTGTTTTCATTTTTATTTGCTGCATAGTCACAATTCATCAAAAAGTAACATACCCGAGCAGTGGAAAATATACCAGTTAAGGTGACATTATTTCTGATATTTAGTATGATGCAACACAACATTAAGAGATAGAAAGTTCAGTTATTGTCAGGAAACAAGAGACAGAAACAAGAAGGAAAAGAGTCGGAAACTGCTGCGCCTGAGTTGACGAATGAACGTGTAATCTTACGGCAAATTACAAATGAAGAGTTTTATCACAACAACGAGCTAACTCCATTCTTCTTAAGTGGAGATATTTGTTATCAAATCTAATAAAGAAACAAAGAAAATAATAAGACAAACAATATTTTAATCATAAATTCTAGAATATTTCTTGTTATGCACAAGTGAGCTATTACTTGAAAGATTTAATTTTGCTCTGATGATGGACTTATTTGAAATGTTGAAATATGGCGCTTAGCTCATTTTGCAGTAAAAATCTTCAAATTTATTTCAGGGGGATTACGTATAATTTCAGTAAAATGCTACCATGTAAGGACCATAGGAGTCTGAATAAGACCGACAATCAATTCAAAAGTTACCACATTTTCAAAGTCTTGGTGTTGACAGGCCGTCATTATAGGATGGAACGTCTTCAACATTCATAAGGTCACAGTAGTGGAAAGATAGAACGAGATTTTTTTTTTCTTCTTTTTTTTTTGATGTTGACAGCACACATTTATCCCATTGTATCTGGTTTTATAATCATTTATTTATATTAATTTCCATGTTGTCTGAAGGAGGTGAGTTAATGGCTGAAAAGGTGATAGCATCTGATATTGCCCAAATCAAATTTAATTTCTTTATTCAAAAATACCACTACTGAAACACAACGAAATATATATTGTAGCCTCCTTATCTAACAATGCCGGTACATTGATTTAACACAGACATGACAGACTGCCTAATTTTTCTCAAGCGCTACTAATGTCTTCCCTTATTTCTGCATTCAGATAAAGACACACATAATGTACTTAGCATAAAGTCCCGTAGGCCTTTAACCGATAGTTGCGGGGGTGACGTAAGAGGTTGTTAGCTATTGTTGGTTCTGGTTTGAAGCGACCTCATTACCTTTTACGGTGCATGTGAGACAATCAGCTATCAGACCAGAACTCTGCTTTTACATGCGCTAAAATATTCACAATATGACGTAGATGGCGCTTAATTGAAATGAATGAACCAATGGAACTTTCGAGCTTGAAAGTGACAGGGTTTCTGGTTCTGGTTGGCGCTGAGGATTCAAATAATAGTTCATTGATTTTTAGTAAGCCTGGTAAAAGAATGTCATTTATCATTACCAATAAACGTAGCTATAATGATGATTAAAATGCCATCTTTCGGTAGTATTAACTTTCGTGTAATCACCATAATCATGCGCATGTGTAGGGATGTGTATGTCCTGGTGTGACCGAATGATTACACGACACGGTAGACCAAGGTCAATCCTTGCACTTCCTCGTTTTCCACTTTGATGTACAAAACTTTCTGGTGACATTTTCTCACGACCACTCCACTGTTCTCTGACTCGACGAGGGCGCTCTTTAAGTCCATCCCACCTATCTCCTGTTCAAACACGTTCTCTCTTAATGTAATGATGATGTGCCCACCTATAGTGAGAAAACGAATAGAAGATAGAAGATTCGGTCCGTGCAAATATTTTCTGGTGGTTTTTTTTTTCTCTCTCTATTCAATCTGATAGAACACATCTATTTTATCATATCATGCAAGAATCGTACCTCAGTACCAAATATCTTTACCGACATTGATAATGCGGCTGCCTGCAAAATCACTGGCTAACAGACTGTACAAACAAAAACTGACAAGAAGAATGCTTTCAAATCTTCTAATTGAGCAGACTGCTACATAAACGACTGGTTAACATGAAATGGAGTTAAAAACGATAAGAAAGATGAGTAGCATTACGTCATAGTCCACATTTATGACGACCCGCTCAAATAATGTGACATGGCGTGATAATTATTTTGGCAACTAATGATTTTATGTTAAAAATGTTTAAAATATGACGTTCAACTGCAATTCATAAAGGTTTATTTATAACTTCGCAAAAAAAAAAACTGTTATGAAAAAAAAAAATGATTATGATAAATCTCATGGTCGAGGGTTTTATGGTACCATTATACTATCCCAGCACATTAACCCTTTAGATTGGGCACATTGTGCCCCCTCCTACCAGATTTGCATTTGCCACTCCTTCGCCCTTAGTCCATTATTTCAACCAAATTTGATGATTTTTCCTGAAATCTTATTGAAAACATGTTGATATATAATTTAGCTATATTTGATATCGCTAGTTGTCATGGCAACCATAAACTGACAACTATGTTAGTCAGATTTTGCCATCTTTTTTTTTTTCTGTTCCTCTTTCAATTAACAATATTCCAGTGTATGAAATGGGCGTTTCTTGACTGAAATTTACTTAAGACGCAAAATGTGGAGTAATTATGGTCATGAAATATGTTTCTTATTATTTCCTATGTTTTTATGTGACAAAGGCATAAAACAGTAGATATGATAGAGATGGCTGGAAACAAAATTTTCCAAAGATTGTCCTTCTAATTTGTGTCATTTTGATTCCTTCATCCAAGTTATGCCTGTGATATCATTAGATTATCATGTTATCAAACTGCACACTCAAGATTCCAGTATCATGCAAATATGACATGTGATGATTGTACATGTACCTATCCCAAACATTTCATTACAAGTCTCATAATGTATTTCTTTATGTTGTTATGATGAAAACAATTATGTATGCGGGACCGAAATACTGGAATGACCTCCCCCCTGAACTCAAAGGTTGTTTATCACTATCATCCTTCAAATGCAATTTATTGAATAATTACGCTACATCAGCTCATTGAAATTCTGTTTTGTGCTGTCCAGGACTATCCCGTTATACTGTACTCCAGGGTTGTTGTCATGTAAAACCAGACTTTAAGAGCCCAGCTGTTTGCGCCCTTAAATTCTATTACTGTGTTTATGTATATTTTTCCTTCTTTAAAGATAGCTGGGACGAGAAAACAGCTGGTATTTCACATTCTCACTGCACTGCAACTGGTTGTTCGATGTCTTTTTTAATGGATTTGCAGGTGCATGTGTTCCCTTCTTAATACACGCAATGTACACATTTCTAATACTGTCTGAACGGTATCATTGTTATTATAACTATATTATACAAATATACCAGGCCTGAGAGGCTCTGGTTGAAACTATGCGCATGAGGTGACTTCAGTAGCACTATTTTCTGAGGGGCGCAGCCCCGAAGAAAATAGTGCTACTGAAGTCACCGAAGGCACATAGTTTCAACCGGTGCCTCGAAAAATTGGCCTGGTATATTTGTTTTATATCCCTCCCAATGAATTTAAGAGTATTCGACTGCTGGTATTCTGTAATTGTGACCGTGCACCTCAAAACGAACATAAAGTCGCACACTCTGATTTTGCGTGAGGACTGAAAATAAGTGAAATGGGTCAACCTAGCCGAACTTGACTTTTTCATATTTTCTGAAAGAGCGGGTCTTCCTTTACATTATGCTAAAATTTGGTATCATGAAACGGGCAGGAAAATGTGTTTTTTAGCAGTTTATCTCGAACATTTTTGGTAGAATAGTATGATTAGGTGTGTCTTTAGAATCCCTTTTTCATTTCTGAAAAACCTTGTCCACACTCTTCACTTTCAACTCTAATAACTTTATTTATTTATTTATTTATTTATTTATTCATGGTTTAAAAAACAACTACCATGGCAGCCTAACAAGGCCGAATTGAGGTAGTTTATACAGTAATACAACATAACAAAACAATATCACATACAAATTACTTATAAAAAATTAACTTACATTACGGAACAGATGCAATCATGTGATAACATCGTAACATTGCTTATTCATTTCATAACTCAATTTCCAAAGCACGGATATAACATTAAAAAACCGTCAGATATTAAAAAATTCATATAATACAAATAAGAACGGATACAATTACACTTTTGAACACACTCGACATTTTTACACCTCACATAGAGCGTACACCTCCCTTTGGCAAAGACTTTGGCACATGCATCACATATTTTCATACACCCACACAAGCATATACATCTATATACTCCGCAATACATATCGTAACCCAAATATATTGCGTTTGGGTATTATGTAATCGAGTCGTAAACGAATACCGGCGTTATGGACACACTTGCTTCTACACCCAAGCTGACAATGCATGTTTGCACCTTCCCTTTTTTAGCTCATCTAGAGTGTGTTTATAATCACATGATGTGGACTAGTGCACATGGTATGCATTCACAGGGTTATACCTTTAAAAATGAACAAACACATTCAAATAAGCGACCATAAACCTGGCCAGTATAATGAGAGGAAGAAAAGATAGCAAACTTGAAGAGAGAGAGAAGAAAAAAAAAGGTGACATTGACATCTTACATTACTGAAGAGGTATAGTGATATGATAACGTTGTAGCATTGCTTATTCGTTTCACAACTCTGTTTCCAAAACACAGATATAACAATGAAAACCTTTAAACATTAAAACATTCAAAAATGCAGATAAAAACGGATACAATTACACACTTAAACACACTCGACATTTTTACCCCTCACATACAGCGTACACCTCCCTTTGGCAAAAACTTTGGCACATACATCACATATTTTCATACACCCACTCAAGCATACACATTATTACTCCGCATTACAAAGCGTAACCCAGATAATTGCGAAAGGGTATTATGTAATCCATACGTAAACGACTACCGGCGTTATGGACACACTTGCATCTACACCCAAACAGACAATATGTGTTTGCTCCTTCCTTTTCCACTCTTTCAGAGTGTGTTTATAATCACATGATGTAGACTGTAGTGCACCTAAACACATACAAGGGGGCTTGATACTAGCTCACACGCATGCGTAAAAGCATTACTCGCCCGCTAGCGTTTACACACACATTATCATATGCATTCGCAGGGTTATACCTTTGAAGATATACAAATAACATTCAAGTAGGTGACCATAAGCCTGGCCAGTATAATGGGAGAACTTGAAGAGAGAGAGAGAGAGAGAGAGAGAAGGAAAAAAATGGCATTGATATCATATTGACTTATAAAACAAAAACAAAAACAAACAGCGAATATGAGAACACTGTTCACCTATCTTGTTTAAAATACATAGTTCACTAACCAAAATTCTATTTATAATTGTTGACACAGTCAAAGATTATATATATTCATTAACCTCATTTGATATTAGGGAAGGGGGTATTGAAATAAGCAGAAAAAATCACAACCAAAAATGTCTTCGTTGCCATTAAGACAAAATATGTGGAAAAAAAGCCAACAACAGCCAATTATACATAAAAAGTGGACATAATTGTCACAAACATTGTAACAGTTTGGCAACATTCAAAAAACACTATTCATCCATTCAAATTAAAAATACATGCAGTGACATGATTCACAGCCCATGACCATTTACATAATCACTGTGGACATTACAAATTGTGTATATTCATGAGTCTCGTTAGATATGGCAAAGGACTTTTTCGAAATCGTTCAGTATTACATTTGAATTCCGTTCTCCTTGAGTTTCTAAGGTTATACCTTTTACTTGTGTCTTTTCGCACAGGAAAGAGGTCACTGAGAACAGGAGACTGCATGTTCTTTGCGAAAGATACACACAGTTCAGTTCGCCTGCTTTCCAGCGTGTCCAGTTTACATTGTTTCAGGGCTTCATCATAACAAGTGTAATCGGGTCCGAGGATTATGCGACACGCGCGCTTCTGGATGCGTTCTAAATCATTACACTGCTGTTTGGTGATGCTTCCCGTCCAAACTGGGGCGGCATACTCGGTTATAGGGCGGACAAAGGATTTGAAGATGGTCACAAGATCATCGTTGGCAAAAGAATGATATTTCAGCTTCCGAAGCATGAATAGGCGGCTGTTTGCTCGTTTAATCATTGATGTGATGTGCGTATCCCATTTCAGGTCTGCCTGTATGAACACACCGAGGAGTTTGACTGTGGTACACTGATTGATGGTGATATCGCTCAGCTGTAAAGTGGGGGGTTCGGGATTTCGTCTTGAAAAGCAGACATTCATACACGCGCATTTTTTCGGATTTAAACACATGTTGTTGTTTGCAGCCCATGTGTTAAGTTCACGCAACACATTTGGAAGAGTCGATGGTTCGCTGATAGGGCGAGTTTCTATTATGGTAAGGTCATCGACGTATTTGAACCGGTGGATATTTCCATTGGTAGTGGCCAGGGCAGAGTTGATCATTGCTAGAAAGATGATTGGTCCAAGTTTGGTTCCTTGCGGGACGCCGGCGTGTACAATGGACCAATCAGAGAGCATTCCGCTGTACCGGACTGCGTGCTTTCTGTTTAGGAGGAAGTCGCTGATCCATGACACATAACACGAAGGGACTCCCATTTCAAGTAAGTGTTTGACTGCGATCGTGTGGTCGACATGGTCAAACGCTTTGGAGAAATCGGTGATCAAAACTGATGACGCTTGTTTTGGACGATCAGCGTTTGAATGCAGGGTATGAATAATGTCTATTAAGCAATGTGTTGTCGAAGTCCCTTTCATATTACCGAATTGGGCTTTGTCCATGTTTGGCATCATTGCTGCCAAGGTGTGTTGCGCAATGAAATGTTCTGCCACTTTTGAAAAGTGATCTGTTAAAGCGATTGGGCGTAAATTATCGATTGATGGTGGTGAAGATTTGGGTAGCGGTGCGACAATCGCTCTTTTCCATTGCAGGGGAACACATTGTTGTTTATACGATGAATTGAGTAGATGCGTGAGCGGTTTTGCTAGCTCGTACGAAAAAGTTCTGATGAATTTCGCCGTGATTCCATCTGGACCAGATGCTTTCTTTGTGTTTATCTTGTTCAACTGCTGGTATACTTTCCACGGTTCAATGAAAGGATAGTGCTACTGCTTTGAAAGTTGGCATTAATTATGGACAGAATGTGTTAATGAGGCATGCTTAATTTTAGTTGAATCTGATAATCCCTTTATTGTTGTTACTCTGGTGGTTTACTTCCTGTTTTTTGTCCCATTCATCGCACAGCCAGCACGGTTTTGTAAAGATTAAGCGCTTGAATAGACACTGTACTTCAGAGCCTCTTTTCTTAATTTACACTTTTCATGAGTTTGTGCTTTCTTTCCAATATTTAGATAGGTTAGGGGAGTCCATTTGATTTGAGTTATACGTCATTTTAAAGCTTAAAGTCTGCTCTTTCAGAATATGGTCTTAACTAAAAATTCATGTCTGGCGACTTTTTGTTTGTTTTGAGGTGCACGGTCACAATTTACCTCTTTTTTAAGGGCATCTTGCTTTACTTTTCAAGAAGATTGACTAGTCATTCACGCTCGGGAAAGCAGCTCAGCAGGAGGGCAGCGCGTACTCGTACTATGAAGAGACAACTGCGCGCTCAGCCGCTGAAGTGTACTCGGTGCATTGCTGTACAACGTACTGGTAAACATGCGCAAACTGCAAACTCACTACGCGCTTCATACATGCAATACGCCTATCCGATCTGTCAACAAGTACGTTCGGTTGCCAGTGCGGTGATGATGTGCGTGCTCGAGCTGATCAACGATGTGACTGTGAGCTGCAGTTGATTGTGTTTTCTGTCGTCTTTCTATCTAGCTGTCATGTCTGTACATGAACATGGACTATCATTTCCTGTTAAAATGCAAGTATACATTGTAAATTTGGGTAGCATTCAGTAACAGCGTATAAGGTTAGATTAGGCACTGGAAAAATTCTAGCAATTAAAGCATCGAGTGCCACTGTAAATTCGTGTGATTCGTACGGTGTTCTAACGTAAACAGTGAACAAGTTAGACTCTAACTTACTCGTTAGACACTCTAAGAAATAATTATTAGGAATGAGATTACGGGAAATAGGGCCTACTGTTAGACAGGTAGAACTAACGTTAGGCTTAACTAGCGCTATATAACGTTAGAGCAGGCCTACTATCTACTGCAGTTTCGTTTGTCAACATCTTTTGGGTGGGTCGCTCGAGTTTAATAGTGAACTGCGAGACCAACTTTCAAACGGCGAAGCATGAACTCCCCAAAGGCCTACGATACGTCGAAGAACCCTAGCTTGCCTATTGTTGTCTAATTATAGATCTACGATATCGCCTACTCTGTTGTAACGTAGAATGAGGGCTTTATAAGAGTCTGAGTCTGAGTCTCTCTAACGTAACCGGAACCCGTGTCGCATTGAGTGTATGCGTGCCTTGTGGTTCTCGCGAAGTGCAGTGATCTAAGGCGCTGCGATACACGTTTATACCCATTCATTTGTACATGAAATCTCTCGCGAAGCGAAGGTGCTGCGATACCCATTCATTTACACGTGAAATATTTCGCGTCGCGACGCGAAGCAAAAAAGGCGCGAAAATCACCAGCGTGGTATAGTTTTTACCATTTCCCTAGGGAGTATAGTCTTTTTCGCGCACTTGTATGGTAGAATTATGTTTTGTTGTTTACAGTGCTCTCGACCAATCAGAGGACGAGATGCATTTTGTGAGGGATATAATAAGTCATATTGTATTGCCAGAACGACAATGGTTCATCCGCCTATATACAGCATGTGGCTTTTCCGATCCCTAACCTGCACTAGAGAAGAATTTTGTTATATAACTGTATATTTGTACTTTTTTATTTATTTTTTTTTTCTCTTATGTTCCGGTCATTGTTGTACCCGTGCTCCCCTTCTCAATCTTAAACTCAATTTTAACCGGGACCTACGCTCAACAAGCTCGCTTTTTAAGTAGGTTCCTTCATATTTCTTTAGCATTCATTCACAGATTCCAAACTGAACAGATCGACCACTATTATGTTTTACATATTTGCAATATTCTATGTATGTCATGTATTTCATTTAATTTTGTTATATTTGATGTAATTTTTCATCGAGAAATATGAAAATAAATTGAAATTGAAATTGAAATTGAAATTGAAATTGAATAGCGCCCCCATGTGGTGACCTTGAGAAATTTCAACAATAACAAATGAAAGATTCCACTTACTTATCATTTCTGGAAAATATGAAAATGATTGGTCCTTAATAAGACATATTTACGGAGGATAAAGGAATTATATTAAAAAATCACGCATTTAGTATATATATTTTTTCTATGTATTTCTCAATATTACGGTAAATAGCGCCCTCCATGGGTAAGTATTAAAAAAATCAAATGAACGGTCATGTAGAATGATTATGAGTCCCTCTACCCATGTACCAAATATGACCATGATACATTAAATAATGTTAAAAAAAAAGTTACATGGGGACACGATGTGCCCCCCTTGGGCCTTACTAAGGGTCAAAATAGCTTGGGCTTTATAGGGTTATAAATCAGCTGCAGCTGGTCTCGATCTTAACTTACCAGACTTCGTAAGGCGAATCATCTCAGGAAGGCTGTCGCCTTTTAGGTGTCCGGGCGCAAAACAGCCAACGCTGTAAAGAGCGTCGAAGTAACCTGTATCATTCATTACGGGACACGGAGAGAAGAGGACGGTGAAAGTCTTATGAAAACGAAAAGTACATATTATCATCTTACACACACACACACACACACACTCATCATTTACATGCATAAATACTTATATATTATGCATATCTCGTTTTCAGTATTATGTAGGCCTATAAGTATATAGTCATAATATTATTCAGTGCGAAAAGATGAAGTGCAATAAAGGAACTACACTGGTTCTGTGCATGCACGGCCGGGACCCCTTCTCTCACTCTAATGTATATATATTATATATATATATATATATATATATATATATATACATATATATATATATATATATATATAATACATATATATAATTACGTTCATACACACACAGACAAACACACACACAGGCACACACACAAACACATGTATATATGAATATATATATATATATATATATAGATATATAGATATAGATATATATGACCCTGCATTACAAAACCAACAAAAAGTCGCCAGACATGGATTTTATAGTTATAAGGGCAAAATTCTAGAAGAGCAGATTATAAGCTTTAAAATGATAAGTAACTCAATTCAAATGGACTCCCCTAAACTACCTAAATACTGGAAAGAAAAAAAAACACTCTGGAAAAGTGTGAAATGCGAAAAGAGGCTTTGAAGTACAATTTCTATTCAAGCGCTTAATCGTTTACACCGTTCCAGCTGTTCGATGAAAGGGACATAACACCGGATGTAAACCACCCGAGCAGCAACAATGAAGGGATTATCAGATTAAGCTGAAATTAAGGATGTTCTATTAACATATTCTGTCCATGATTAAGTACTGTCCAGCAAGAGGGCAGTGTACTAGTATTTTAGTTAGGCCCATGTGCCCCTGTAGGCTACTGCTGTAAACATCAAGCTCATCTCCTGTACGGATAGTGCTGAAAAATTCAGTTGTTTTCTCATGACCAGGCTTTTTTTTTTATGTGCTTAGCTTGTTCCACCATGTCTACTATAACTTCTCGGACTGGGAGGTGCTTTCACGCTAGATTCTTTGTTCTTTTCTTTTTTCCCCCTGGTTTGATGATGTGGAGAGACTATCCGTGTCGTAGATTTATCAGTGCTCATTCGTTTGATCCTTGATTCCCATTATCAACTGGTAGTTTTAAGCTTTCCTTCACCTTTCTTCATGAGTTTTGTTGATTGTTGTCTTCATGGTACTACAGTATATTTAGATATTAGCAGTCTTCTCGGAGACATCATGATTACTATGTATTCGGCCCACTCGTACGCTCGTTTCCCAATTAGGCACATTGCTCCGTTGGGCCTCACCAGCACATCTCCTGTCGGGAAAAGTTGCTATAAAAAAACTAAACAAACAAAAAAACAAAAAAAAATGTCACGAGAATGCGCTACGTATCGTTACCTTGACTGTTTGGGTTTTAGCCGAAAGATTTGAGCTGCTGTTTCTGATGATAGTTGTAATATCTATGCAAAATTTGTGAGGCAGTTTCGAGCATGTATCGTTCATTAGAATAGAAGGCCTACGTAGTAATATTCGTGAGATACCACCAGATAGGATCGACTGTAATATTAGTCTAAGTATAGAAGATCTGGCACTGTTGGGCTGCAATATGTCTATCAGACCGGGGGTTATTTGTGTGAATCTGAAAGAATATAATATGCTATCAAATCAGTCATAATCAAAATGTATCATACTTTTCCAAGCAGAATAATATAGAACTTATTCTTACAAATATGAAACATGGTGCATGGTGATTGATTGAAACTCATTGCATATAATTTTAAAGATACCCCCCTCTAGTATGAATGGAGCAATCTCATACTCTTCCCTACCGATCTGCCAATTTCATTGGTCGATATCGTAAGGTCGCATACAATAGGCATCTTCCTGGACTTTTCCAAGGCTTTTGATACGATTAATCACGATATACTTCTCTCTAAGTTATCACATTATGGTATTCGAGGAAAAGCCTTGCAATGGTTCACGAGTTATTTATCTGGCAGATTTCAATATGTACATGTGAACGGTTTTGATTCTTCTTTGAAGAAAATCGAATGTGGTGTTCCACAAGGAAATTTGTTAGGCCCACTGTTATTCATAGTTAACATTAATGATTGCTCTTAGATCTTCAGATAAACTCTCTGTTATATTATTTGTGGAGGATTCCATTTTTTTTTAATTCCCACCGTGACCCTAATATTTCAATTAGTTCAGTGAATTAAGAATTAAAGAATGTCGCACAATGGATATATGCAAATAGATTGTCACTAAATATTGAAAAGACAAAGTATACGTTTTTCAGTAACTCCATAGATTACCAGGTAATGTTAAATTTGACTCTACTCCTCGAGAAGAGGTTTCGTCTATTAAATTTCTAGGTGTTTGTACTTATAATAAGATATTATGGAAGTGTCATATAAATTACATTTGTAATGTAATCGCACGTAACATAGGTACAATTAATAGATTGAAATGTTACCTCCCTTCTGTTTTGATGACGCTTTATTCAAGTTTGGTATTGCCGTATTTGAATTACGAAATTCTCGCTTGAGGGAATACAATACAATGGACGTATTTGACATTGTTAGACAAACTTTTTCTTTTGCAAAAGATGGCGCTCAGAATTGTTTCAAACCTTCATATCCGAGCACATACTGATAAGCTGTTCCCTGTTCCCTGAACACAAAATCCTGAAAATAAAAGAGTTGTATTTATTTGAACTTGGTCAATTTATGTTTAGTTACAACTGCAACCACCTACAAAAAAAATATTTCATTCTTTATTTCACCGCAATTCCACGTGCATAACTATCCCACGAGACAATCTAAAGAATTTCATCTTCGCTTAGTGAGAACTGTACACACTCAAAATAGATTTGTTTGTAGCGGACCCAGATTTTGGAATAACAAGGATAAACTTAAAAAAAAAAAGATTTGCTTTCCATATATACCAGTTAATTCCGTTCAATGAAAAAATCCGCTGTGTTTCACTTGTCCCTGAGATTCTGTAGCGTGTCCACAGACCTTTTCCATCCCTTTTCTTTTCCCTTTCCTTTTCCTTTTCCTTCTCCATTCTTCCCTGCTCATCTTTCCTCGTTCTTCGTTGTCCAGTAGCTGTGTGAGGGCATTTTCTCCATTTCTGTGTTTTGTGTTATTATTGTTGTTCTTGTTGTTGTTCTTGTTTTCGTTATTTTTTTTTTTTTTTTTTTTGTGGCCGCGTGTATATCTTCCTTTCT
This sequence comes from Diadema antillarum, assembly GCF_040938485.1. NCBI lineage: Eukaryota > Metazoa > Echinodermata > Echinoidea > Diadematoida > Diadematidae > Diadema > Diadema antillarum. The sequence goes on along the minus strand of NW_027272108.1, from coordinate 322,999 downwards.
GGTCAATTTCCCTGGCATATACCTGGCCTTATAGTGTCTGTGCCATAAATGTGATATGTTAAATAGTTTATAAATGTGTTTGCATTCTAAAATCATAGTAAGTATTGTTTATAGTATTAGCATCATTATATCAATGACTACATGTGCAAAAGTCATTGCTCTCTGTGTGCATGTGCTGAAATTAGAGCGAGTTGCCTTTGCAAAAGGCTACCTATGGGTGGGCCATGCGATGCGCCGCGTAAATACCAATTCCGTGATACACACAACTTGTATTTAGTAAAGTATAACAGATATCAACATCTAGGTGAAAGCCATATTTCACTGAGACGCTCCCTCAAAGAGGGCGTTTATTTAACCTTACCGTCTGTGAAGTCGAGATGGCAAGTGCCGTCAAAATTTGCCTTGATCGTTTCACGATAGACTCCTTTCTTTGATGCAAGCTTTAAGCATTCCGCCGATATATCCAGACCATAAACGTTGCGATATCCTTTGGTGTACATCTACAGGAATGAAAGGAAAGGTAATAATATACAGAATAAAAACTATGTAACATGTACATAAGGATTTCGTATAATGTATTTTAATACTGATATACCAATTTGCGTATGGCTCAGTCATGATTATTAGCAAGTTCTCACACTCGTTATATTGTTAATGTTGTTACCCCCCCCCCCTTTAGAAGTCCGTAAAGGTATCGTTTGTAATTGAAAGCAATGATGTAAAAAAAGATTGTTTTAGGTTAACGCATCTGATGCATAGACTGTGTATTGTCATTGATTGTGTTGATCAGTTTTATCACAAAACACCTACGATATAAACATTTTGTATAAAAAAAGCCGAAAATATAAAACTATTTTATAAGAATATTTTCAATAAACCATAATTCTCAATAAAATCATTATTTTGAACACAGTTTAGCCTAGAAGCAATTTTACTATAACTGTCGTTCACATTTTGCAGAACTAGAAATACTTAACATTGCCCTAATGATTGAGCAATGAGTATTTAGAAGTTGTAATGAACCACTGATATATCATGAAGACCCGATAGCATACACAAAGCAAAGCAAGCTAAGAATGCAAATGAGAAATACAATTAGCCATACAGAAGGGTGTCTTTCTCCCCTTAGATTGCCTCCTTACCGTTTTTATTTATAATTATGGTGACATGGTGTTGAGGGTGTTTTGTTTTTTCTTTGCTTGCTTGCTTGTCTGCTTACTTGCTTGTTGAAATATGTAAACAAAGACATACAAAATTATATGACAATGTACCCAACAATGCTATTAAACAGAATTGTGACAAAATTTGTGACCAGTGATCACAAATTAATCGAGATTATCTTTAACGTTTGATAGATTGAAGCAATCGGATTCTATGTGTATACTAAAACACTATTTCTTTTATTTATCTAGTTTACGACACCAATGACGGAAATACCATTTCTCCAACTACTCCAGTACCGCAGCCGACTTCCAGAATCATTCCATTTCTGTCCGGTACGGTCTGGAGTATCACGTTGGTCGTCTCCTCGTCGGCTTTATAAGATAAACACTTTAAAATCTGGGAAGTAGAAAGAAGAACAATCACATTCATTAATCAAGGCCTTTTAAAATCAAATCGGAAAGTGTAATTTGAACTCATAATGACTGCTACGAATAGATTAACATGTGTAGGCTATAAGACACTGGTTTGTTCTATCACAAGATGATTACTGCCCCGTATTAGCACAAATTCATACTATAGTTTCGCCTCCCTCTCCCTTTTCAAATTTCTTTTTTTCCGTATCCCCTTTAGATTTTGTCTTTTTGTTTTAAAATTTGGAGGTTAAAGGGGGTGTACAGTACTGGTTGAGGTGGGGATTCACGTTTTTTACATTCCTAAGTGAGATAATGAGAAACCTCTTATGAAATACGAAAGAGCATGTGATTTGAAGAAGGATTCAACGTTTATTTGATGAAAATTGGTTTTCAAATGGCCGAGATATCCAAAAAAGTGATAATGATAAAAGGCGACATGCCACAACTTTATTAGGATCTCTTTGTTTCACCTTGTTTTTGGATATCTCAGCCACTTCAAAACCGATTTTCATCAAATAAACTTTTGATACCCCTTAGAATTGCATACTCTTTGACATCTCATAGAGTGGTTTCTGAATATCTCACAAAATGTTAAAAGCTAAATCCTCACCTCGACCAGAACTGTACACACCCTTTAATGTTTGTATGTCAGATTGTTTGTATTTTTTATGCTTTCAGCAGTACAAATCTCCCTAACACACGCACACACACACACACACACACACATCATAGTTTTACTCGACAATTGTAAAACTTGTTGAATTAAATGCAATACTGACAATTGTCATTTAGATTGCGGCTCATGTTTTCTTAATGATGCAAAAAAAAAAATGTATTGCCGATCCCAAACAATAGTACACATCCTACTCAAAAGAACATCCACCGCAGGACAGAATATAGCCTTCTCAACAAAGCAATACAAAATAAGCCAAATTGTTTTATTCTAAATTTCATCACATCCATATTTAACTGAAACAAATTCAATCATATTTACACAATGACGTCAATAACCAATACTTACTTGATCATAACTATTTGCAATATCATCGTATGCTAACTCCGCCTCATCCTGTTTTAATCCAAGAAGATGTTTGACGGTAGACTCCGCCCACTTGACGCTTTCAATGTCGACTTCGCTGTCTTTGTCAGTCACGGTTGGCTTTGTTTCTTCCATGATGTCTTGGTGTCTTCCTCGGTGTCTGTCTGTCTGTCTGTCTGTCTGTCTCTCTTTCCCTCTCTCTCTATATATCTGTATAGGTGTCGTTTGTTGCAGAATCCTGAAATGTAATAAAAAAAAAAAACATATGTTACTCTTCACTCTTCTACTGTAAATGCGCTTGCAATCATTAATGGCATAAGGAATATTGTGTGGTTTGGGGAAAATTGATTTAGGAAAAGGCTTTCAATGTAAAACGTTAGATACAAAGTGTTCATGTTGATTTTTATAACTTTGTTTCCTTCTTATGGTTTTAAGACAAAACTGTCAAGCATACATAGAGTTTCGCCAAAACAGAATGTATAATTTGCTGTTCAATAATATAATCTAATTGCATTTTATTTCAATGTGGCTATATTCTCAAAAGCGCGATCTTGATAAGAGTTCCTATGTCTATGTCTATGTCTATAACTGAGTATCTGAATATAAGAACGACCCAAGTCCATGGAAGACCAATTCAAGTAAACTTAAAAAAACTTCATGTCTTTTTTTTTTTATTTGTCCAATAATGATCTATTTAACTGTGATGGGAAGGCAACATTGTATATACAAACTAGAACATATATTATTATGACAATTAATATTTACATTAATTGTGGAGAGTTCATTTTGTGTGATGGACTTGGGTCGTTCTTTGATTCATATGGACTTGGTCGTTCTTTGATTCATATACATGATATTCTGCCATAGAGATGAGAGAAGGATGATAGAGGGCGCTACAATATGAATGTAAGAATGACCCAAGTCCTTCATTCTTACATTGATATAAGATTTAAGTCATTCATTTCAGGCTCTTCCGGGGGTAATTATGATTTATCATTTATACACAAGATGAGTCCATGCATATAAAAGCTACCATTTCCCATGTCAAACTGAATTTGGCCAAAAATTCGACTTGGGTCGTTCTTATATTCAGGTCTTCAATTCTTCTTGTATACCAATGTTGTTTGAATGACTTGGAGTGTGAAGACAACCTCCAGATAGCGGAGATTCAATTTTTACTGTCTGTGGCATGTTTAAATATTACTTGCTATTTGTCACAGAACGTGGCGTTGTCTGTTTTTTTAATTCTTTGTTTGTTTTTTCCTAACTCGTCACCGTCTATCTTAAAATGGCAGCAAGAGGCCAAAAAACGATTGCATTCTCGTAGCAACGTCCTTATAGGATTTTAAAGCGAAACCAGGTAGCATTGGTAAGGAAGAAGGAAGACAAGGCACACCCACGAGCGACATGATCTTGTGCTCTTGTGGCATATTTTCCTTGAATGTTTGTTTCACCCATATTATTTTGTGCCAATGAGTAAAATGTACAGAAACGTCACACTCAGACCTATGGAAAAGTAATTTGTGTGGCACACAGGGAGTTAAAAAGGGGGCATATTTTATAGAGATGCTGTAATGACAAGCGTTTGCAATGACATGCTTGTTACTAGAGTCATCCATATTATATCTATACCTAATTCGAGATCTAGGCTGAGGTAAATAATGCCTAAAACTTCATAATTACTGCTTTACATCTACATAAAGTATCCAGCGCCAGATCTAGGAATAAATGTAAAGAGTCGCCGCCTTTACCGAATTAAAGGGAGGCGCACGCACCCCTCCCCATTTTTTTCTTTACATATTTTTGTGTCCCTCCCCCCCACAACAACAACAACAACAAAAATAATAGTAAACATAAGGGGGAGGTGCCCTATGCAGTCCTCCCATGATCTGCCACAGGTATCCTATGTAATATTCAATCTAACCGTTGAAAACTGTCTATCGAAATTTTCTATACGATGATGGTGGCACTCACCTCTACCATGGACTTTTTTTTCTCTTTTAGGGCTGACTCCGTCTCTACTCCTACAGCTGTGGCTTAGGCAGTCTTTGGCAAAGATATAAGCTTGACCCGTCCTCCAACATCAAAGAAGAAACAAACAAACAAACAAACAAAGACTTGCTGCCAATTTATTAGAAATCAGTCGATCAGCAGACTGCTCTTCGCAACCAACTAGCACTGCTTACTCTCTTTGATATTTGCTACACGGCGGCATTGTGGACACGCCGTGCTTGTGAATGCTTTTGACGTAAATAATGATCCCTTTCAGAATCGCAATCTCGATTTCAATACATGTTGTGTTCGGGGCCACCAATGGACCAGGAATAGTCAGAGAATCAAGCCTCTCTTTTAGCATCATGTTTTCATGAGCTGCGATCTGATTGCAATAACTACAACAAAAAGTGTGTGTGTGTGTGGGGGGGGGGGTCTCGCAATAGAAAAAAAAATGTTACACAAAGACAGACCTGTTACTGGCAATATACTAGAGGTGATATGGGTGCAATTGGCACACAAAAGTACATGAATTTTGGAAACACATTTGTTTGTGAGTGTGTGTGTGTGTGTGTGTGTGTGTGTGTGTGTGTATTTGTGTGTGTGCAGGCCTACATGTGTGCTGTCATGTTTATAGAGTGTTTGTGTTCGTTCATGATTTTTCTCTTCAAATATGTAATCCTCAAGAGGGCTTTTTACACTTGTAAATTTTTGCTTAGCCCCGGACTATCGGTGGGGCTAAGGGGGGGCCTTAGCCCCACCGTTGGTACGGGACTATCCTTAGCCCACTTTCTGTTTACACTCGTTTTTGCCAAAGTGGGCTAGCCCCACCGATAGTACGGTACTATCTGGCCCTGCAAAATAGCAGGGGTTAGCACCGCAATTGCGGTGCCAAGCAAGTGAGTGTAAACAGAACGAAAAAATAATCCTGGGCTAAGCGACGGAGACGAAGTCCGACCCTCACTGACCAATCAGAAACGAGGTAATCAAGTGCTGCCGGTGCGTGCGTGTACGTGTACAGTGCCCAGCGTAATTATGAATATTCATGTGGTTTGGAAAGTCCGGGGCTAAGAAATACGAGTGTAAAAAGGTCAGTTTTCTCCTTAGCCCCGGACAAGAGATAGTACGGGACTAATTGGCGAGTGTAAAAAGCTGAAAAAATTGGTACGGGACTAACGATAGTCCTGGGTCAGAGAAAGTCCGGGGTTAAGAAACACAAGTGTAAAAAGCCCTATAGTTCCAGTACATTATTTCCAGACAAGTTGAAACGCAACCGAAATTCTATTACTATCTTAATGTCGTTGTTGTTGTTGTTGTTATTTTTTTTTGGGGGGGGGGGTGTTTTTGTTGTTGTTGTTGGTGGTGGTGGTGGTGGTCATGACTCCGCCGTCTCTCAGGTGATTTACACCACCTGGTTGAACAAGGGCGTAAAAGACCTGTCAATAATCCCTGGTTCAACAAGACCGAGACCAACAACAACAGACAGAGACTCATTTGTGGACACTTGCATCTAGAACCTGGGTATAATGACAAGGGAAACCACATTCGATGATGACGATGGTAGTAAAGATGAAATTAGTAACAGGAGTGGATGGGGGAATGGATATTAAAAGATAATATCTTCAACTCAAATATTTTACTATATCCACCTCTTTATTGCCACTGCCTTGTTCTATTCAACTATTAACTTCACATTATCGGAAAAGCAAAGTATATACAACGATCTTTTGTATCTTCCCTGACTAGTTTTCTCAAGTTGACATTGCACACCACAGTATAACAAAGATTAGAAGTCCAGCCTTCTAAAAAGAAAAAAAAATGTAATTATCGGACAGACTTTCAACATGACGATGATGATAGAATGAACAGGATGAGCAGGATTTAAAAAAAAAAAAAATGATCATTCCAATGTTATGAATTTTTCTTTTTTTTTCTGTTTAAAGAAGACCTACACTTCATTAAACATATACGCATGAACAATACAGGTTTGAACTATGGGCCCGCTGTTGCATAATACCAAACGTTTTATATGTATCTCGATACTCAGTTTTGATTGGTAAATACCTGACTTATGTTTGATAAATTCTGAATTATACTTGTGATTTCAACTTGTTCATAAATGGGCCTTTCCGTCTTTTTTGTTTCAAGTTATAATGCATTCTGATTTTTTTAACGCATAGACTTCCAACAAAACAAAAACAAATACAGCCCTTCTGTCTGTTATCTTCCCAAAAAGCCACTCTCGATGAGCATCGACACCCTTTAAACAAAATGAAAGCCAGTCTTTTGTTTATTTTTGTATAGATCCCTCCATGCTCATTTCTTGTTTTTTCTTCTTCTTTTTTTTTGTTCAAAAAGATATCAATTTACTCGGGGTCATTCCAAGAGACGGGAACCCACGTGTCATACTGTACACGAGTTCGACATTGGAAATAGATCCATGAAACATACATCCCATGAATTATACAGGCCAAGAGTCATACCATCACAAGTGTTATGACTCCCGTAATGCCTTCGTTGCTGCTGGGTTGTTGTTGTTTTTTCTGATTTTTTTTTCTGATTTTTTCTGATTTTTTTTTTTTTTTTTTTTTTTTTTTTTGGGGGGGGGGGGGAGGTTGTTCTTGTTGGTGGTGTTGTTGTTGTAAATCTCAGGTGATTTACACCACCTGGTAGAATAAGGGCGTAAAAGATCTTCCAATAATCCCTGGTTCAACAAGACCGAGACCAACAACAACAGATAGAGACTCACTGGTGGATACTTGTATCTAAAACCTGAATGTATTGACAAGGGGAACCAAGTTCGATGATGAAGATGGTAGTAAAGATAAAATTAGTAACAGGAGTGGATGGGGAAGGGGTATTCATTAATAATATATTCAACTAATATTTTACTATTTAAGACTCTTTATTGCCACTGCCTTGTTCTACTAAAGTATTATCTCGATATTGTCGGTAAAGCAAATTATAAACAACGAACGTTTGTATCTTCCTTGACTACATTTCGGAAGTTGCCATTGCACACCACAGTATAACAAAGATTAGAAGTCCAGCCTTCTAAAAAGAATGTAATTCAAGGACAGACTGTCAACATGACGATGATGATAATCAACTCATATATCCATGCAACGGTAGAATAAAAAGATGAGCATTCGAATGTCATGAACGTTCTCCTTTTTCGTTTTCGTTTTTCGTTTTTTCTCTTTAAAGAAGACCTACATTACATTAAAGGTATACGCATAGAAAATTTTGCATAACATCAAACGGTATATATGTATGTCGATACTCAGTTTTCATTAGTAAATACCTGACTTATAATTGATTTATTCTGAATTGTATGTGTAATTTGAACTTTTGCACAACAGGTCCTACTTGCTCATATTTTTTAAAGTTATAATGCATTGTGTGTTTTTTTAACGCATAGACTTCAAACAAAACAAACGAATGACAAATGACCGCCCTTCTTTCTTTTATCTTCCCAGAAAGCCACTCCCGATGAGCATCAACATCCTTCCAAACAAGAAGAAAGACAGTCTTGTTAGTTTGTTTTTTAGCTGTTTTTGTTTTGTTTGTTTGTTTGTTTTCTTTTTGTTCAAACAGATATCTATTTATTTGGGGTCATCCCAAGAGACTGACACCCACGTGTCATACGGTACACGAGTTCGACATCGAAAAAAGATACATGAGACTTACATCCCATGAATTATACAGCTCAAGAGTCATACTACCCATTATGAGTTCAACCCTAGGCCAGTAAGATCCGACCTAGTGTTCGACACTAGACAAACAAAGCCAACGAGTTTCACACTTGAATAAAAGAGGCTCACGAGAGTGACATTATCAGAGCAAACGATACTCACTAACCTACACCAGGCAAAATACAATTTCTGCGAGTTTGAGAGGATGAATAACGCCATCTATATGCCAACTACAAGTATGTAGTATTTTGTTCAGGGTGTCGAGAGCGAAACTGGAACTAAGGTATGCAAATTATCTTACTGATAAAAACTGGTATTCATACTTGATGTTGCGTTATTGACAGGGGTGTAATAACACATTTGCAGGGGTACTTTTGTGACACTATTGAGCAAGAGATATGCGACTTATTTTTGAACATCACCGTCAAAATCACGCTAAGTATGCTTTTGTACAGAAATGCAAAAAGAAAAAAAAAGGCAGTTCTGTCACGCTAAGACTCTCAGCCACCCCCCCCCCAAAAAAAGGAAGATAAAGGCTTCAATGTTAATTAAATGGGCTGCCCTACAAAAAAAAAAGAAATGACTCGTGATTTTAAATCAGCTTACATAGATTATGCCAAGAGGAATGTGCGGTATCAAAACGTTATTTTCTATTGCCCATAGCAATCATTTTTTTTTTCGAAGATCCTATTCCAGACTGTACTAACCGTGAACGTACGCATATTATCATCAGTTTGTTTGTTTGTTTGTTTGTTTGTTTGTGTGTGTGTGTTGTTTTTTCGGGAAAATGGGGAATGGGGTAGGAGTCCGTTATAGTAAGGAACTCCCCTTTCCTTTTTTACTTCTTTATGCTATTATTGGAACTCCCTGTACAATTAAGCACTTATTAATGACACAGTTTATCATTATTGAACTTTTTGGCCTATTTTGCTTAATGTTTGTTTAATGGTTAGCCTTTTTTCGCAGTGTCGGATTTCTGGGCCTTGTTTGCCTAGCGTCAAACTCTCGGGCTTTTTGAGGTGTCGAGCTTATTTGCCAGTATAGTGTCAGCCTCTTGGACCAAACTTCCCTAGTGTCGAACTTATGGGCCTATCTTACACGATGTCGAAATCGTGGAACATAACAATTCGCTTAGTGTCGAACTCGTGGGCTGTAACACGTGGCCGTACGAGCCGCATGTCTTGTGAATTTCGTTTTCATGATTTTCACCCGTTTACTCACATCCCTTGCAGTCCCCAGTGTCTAATTTTACTCAAATCTGTTTCATTATTCACAAATCAGAGAGATATAGTTTCCGAAAAAAAAAAATACATAAGCTTTTTACCTTCCTTTACTATATTCCTGAATTCGTCATTCCTAACCACGGTGCAAAGATCAGAAGCCCTTCTTGAAAAATAAATGAGACCAATGTTCAACATGAAAATAAAGATAACATCAATGTGTGGACATAATGGCATTATCACAAATGATCAGGGTAGCCTGAAAGCTGAGGATGTCACACAAAAGCGTCTCTCTCTCTCTCTCTCTCTCTCTCCCTCTCTCTCTCTCTCTCATTCTCTCTCTCCCTCTCTCTCTCTTCATTAAAAAAGAACGACAATTCATCGAAGGGAGTCCTATACGCATAGCACTTACATGCTCAAATTCTGGTGATTCGTATAGATTTGGGCCCTGTAATGGCATAAAAGATGAGAACAAGCATAACGTCAGAATTAAGAGCATAACTTCGTGAATACACCATCTATTTCAAGGTGTTATTATTTATGTGAATGACTAATATGACTGACTTTATGTTTGTTAATCTGACTATTACGCCACCTCAACTTTCATACAACAGGGTCAAGTCATCTGTTTTAAAGTTGCATCGCAAGGGTGTTTCTGAATACGCTCACGAGTTGAACTCAAATAATTTGTTTTAATGATATTTGTTATTTGAATCCATTCAATATCATGTCGATGTTAACAATGAAATCAATATGAACACAAATACGCAGCTGTATTATTCTCTCTCTTTTTCCTAACATACAGTACAATACATTTTGTGTGTGTGTGGGTTTGTTTTTTTTCAAATCATGCCATGTATGAGAGAAATGACATGAAATTCTCAGACTCTCAGAAAAAGCTATCTTGATCAACTTAATCAAGGCAATCCTATCACACACAAACACACACACACACATACAAAGACGCACACTCACAAGAATGAACACACAATATGACCATCATCATGTATCTGCTTTAACAAAGATCTTTGTGAGCATATGACATAACCTGAAAAAAACCTTAATGAGTGGATTTTTGAAAGACTGGATTTATCTTTCCAACACTTTCTTGTGTCATCTTAATGCTTGTTTTTTCTTTGTTCAAACAGAAACCAATTTACTTACCTCCCATACTACATTGCATACTATTCGTGAATTAATGACATCGGAAATGAGCTCTGATGATAAATATGGTTACAATGACAAGAGAAGCCACATAAGTAATTGAAAGAGAAAGCAACGAAAGGATGGACTCAACATTGCAAGATGCATTCAGAGATAACGACAATTTGTTTGCAACATGAGCTATGAAGGTATGGTTACTGTGAAACTGGCCATAGGTTCATTCTCAGAGCTCACTTACCAGCACCATTCAAATAGATTTCGATATCACGCACTACGCCGAACTTATCTCTGCTTCATTCTTCATAATAACATAATGTCATTGTCTCAAACAGAATGTGCAATGGATTTTTGTATCTCCCTACACCCAATTTCTGAAATAGGCATTCCATACCAGAAGCCCTTCTGTAAACATAAATCAGACAATCGCTCAAATTGGCAGTGATGAGTCAACGAAACGACAGAATGGCAGGATTTCATGATGGTCATGTTAGCGTGTCAGCTGCCGATGTTAAGCAACTAGCAATTTTATTGTACGTTTTATTACAGAGTGCAGTTCTTTCAAAGTGTGTACTAAAACGGTCCAGCGTAAAATCCTTGCAATTCGTACATTTGCGCCCTTTTGCATAAATATATATCTATATATATTATTAAACATAAAGTCAGAACATCAAATATTTTAAAGTCAGGTCAGTCAGCCGCCTCTCAGACTTTGGTATTTACAAACTTGTGTTTGGTTTTCTGGCAAACGTTTGATACAACGTGAACCCACCTGGGCCCAATCACATCAGAACTCAATGACTACACGATCCAAATATGTACGATTTCCCTCTACTCCTCATCCGCATGTCTGTTTCTTATTCGAAATTTCGAAAAATCATAGTCTCCGAAAGAATACAAATATAAAGTCAGGAATAAGCAGCCCCTCAGATTTAGGTATTTAAAAACTCGTGTTTGGTTTTCTGGCAAATGTTTGGTACAACCTGAGTCCATCAGGGCCCAATCACATTAGAACTTAATAAACTACATGATCCAAATATGTACGATGTCCCTCTACTCCTCATCAGCATATCTGTTTCATTTTTCGAAATTTCGAAAAATTCTACTCTCCGAAAGAATAACTAGAGCTCTTACAAGCTCATTAATCAATCAGTATGATGGTCAAGTCATCTACAACTTACTGTTCATGAAGATATGAAAACGAATATCAATTTTGCATATTTTGTCTAGATAGACCTATAGTGACCTCATTACTTGATATGAATATAATGCCTCTATTGCATAAAGTGTAATTTGTTGTTATTTTTTTCTGCTTTATATCACATGGCCAATAGTAAAAGTTTATTCTCACTAACACGTGGGTGCACTGACACGGGATAGTCAGGCTGATATCGGGAAAAAGATGGCGTCTTCCGGCCAAGAATGTGAAATTTTGGATATAGACGTATTTTTGTCGCCGATTACCGGATCCAAGAGATCTGATCACTTACTGGAAGACCAATATCTTGAATTTCAAAATGGCCGCCATGACGAAAATTGAAACTCCCTATGTGGAGTTTTGAATGACATAGGGCGTTTAAATTGTGTATATCAAAGTATACTAATATGCTAGATTTAAATGGATCAATATAGACTATCTGGCAAGTTGCATGGCCGGCATTTTAAAACTCATTTCGTGGCTTTCCTGTTGAATTGTTGAAAACCTCTGGTTTAGGTTCGTAAGTATAGGACTACCTGATTAAGACCACGTTTGCAAATGACTGAGTGCCCGCTTCTGATGTTCTAGGTGTTACAAAAAAAAGAAAATCGTGATAGTTAGAAAATTATGTTCCAGATAACACTGTCATTGATATGAGTAATAACTGAATAGTTGCAATTTACTTGGAGGTGGTTTGAATATGAAAGCATGAATCAGTTTCATTAAAAATAATCCATTATCAATCAGTTAAGACCCATATTTTCGTCCAATTTGAACCCTCTGTACAAAATTGAAGTTCATACAGGAATCAGTGACGTGTATGTGAGTGTGTGCTTACAATGACCCTGAACAGTAGTCACAAATACCACAAATACCACCTGCTGAATAGGCTTCTGGCCTCTTGCTCCAAGGCACATGAATGCTTTATTAATAATTCATGATGGATTGCTCTGGGCACTGCTAGTCTGAAAATCATGGTAAAGGGTAAAATGCATGAAAAAATCACATGAAAAAGGTAAGCATATGTTTTCATTTGGTTTCATAATACACTTCATTTCAGGGTGAATACAGAGACAAGCTGTGAGAGTGGAATTTCTCGTGAACATGTAATAGAGCATTCAAAGTCTGGTCATTGTTCATGACCATTGCCAGAGTGTTAACCACACACTGCCATACACATCAATTACCCTGTGCAAAGTTAAAGTTTTGCAAAGAAGGTAGAAAATAGACCATAATCTGAAACTTAACTTAAAAAATAAATCTTGAAACTCATTTATCTTTTGATTTTTGTTTTACCTCCAACGAAATTGCACACTATTCAGCTATTGCTCATGTCAAAATCAATGCTATCTAATACACAGTTTTGGGACTGTTAAGGATCAACAGGGCATAATGGGATATGTTTTTGTTACACCTTGTATGTACATTATGATGTCATTGAAAACGCATTATACATTATTTTTGCTGCATTTTGCGAATGCCAGTATAATTATGCTAGTTTTTTATTATTATTATTATTATCATTCTAGTAGTCATGGTGGAATTCATACTGGCCAACGCACCGTTTGCCGACACGTCAAATTATCATTCTATTTCAATCAGCATGTGAAAACATCTGTGAGGCACCATCAAATTTCTAAGCCATTCGTTATTAAGAGCTCAAGCTACACGGGGTTTCTTAACATCTCCTCATCGCTGTCACGTTGAAATAAAAAATGGCGACCATTCGATCCTTGCCAGACATTCAAGTAATTTTCTTCCTTGAGTTTAGCATGTCATATAGCCCTTGTGAAATAAATATTAGCGCCACATTAGAACTATATCTAGAAGTGAAAAGAGGGATCTGCAATGCTTAGTCATGGTCGCCATATTGAAAGTTAACATGGTGGCTGATCTCTTATACCATCCCTCGTATATATATGCATAACACTTTGCCACCACCATTTTCACAAGTCTACGTTGGCCTCGCTGTGGTAGAACAGTAGAGTTATTATAATATGAATGCATACGCCCAGTTTGATATCAACTACACAACCACACACATTGATATGTGTGTAAAGTATAGCAGATATGCATTGTGCACACACACACACGTTACTGAACTGGTTTTTCCGGAGGCCTTATACACCAGGGCAAAGGTTCCCAGAGTATTGATGACTTTAATAATAACGATGATTCAATGACTGCACTGTATGTTCTGCTTTTGTACAAAGAAACAGAGAGCAAAGTCAGAGGGCATGATCAACATGCGGATGTAGGTACAGCACTTACGTGAAATGAATGCAAAGGTCAAAGTACAGTCGCATGCACAACACAATGCATATATCAAAAGGGGCAAAAAGATTGGAAGCCAAATCCACCAACGGTTATGAATAATTACAATACGAACGCCAAAAGATAGCGTTTTCTTTTCTCTTTGCTATCTGCATAATTACGTTGATAAACCCAGAGGTTTTTTTTATGGGTGGATCGAGTAAAGTTCAGCGTATAATTTTTTTTTTTTTTTTTTTTTTTTTGGCAAATGCATCATTGAGGGATCGTTTGACATTTTTTTTTTCTTCAATTATTGTATGTGCCTTTACACTAATGTTGCAATGGCAGAAGATGCCAACTCATGTAAGAACCAAAGTCGAGGCAGAAATGAAGCCGAGAACCTCAATCAGTGGCGGATCCAGAGGGGGGTGCAACCGCCGCATGCCCCCCCCCCTTTATTTGTTGTTAAAAACAAAAGAAATAAAACGAAAAAATGAAATGAAACCCGGAAGTGGCACCAGAAATATTAGTCACGCCCCCCCCCCCCCCCTTTACAGAATTCCTGGATCCGCCCCTGTCAATGGATCTTGAAATAAATCATGAAGAGGGCACGAATTTCTTTTTGTCTTAAAAAATCCTTCGTAGATTAAGACCACTGAAGACAGGGCAGCTGAAAACCAACAAATAAACAAACCAAAACACACAAACAAATAAACAAACAGCAACTTTTCACACATTTACTGAGGTTAGTCTTTACTTTATGAAATCCAAGCTTCCAAAACTTAAAGTTTTGCCCCATAAAATCATGAAAGTCATATGTGATGTTCAATAGGCTGCAAATTCTATTTCGTTGGTGCATTTTCAGTCCTGAATCTTTTGTTCTCATCAAAGCTAGTGGAAACCTGAATTCATCGTATTGGTGTTGCTACCAAGAGATAAATAAACTATAGAACTTCATTATTGTTTGTAGAGCAAAATATTGCGTCTCACCGTGAGGATAAGTTAACAGCAATGATGATTAAAAAAAAAATAGAAGACCAATAAGAAAAGTAATCAAACAATGCAGAAATTCATTGGCAATGGACCCTCTTAATATAAACGTCATGTATGCATACACAGAAGGGGAGAGGCAATGGGGGGTGGGGAGATATGCCGGAGGACCCGAGCCCCATTCTTTATCTTTTTCTCTTTTTTTTTTGGCAGAAAATGTAAGATCTGACTTTGTTTCGTCTGTGTATGTGCGTGTGTGTGTATGCGTGTTTTAAATCATTTTGTTCTGTTTGTCTGTTTGGCTTATTTTTTGCTTGCGGCCGATTTTGTTAGAGGAGTGGGAGACAAAACTGGGATTTTTTAATGATTTCTTTTTTTTTTTGTCTGTTTGTTTATACACATGTATTTGCCACTGGATTTTGGTGAAGAAGTGGCAGCAAAAATGCCCCCCCCCCCACCTTGAAAATGAATCAACGTCCCTGTTTCTATAAAGTCGGTCCCCTCTTTTAAAAAAAATGCAACGCCGCCCCTGCACAGTTGAACAAAATGATCAAATGAATGCGTGCTCAGTTCGCACCTGAATAGGTCAAGATATTACTGGATGCCTTGTACTTTGAACTGGTACCTATTCATGTGCAAGTTAGAATTTCGGGTCTGTTCCGTTCCTTGTCCGAATTTATCTGAAGATTTGATGGCTTCCTTCGGAATTAACAGACCAACTGTCACGAAAACCTACCAGGCAAATCCTCTATGAACTTAAGACAGGTACGTTGACATGAAACCAAACATAACTGTGAGGCAATGCATGCCATGTTTTAGATCTAGCATTTTCATCTCCGTTTGTTGGTAGTTCGTGGTATTTTGCCTGTCTCAGTGCAGGGTAATGGTGGGCTTACGCATTAGGTTGCACTTAAACAAACTGATGTGAGGCGACTAACGGTTTTTAATACAGAGAGAGGTGTTTGGCGAGCCTTGCTTTACCGTCTGCTCAATGGTTTTGATGCCTTTTATTCTGTTGAAAGGATGCAAAATCCCAATCAAGTTTATGCAACCCTTGTATTCTTCAGGATATTGATCTGGTCCATTGAGACGGCCACCGACAACAACATTTTGAATTCATTGTATTTCCGTATAAACAATGATAAATGGCGAGGAATGATTGAAAGATAAAGATCATTGTCAAGGTTACTGAATCCTAATCAGGATGATACAACTGTGGTATCTTTAAGAATTTTGAGATATCTAGATGGCCAGCAACTTTGTTTCAATATTTCCTTATAAATGTGAAGAAAAAATGGAATAGACTCGATGACTTTATCCAATTTCGATGGTGATCGATGGATCCAAATTTCATATAAGGCAAATCTTGTTTCGGGGGAGGGGGTAATGATATTTCAAACAATGGTTAAAAGCTGAATGTCCAATGTTAGAATTGCTACATTTATTATTTGGGTGAAAAAATGCAATTAAATTTAGCGATTTTCGCAGACGAATGCAAATGTTGCAGCTCTGCCATTGTTGAGTATGACATCACGTTCCAATTGTAACATATTTGTGGTCACCATTCTGGCGGTAGACTAAATATTTTCCAGTCAATACCCATGATTATTGTTTTTTTCTTTAACAATCTGCTTGATGTAAGCACAGTCGAAGATCGAAATAAATTACAAATGTGTACAAATTAATGAATAAGTGTTTGCAATATCTCTCTGTAATGAACTCTTTCATAACAGGGAGAACAAAATAGGACTACGTTCTACATTTGTACTTCAATCAGCATGCCGCGAATTCTCTGGACCGGAGTGTTTGCAGCCCTTCTAGTGGCAGTCTCCCTATCCTCAGGTAAGCGCACAACGTCATCACAAACTTCATTACTATACATACTCATGAAGGTCCTATGATCCTTTCTGCTTGCTGTTAATACGAAAGTGGTGTGTCAGTTTTTTTTTATTTTTTTTATTTATCATTTTGGTAAACGTACCTTTCGAATGAGCAACAATTTGTTTGTCTTTATTTTTCCATTTCTACTATATCTCGTGTCTCTGATACTCTGATACTGAAACTAGCTAGACAAATTCAGAATGTAGTTATCACTCTCTATTTGGTAAATCCATTCTTCTAAAATCAAGTATATCTCTAATACAAAGCAATGTACAGTAGTTGCATTGTGCATGCAGTAGTTTTAGCTGGCCACTAAATCTCCTTAAGTTGACAGCAATCCTGGTATTTGACAATATTGATGTCAGCATTTTGTTTATTGATTCTATAAAAAAAAAACAGATGTTTCCTTGAGTGTTCATTGACGAATCATTCCTATCAGTTCATATCAATGCGCATTTTCTTTAACCATGAATTCCATAAATTTGCTTTTAAAGTAAAAAGAAAAAAGTTAAGTGCCTTACTAGATGAGAGAGAGAGAGAGAGAGAGAGAGAGAGAATGTCGTGTGTACCAGCGTGCACTTTAGCTGTCAGCGGCTCTTGCTTTCGTATTCGTTTTTTTTTATTATTTACATAAAGCTAAAAAGAGTCCGATCCGATTAATGTTACGTTTAGAAGGTTATCGGTGCTTTAAACGGGGAATTCCAGTGGGGAATTCCAACTTATGAAGAATGGCAAAGCGAAAGAGGAATGTTGGTTCGGTCGTCCTTTGACCCAAGTGAGAACAACACCAAGAATGTTTGCATTCATTTATCCCAACCCCACCCCTCCTCTCCCCTCACGACCCCTTCGCTTTCCCTCTTTCTCTCTCCCATGTCTTGTCTCCTTATCACAACGTCAGTTTGACCCGGGCGGGGGTCTGGAAACAGAAGGAGAAGGGGGGGGGGGGGGGGGGGGGCAGCTCCCCTATATACTTGAAACTGTAGGTGAAGCAAAACAACAAAAACAATATCAAAAGAGGAGAAACATTAGAAACCAAAATAAAAAAGAAGAAAAAGAGGAAAGATCTCACGGGGTTCTGTTCTGGGGGGGGGGGGTCGGGGAGGAGGGGAGGGGCAAAACTATTTCATGACCCAGGAATGGAATGTCGGGCGTCAAGTCTAGTGTTGTACCATGCATAGCGTCTGGGCGATATTATCTTCAAGAATATGACGCTAGAAAAATATCAGACTTTGTATTCGAAAGTTGGGACGGATCCAGGAATTCTGTGAAGGGGATACACCCCTCAGTCCAATATTTTTCCTTTGTAGGCCCTATTTCTTTTCGTTTAACAAAATAATAATAGGAGCGCACACACTTAGCGCTCCCCCTGGATCTTCCACTGGAAAGGGTCTTTGGAGTTGAGGATATGTTGAAATTCAGTGTTACACATTATTCTGTGTCTGAGATAGGAAGAGAACCCGAAAATAAATGTTATAAAACTGAAAGTATCAACATCAGAAAACATGGTATAAACATTGGTCGCATCTGAACCATTATTTTTTCATAGGTATGTGGCTTGGTGGCATGACGTGAGGTCCTTCGTGACGATTCTACACACGCACATACACACACACACACACTCACATAAACAAACACACACTCTCTATTTGAGATTTATGACAGTAGTCATTTTCCATTAACCCTATGAAGCCCATTGGGGCACTTTGTGCCCCCCCCCCCAACAGATTTTCTTTTGCCACTCCTTCGCCCTTAATGCGACTGCAACCAAATTTGGTGACTTTTCATAAAATCTTATTGCAAACATTTTGATATATAATTTACCTATCTTTGATGTTGCTGGTTGCCATGGCAACCATAAACTGACAACCATGTAAGTCAGATTTTGCATCTTTCTTCTGTTCCCATTTCATTTAACAACATTACAGTGTATGAAATGGGTGTTTCTTGGCTGAAATCTTTAGAAGGAACAAAATTTGAAGTAATTATGGTCCTGGAAAGTCTTTCTTATTATTTACTTTGCTTTAATGTGACAAAGGCATAAAGGATAGATATGATAGAGATAATTAAAAAAAACAATGATATTTTCCAAAGATTGCCCTTCTATTTTAAGTCATTTTGAGTCATATTATCAATTTGCAATCTAAAAATTCCAGTATTATGCAAATATGAAATGTCATAACTATATATGCACCCATCCCAAACATTTCATCTTAGGTCTCATAATGTATCATTATGTTGATATGAATAACGCCCCCATGTGGTGACCTTGAGAAATTTCAACCATAACAAATCATAAAATTCCACTTGCTTATCATTTGTTGCAAATATGAAAATGACTGGTCTATAATAAGACATATATAATGGGAATAAAGAAATTATACAGAAAAATCATATTTTTAGTATATATTTCCTATGTATTTGTTTATATTTTGGTAAATAGCGCCATCCATGGGTGACGTTGTGAAAATTCACATATATGGTCATGTAGAGTATGAGTTACTCTACCCATGTGCCAAATATGACAATGATACATCAAATGAAAAAAATAAAGTTTTATAGGGCGCACAGTGTGCCCCCCCCCCCACCCCCCACCCCCCCCCCCCCCCCCTTGGGCCTGCGAGGGGTCAAAATAGCTTGGGCTTAAAAGGGTTAAGACGTTTGCGTGCTCTTGAAATGTCCAGCATCTGTCTTCTTTCTCTGTTTTCCATCTTTAGCTTCTAATCTTTTAGAATGAAGTTATAATACAGTAAAACGAATGATCCTGAATGCTACAATGCGAAGCCCCATTACGCTATGCGTATGGGGCTGCTGGTTGCAGTCAGTGGTTTCGTACAATATTTATCGACGCTGTACGGCAACGGCTCTGGTACGAAACCATTACTGCATGATAACTAAGACATGAGAGCACTTTGGGGCGAGTAATTCTCACAGACAACGTACTTTATCGTGAAACACAAACCAAGACAAGGAAATTCAGGGAAACTTTTGAGGTACCAAAACTTTTTATTATCTTTAAGTCTGTTGTAGTTGTTACTCTAAAGGTTATTCTTTTGATCACTCATTATTTTGTTCCTCAATCTGTATCACTTTCTTTTTTTATTCCATCGGTGACCAAATAAGGCAGAAGGACTATGTGATGATAGATATGTATTTGTAATGTCTTTCGTAGCGTATGTAGGGCCCTACTATTGACCAATTAAAGTGTTTACAACTTAAAAAAAAAAATAATTTCCGTGACATTATACCTAAATTGATTTGTAGTTCAAAATTCTCCAGTTGCGACCCAATTTTGTTGATTTATACTTTTCCTTATACTGTCACGTCTATATAACTGCATGTATTTCTAAAATATGGTGTGTTTTTTTTTTTTTTTTTTTTTTTTTGGGGGGGGGAAGCATGAATGTTTCCCCATCTTCAGGTGTAGATGATTCTGACTTCCTTTCTCACCTGCAGTTTTCTTCAAAATATAATCTAATGAATATTTGCATCATAAATGTAATAGGTATGGAAGTAGTGTTGCATTTGTTTTATGCGAATGATTTTCATATATGCATATGAATATATATATATATATATATATATATATATGTCATAAAATTGACAATAAGCCATAAATGTAATCATTTCCAGCGAATATTCATTTTTATAAGTGATACCAATGTTTAACGAAAAGAAAAACGATAAATGATAATTTATGTGAATGCTCGTAGAGTCATGAAAACTGATCATTTTAGTTTATAATTGTGTATACCGCGTAGAAACAAATCAACTTTCATTCATCTGAAACGTGGTTCATTGAACCCCACATGTTATATTTCAACGTTGGCATCATGGATTAATTGTTAATGGGCAAGTCCAAGCTATTTGATCACTCATGGCTGAAAATTCAAAATGATTCAAATAAGACAAACTTGGTGTCATTGTAAACCCAAGATGTTAAATTACGTGAATTTTGATGAGAAAATAGAAAATGGCTTGTGTGTTGCCAAAAGTAAATGAATACATTTGCATGAATCAAAAATAAGAGTATCGTGTGGGATGCAAAAAAAGAAATGTTGCATTTTTAAAGATATTTGTAAAGTTTCCACTTTTGTAGCCCAATACTAGTGCGGTTGCAAAGTCTGAATGGGATGATATCATGACTATGAATTCCAGTTTCTCAACTTATAAAATATGCAAATGAGGGACGTTTAAAAATTAGCATGTCCCACGCGTTACTCTTTAGGTTATTATTTCTCATTTGCATAAAAGATGGTAATTGAATTTTCCTGAAACTTTCAAAAGACCAAGTCTACATTAGCCTCCATCATATCCAGGAGAAGAAAAGTTATTTTGATCTATATGATTACAACAATTTTTAATCAGATTTGGTAACGCCTGGGACATACTTGTAGGTAACGCGTGGGACAGCATGTGTATTACCATGGGAGTCTACTGAATTCTTTCCACAACGAAGTAGAATTTCCCCAAACCTTATAAAACAAGGAATTCTCTGTACAGTACTCAAAATATTAATTATTTTGGCCTTGTACATTCCTGGCATCCTTTTACTGAGCGGAATAAATTTTGAAAAAAAAAATTGTGCAAAGCAAAAAACAAACAAACAAAGCAAAATAATATGAAGTAAACAAAATATACATTGTACTTCATAGGTCTTGATGAGAACTCACTATACTTCACTTAATTGCGATATACTTTGCCACATTTTTTGAAGAGATGACTTAATTTTTCATTCAATGAATTAAATTCACAGTCTTTTTCTCTTTCTTTTTATTAAACAAATAAAGTGTCTGCTTATAATGCCATATTAACCCAATTTTGTTTTTCCAGTCACAAAATGAAATGAATGTACAGTGTATTGTACGTCTTGTGTATGTACAATAATACTTTGATATTGAATAACTACTCAAGATTTATTGTCACAATATCTTGCTTGATGAAAAGTTGTTCAGGGTTTATGTTGATTTTAATATGCGACTATAGTGTTGTGTCTTACACTAAACATGCATGATTATTTTTATCTATTATAAGTTATGTTTATTTGAAAGCCTATGATGACTTCACGTAGAGAATGGTGTGTCACAGTAATAATTCTGACATACTTTTGTTGACCTTTTACCTCTTCCAAAATATGTAATTACATATTCTATATGAAAACAATAAAATGGTAAAGCGTAAAACTACCAACAAAAAAAAAAAAAAAACGTTCAGGCGGTTCGGGCATTTCAGGAGCAATAGGACAGGTAGTTTCAAGCAGTTGATTTACTAATGATTAACAGCCTACTTGTATCCATTTTCATCAGACAATTTGCATAGCCTCCATAAAAAATGTATGCCAATTAATTAGTGTAGGAAGTGGTGAATAAAGCCTTTTTTAAAAGCAAATGAAGTCAGATATTATGCATCTGTCTTACTACCTTAAAAACAAATACCAAACTTAACATTTTCTCAGGTAGATGTGCCATTTTCAGACAGATTACCCTTAGTGACAAAAATGACCCAAGCGTTACTATACCCATCTTTTTAAAATTGACCTTGAGGAAAACAGAGAGATGCATGTTAATGAAACTTGTTGTTTTGTCTTAAGCAATGGATGTGTAACAAGTTCTTCACAATTACTTTCTAGTGTGACAAGTATTTTCACAATATTTGAGAAACAAAGTAAAGAAAAAAAAACAGGATCATCTTTCTGGTCTCACGCTTTACAGAAAAATAAATTATTAGCATTAATTGATTACAGAATGAGTAATCCTCATTATTTCTGTTGTTTTGTGCATAGACACATGTACCTACTATCTAGGAGAAACAACCAAACATTTGAACCTTCAGAACTAACTGTGAAATATAGGGCTTAATTTATTTGTGATGCCCACGCGTTACTGGTGCAAACTAGCTTGGACTTGCCCTAATAGTGTAGCGAAGGTGCGAGGGGGATTTCGCGTATTTTGTTATTTCCTTTATGCTATACTTCTTTCGTTATATGTATAGAATTAACATTTTCCTTACAATTTCAAAATGTACTTGTTTTATCGCATTTTTAAATTGTCATTGAAAGGAAATAATCTAGATACAGATACAAATATCAGACGATTTGCTGGGGAAAAATCGATAAATGCCTTAATGTACCTCACATCAGCAACTTTTCTCCAAACACTATGAAATGTGATTGGGGGTATTGGTATAAGGAAAATTGTTAATAGACCGTCCATCAGAAAAAAAAAAAATCAGCAAAAGAAGGGAATGCCCTGGTATCTCATTCCCATGCTGTTCTTTTTTTAATCTTTGTTCGGAATGCTACATGACTTGTAGACCCTATAAGTGAGGAGTGCTTCCACTATCAGATGTTGGTTGGTCAAGAATGTACGAAATTCACATCACATAAAGTTGTGCCTTTTTTGTTTCTTCCTCTCTTTTTTTCTCTGATTCGTAAAGGTGAATATTTCTCTTTCAATAAGCCTATCTTGCATTGTGTGTTTATCAGCAGGCCGCGTTGTTAGCCTGTTCCTGTTACATGGAATTAAATTTGATTCACCAATTTTATCTGGTGACAGTTTTGGCCCAAGGTGCTGTGGTAACCACTGAACCAGAGGTTAGACTACGACAAGGCTTACCCGGATCGGTATCATGTACCGTGACCCGGAAGCTATTTGCAGTCTACTGGAAGAAAGGAGAAACAATCGAAACTGCCACCCCCGTCGTGATATTGGATACCTTTTACAACAATGGAGAAATCAGCGGGCCAGGGTTTGATGATGGGGAGTTCACAGTTGCCTCAAATTATTCCCTCATCTTTACTAACGCCCGGTCTACGGACTCTGGCAGATACTTCTGCGAAGTGTCTGATTACGAAAGTGGATCCCTGTATAGGAGTTACTCAGACGTGATGGTATTCGGTAATTACTCATTTAACGTTATTTTTTTCTACATGCAGATTGGCATTAGGACATGATATAAATCAAGTACACTAAATAAGGAACACTTAATAAAGTTTGTTACTTTTTTCCCTTTTTCATTTCATACAAAACTTGCAGTTTTATAGATATCTTACACTCTTAAAACATCCGAGTCAGAACTGACACGGAACTGGGTCCGTTGGGGTCACACACCGTTCCGGATCAGAAATAACAAGGAATGGGGTCAGATATGACCCATTCAGAGTCATGAATTGGGTCAGGGTGACCCCATTCGGGGTCTTCATGACCACATTCCAAGTCATTTTTTGACCCGGAACGATGTGTGACCCCAACGGATTCAGTTCCGGGTCAGTTCTGACTCGGATTTTGTTTAGAGTGTAGATGCACACGACATCATCATGCAGTTCTTTTTTTTTTTTCCACAAGTGTTATACTGGTTGCTTGTAAAGAAATGAAAATGGGACTAGTTATTTTCTTTATCGTTATTTATGCTTTGTAGACGTAGGCATGTTATTTCTGTTAACATTATACGCACACATTTACAGAGTAAAATATGTGTTGATGTCAGTGAATAAATAGCACATATTGATTGCATGGAGCACAGTAATTATTTTGCTTATGCTTCTAGTTACAGCATATACAACAGGGGGAATAGCGCACCGTTATCATCAATATTAGTTTTGTAGTTCAAAGTGCATGCAAAGAATGTATAGCTATCATTTTGATTACCTGTTTCGCCTTTCATCTTCTTGTTAAGGCCGGTGGACTTAAATTTGAATCAGAGCGTACATACCGTGATATCAATAGCCGATAGATTTTTTTTTTTGAAAAATGATTTGATGCCAATAAAACATCTCATAGTTACCCTCTCACAAAATTAGCACTAAAGATTTTGTGTTGACTCCCTCCAATGTTACTGTTCTGTAGAGAATGAATTACGAACATTGGCGTTCTCATGACATGACAAAGTGTTAGAACGTTCATCAAGCATTTACAACATCACTAGCATCATGATTACTATAATAATTGCAATATGAACTCGTACATCAATCCTTTCTTTTTTTTTCCTGCATTGCAGTCAAATAATAATGGTGAAGTGTAGGTATTATGAATGCTTTACATAGCTGAATATTATTACGTTCATTCATAAATTATTACGTTATATGTTGTAATTTGTGAGCGCGCGTGTGTGTGTGAGTATGCATAATAATTTATATGAAGAGCTCAGTTGCAAAAGATGCTACATCCACTTTTTGTCAAATTACTTTTTTTTTTTGTCTTTATGTACTCATTTTTAGGACCTCTGGAATATACTATAAAAAAAGAGCTGAATTTCCAACCAGAAAAAAAAAAAAGACATTTAGAAATCAGTTCGGTTTCAAAAGGTACTACATCCATTCCAATAACATTATCGGGAAATGACCAATCTGTGTTTTTGTGACCCCTCCCCCTACTATTACCTTTCATGCATAATGGATCTTCCCCCCCCCCCCCATGTTCAATGGATCCAGAACATTGAGCATGCGATAATTATTTAAATGCTTATGACAAATGACAATCATTCATTCAAAATGTTGGTCAGCAGGGGGAAAGTGATGCGTTAGCTGCTGTGCACATTGGTATGTTATTCTGGCTTCTAAATAGAGGGGGGGGGGGGCGTGCATTTCTCGCATCCAATCCCAGCCAACACCATTGCTGGCAAAAAAAATAGAAATAATAAATCCGGGAAATATCTGCTGCAATCAAACGGAATCTATCTCAGGTATGTGAATTTTTTGTTTAAAAAAGTACTACACATCTACTTTTCGGTTTCAAAAGGTACTAGATCCACAAAAATATAAAAGAATTATTCATTAATTAAAAATAAATGTATGGACCTGGATTTTCTTAGAGAGTGGTTTTAGTGTTGTATCATATAGCAGTATAAAAGGGGAAATATCATTTCAATCTGAGGTTGCCGAATATGATAATCAAGAAATCATTTTTTTTTTCTTATTATTCTTAGGACTTTAAATAATGGATGTGGTACTGTACCTTTTAAAACCGAACTCTTCATATTAGGCGAAAATCATATTTGATCATGGTACATGTCGATTCACCGATATACATACCACTTTTTATCAAAGTGTTATCGTTAATATATACCAGCACAACTGAATACTTTATACATGTACCTATACCCAGATCCGCCAGTCATCACCGATGTTAAACGTGTTCTTCAGTATGGTGACCCGGCGATCCTGAGGTGTCAGTATGAAGAGGCGGTTTATGGAATCTACTGGCTGAAGGGGGATACCTACGCCGATGCACAGCAGTTGGTTGTACTCGACCTTTTCTATGAGA
This sequence comes from Diadema antillarum, assembly GCF_040938485.1. NCBI lineage: Eukaryota > Metazoa > Echinodermata > Echinoidea > Diadematoida > Diadematidae > Diadema > Diadema antillarum. Next base: position 296,736 of record NW_027272108.1, on the reverse strand, counting down.
TAGGAGAGCGGAAAGGTCCTGGGTACGATCAGGGTGGATATAACATATCCGCAGACTTCTCTCTTGTGATAAATTCTACGAGAATAGGAGACGGAGGAAGATACTTTTGTGCTGTATCAGACTTAGCAACAGGGAGGCTTCTTGCGAACTCGACATACATTGACGTTATTGGTTAGTCTGAATACTTTAAACGATTGGCAATGATTTATAATGTAATTATACAGTTAATGCCTCAGAATTGCATATTCTTAAGCGATACTAGTTTTACAAACTGCGGAAAGGAGACATTTAGGTCAAGGGATTTTATCGCTTTAGATCCAATGTTTCTTATGGGAGACAAATTCATTTCACCGTTCATCCCTTTTATGACTTGACAATTCTTGAGTAAAAAACTGAGGGAAAAGGCGTAATTTACGCATACATTTGACGTACCAGGATTCGGACTCCAACGATTTTATTCACACCCTTTAACAAATGAGCCCCACTCACATAAATTTCCTCACTCAAAAAGACAATAGCAAAGTGTTCCCTATTACGTGGGTGTCTGCTTTAACGATACGCAACTCAGGCTGAATGTAAATGCGTGTTAATTGTGTTTTCATGTGAAGTGCGATAATCTTGGGAGAAAACAAACACAACCAAAGAGCAGAGCATTGTTTCCCTCTCCAGTATAGCATCGTTAGGCAGCAACTACCTCAGCTCAAACGTAGTAAACCATACCTTGATGCCATGTTTTTAATTTCTGTGTATTGTATAATATGTGATCTTGCACCACAAAACAAACAAAAAGTAGCCAGACATGGATTTTATTGGGCAGATTCTGATGATGTATAGCTCAATTCAGATGGATTCTCCTAACCTATATAAATACTGAAAAGAAAGCAAGCACTCTGGAAAGTATGAAGCGAGAAAAGAAGCTCTGAAGTACAGGGTCTATTCAAGTGCTTAATCTTTACTAAGCCGTGCTACCTGTGCCCTGAATGGGACAAAAACATGTTAACAACCATTGCAGCACCAACAATTAAGGGATTACCAGATTAGGTTGAAATTTAGCATGGTCTATTACCACATTCGGACCATGATAAATGTAAACTTTCAGAGCAGTAGCATCATCTTTTTAAAAGTTATTAGAGTTGAAAGTGAAGAGGGTGCAAAGGATTTTCAAGAAATGAAAGGGGCCTCTAAGAAAAACCTGATCACAATACTCTACCAAAAAAGGGGTTGTACAAAAATTGCTGAAAAACCTACATTCCCCTTTGATTTATGGTCCCAAACTCAGGAATAATATAGAAGAGAATTAGCTCTTTCAGAAAATATCGAAAACTTAAAATTTACTAGGTTCACCCATTTCACCTTTCTTCAGTCCTCACGTAAAATCAAAGGGGTTCGACTTTTTGTTTGTTGTCAGATGCACGGTCACATATAGGTTTTCCCGGCCAATTTCGCACTTTTCTTAGTCCAATTCCTAGTTGCTGCATCCAATACAGCAAAATGTAGCGTAGATGACATGTCCGGTATTTTAGTTCAATTATCTCTTCATTCAAATTTACTTTGGAGCATTCAAATTACCTTTAGCCTCATTCTAATTAACACTTTTTCAATTGAAATTCCTAAAACAAGCACCATTTCGTTATTCGTTCATTCAATTTAGAATGATATAGTCACGTGATCACGGACATGCTGAACTCGTTCATTCGAATTTATTTTTGGGCATCCAATTAAACATCTTTTGCAGTCAATGTAGCACGCATGTTTATGCCCTGGTTCTTTCTTCTTCTTTTTTTTTTTTCAACATAGTTGTTTTGCAAGTGTCACTACATTTCGGCAACATTTTTTTTTTTTTTTCAATTTACTTATTGAGTCTTCCAGCCCGAATATAGTATAAGTGGCCCCAACTTATCTGGCCGTTGAGTGCTTTATTCCGAGTGGTTCCGGTCAGTTCTAGGAAGTCAAAGTTATAATCATCAAATGTTCCTCTAATTTTTTTTCTGTCTTCTTGAGAAATACGTCTGTATCTAATTTGTGCTGTCATGACTGTAAGAAGATGAAGTTAATCTGTAAGTATTGGTACAGGTAGGCCTAAAATGGCATGTATAAAATAAAAATGGCGTTACAGAACAACAAACTGGAGTTATAAAGGGTCAGAATTATGATTCTTTTACTCCTTATCAGTGGTGGATGAAACAAAAAGTCACGTAGATATACACGATTAAATGTTCTCACCTTTTCAAAGAAGAAATAACATGACGTTAAGTTGAATGAACATGTTTGGAATTTGACTGCCCATTTATAAGCAAAATTGAATGAATGAAATACCCTTTTTGGCCAGTGCTGGCGGATTTTATTGACTGAAGAGCACGTTCCAATTTGAATGATAATTTTTTTTTCCGAATTTGAAAGACACATGTGCAAAATTCATTGATCAAAACGCTAAGTTGAACGAACAACTTGCAATATTGAATGACAGAATGTGCAGTGACGAGGATTTTCGCTAAATTGAATGAACCTTCTATCACATGGACTGACAAAGTGCGAAATTGGTCGGGAAATCCTATAATAGAATATGCATCATTGTGAAGTCAAATTGATTTTTTTTCTTTTTTCTTTTTTTTTTGGGGGGGGGGGCATGATGTTTACATTATTAGCATTTCATTTTGCCATTGTATGTAATGTTAAAGGGTGTGTACAGTTCTGGTCGAGGTGAAGATTTAGCTTTTAACGTTTTGTGAGATATTCAGAAACCACTCTATGAGATGTCAAAGAGCATGCTGTTCTAAGGGGTGTCAAAAGTTTATTCGATGAAAACCGGTTTTGAAATGGCTGAGATATCCAAAAACAAGGTGAAACAAAGAGATACTAATAAAGTTGGGGCATGTCGCCTTTTATTATTAGCACTTTTTGGGATATCTCAGCCATTTGAAAACCAATTTTCATCAAATAAATGTTGAATCCTTCTTAAAATTACATGCTCTTTCCTATTTCATAAGAAGCTTTTCATTATCTCACTTAGGAATGTTCAAAACATGAATCCCTACCTCAACCAGTACTGTACAGTCCCTTTAACCTTACCAGGGATTGAGGTATACTCCCTATATATACGTATCTTCAATTTGCAGCCACACCCAGGGAACCATTTCCGGAAATCGATACATGTGTGCCGATCAGTACATATAAATCCGTTCAAACTTGCGAAATTAGTGAAGATAGCAATACAACGGTATCTCTCACATGCACTGTTAAACGGTACTATCCTAACATCAGCTTGTCATTCAGCGATGCTTCAAACATGGCAAGCATAGTTCGGACAAGTGTGTCTAATGATTCGGAAGGACTAATGACCCAGCTTGTAACGATAGAACTGTTGGTAGGAACCGACCCTGTAACTTGTACAGCTAGCGGACTACCATTCGGAACCGCGAGAACAACACAGGGCGTGTTTACAACTATAGCAGGAAACCAAACGGATCGAAACGACGTTATTACATCATCTTCTCGGGGCAACGGCGCCGGTGAGTATGAGCTTATAATTGAAGCGTTAATTGTCAATATTTAATTGAAGTAAAAGCGCTAAGACTTTTGCTGAGAGAGTGAACGGTCTTCCATTTCTTAACCTTGGCCAAAGCAGGGATGTGAACTCACCTTCTTGACCAAAATACAACAGCCCCAAACAGTGTTCGTCATTTTTGAGTAGTTTAGAGAAATGATTGTAAACAAAGACAGGGTTTCGTGTCTGTTCTGTGGATCAGTGAAAAAGTGAAAAACTTCAGGTTGCTGTAATTCCATCCAGAAATCAAACAGAACAGATACTTCATGGAAAATACAATTGGATCGGAAAACACTGCTAATTCAGCACGGTGATATGTCCTGCAGTAATTAAATTGCAAACATAGTGATTTTCAAGTCTTCTATCATACATGATACATGAATAGTATGACATTGTATTGATGACAATCTGCAAAGCGATGGTAACCACATACTTTCTAAACCTTTTTTTTTTGTGGGGGGGGGGGAGGGACAAAAAGAAATACCGTTGACAATTTATTGCACCATTCCCACTGCCATTTCAATAGCTGAACCTCATTCCTAAATAGCTTCTGGACAGAATTTATTGAACCTCCAATGTTTTCCTTTGTTGCCAAGTTATCCACCCCCCCTACACACACACACACACACACACACACACACACACACACACACACACAAGTCATATTAATCGATCATTTGCATGCTTTTCTATAACGCTATCACGTAGTATATTTATGCTACGCTAAATACAGGAACTTTCAATACTTTGCGGACAGGGTTGGTTCATTCGAAAATTCCCAGACTAATCATTATCTCTGTCCGCAGACACGATTGGTTGTGGGAAAGGATTCAATGATGTCTTATTTCTAAGCACATATTTTTTATCCTGTATGTCTGATTGTTTATTTGTTGTTGTTCTTCAGTTTGAGATGTTTTGAAGAAAGATCTTACAAAATAAACTGAAATAAATAACCTACAAGCATGGGGGTGGTCGCCCCCCCCCCCCCCCCAGGATTCGGGAGGCGATAAAATGCGTGTATACTGTATGCGTGTACATATTTTTTTTATATAGGTTTTCCCGGCCAATTTCGCACTTTTTTCAGTCCAATTCCTAATTGTTGCATTCAATTTAGCACAATTTAGCCTAGACGGCATGTTCGGTATTTCAATTTTATAATCTTTTCATTCAAATTCATTATGGAACATTCAAATTACCTTTTACATCATTCGAATCAGCACTTTTTCAGTTCAAATTCGTAAGACAAGCATCATTTTTCGCAAATCGGTCATTCAATTTAGCACGATATAGTCACGTGATCACGTATACGCTGCGCTGGTTCATTCGAATTAGTTCTTGGGCATCCAATTTCGCATTTACTGCAGTCAATTTAGCAGACACGTTTATGCTTTTATTCTGATATCACTTTTGCAACAGTACTTTCAAAATATGTGTATGTGTTTATAATGTTCGATAGCATTATTTCATTCACAGATACATTGATCTTAAGTTTGCTTTGTCAATGATTGGGAGAAGGAGGTTTCAATTTACATCGTGATTATTTCTTTCATCTGCATGTTTCATTATTTTCATTTGGTGGGTGCTAGATTGCGTTAATTATCATTAGGAATAAATAAAGGTTCTTGGATCAGCTCTAGCCATCAATTTGTCAAGCTTATTACCCTCAAATGATTCTATGATTCTTTCCGTCTTCTTGAGAGATACGCCTGTATCTAACTCGTGCTGCCATGATGGACATTCTAAAGTGAAGTGAATCTATGGTACTGGTGCAAGCATGGTATGTATAGTTCTGAAAACATGTATGAAAGAACAACAAACAGAACAACAAACTTGAGTTATTTGGGGTCAAAGATACCTTTACTATATACTTAACAGTGTTTGTATGAAACAAAAATTCACATTAAAACACATATAAATCACGGTTCTCACCTTTTCAAAATAGAAATAACATTACGCCAATTTGAATGAACATGTTTGGAATTTGACTGCCTATACGCGAAATTGAATGACTTAAATACCATTTTCCGCCAGTGTTGGCGAATTTGAATGACTGAAGAGCACGTGCCAATTTGAATGCCCGTTTTACGAATTCGAAAGGCACATGTGCGAATTTCATTGACCGAAATGCTAAATTGAGCGACCAAGTTGCAATTTTGAATGACAGAATGTGCAGTGACGAGGATTTTCGCTAAATTGAATGAACCTTTTATCAAATGGACTGACAAAAGTGCGAAATGGGCCGGGAAAACCTATTTCACTCAAAGTGTGCACCAGATCGTTGAATTTCAATTAAAAAAATGCAAAATCTCTCGTGCTTGCGAGGGGGTACCCCCCTCCCAAACCCTCCCCCTCTGTGCCCCTTTCCCTATAGCCTTAGTACACTTTTTAGATTTAAAAAAAAATTCTGAATAATTCTGTGTGCACAAGACTTATCACTTATATTCCGAAAACTCAAAGTTCCCTCGTGTACAAGGGGAATATCCCCTTTTAATCAACCCTTTACTCCCTCAGTTTCCAAGATCAGTTGTTGTTGTTGTTGTTGTTTTTGTTTTTTTTTATAATTTCCCAAATATTCCATCAAATACGAGATACATGTATCTCAATTTCAACTTTCAAAAGGCAAAAGCTCCATCGTACGGGAAGGGTGGTGATAATAATCGCCTACGCCTTCTCCGTGCTCGCCCGCCCCCTCCCCCCTTCCATGCATATAGGTAGACTGTGGCTACACTTTGAACATAAACAGTTTTCCAAATATGCCACAAAATATGTGCACCAAAACTTTTAACTACAATCAGAAAATTATACAGAATCTCCTTCCACAGACTTGCTACACTTCTCTTCTGATTGACAAATTTCCAGATAGGGCCTATTCCAACAAAAGTGAGCGCCAGATTGTTGAATTTCAGTTCTAAAACTGAAAAAAAAGCTCCCTTGAATATGGGAGAGCTATCTTGCCACCCTTCCATTGCTTGGTACGGGTACCCACTATAGACTTAGCACACTTTGGGGAATAACAATTTCCGAGTTTTCCACAAAACGTGTGCTCCAAATCGCTTCATTTCAATTCTAAAGACGCAAAAGCTCCGTCGAGCAGGAGGAGGAATCCTCCTCCCACACCCTCCCCCTAAGCTCTACCTCACTAGACTTTGTACATACAAAGAGGTGATGCACATTCGGAATAATAGCTAAATTCGGTGATTTTAACATTTCCCTGAAAAAGCCTTATCTATTTCCAATATCATTTGACACTGAAACAAAAGTACTAAACCAAAAGTTTGCACCAGATCGTGAATTTCAGGTCTAAAAAATGAAAGTCACCTTCGTGTGGGGGAGGAAAATAATGCCCTTTATCTAAACCCCGTGTGCATTGTTTTTCTGTTTGATTGCTGAACAGAAAACATGATATTGATTGTTAGAATTGATACAAGAAGTTTATTTAAATGATACCATTTTATACAGACAAATTATTGTTCAATGATAATCTACATAAAAATATATTGCTACCTTAAACAAGTGGGATAAAAAACATGCAAAAACATGCATCAAATTGCACCATTTGCAAAATCAAAATGCAAACAGTTCTTAACGTGGAAGGGGGGACACCCCCTCCCACACCTTCCCCTCCCCCCTCGTTCGCTCCCCTCGTTCGGGCTCAGTGACGTTCGTGATATTCAGTGTTAGAATTATACAAGAATGATTCCATTTTATCAAGGCAAAATTGTTCAATGATAATCTACATCAAAATGTACCGCTACCTTAAGCAAGTGGGACTGTTTCAAGTCGATAAAACACGCAAAACATGCATCAAATTGCACCATTTACAACCTAAAAATGCAAAAAGTTCACCCCTCCCACACCCTTGAGGTGAGGATTCAATTTGTAACGTTTTGCGAGATATTTAGAAAGCACTCTATGAAAAAAGCACACAATTCTATTAACGGGGAATCAAAAGTTCATTTGAAAATCCGTTTTAAAATCACTGAGATATCTTAAAAGAAGGTAAAACAAAGAGATCCTAATAAAAGTCGTACGCTGTCAATTTTATTGGGATCGCCTTTTGGAAATCTCAGCCATTTCAAGATTAATTGTCATCCCCTTTAAAGGGGACGGTATGCTTACGCATAACATTGGTCAGTGAGATTCGGGGGTCGAACTCGATACCCTTGGGTCTGGAAGCAGACGTCAGATTCATAATCACAGTCCTAGAATAGAAGCAGAAACAGAATAATCAATACAACGTTATTATATTCCACAGCTGCTGCGGTGTCTGTGATCGTGATTCTTATCGGAATTATAATTGCAGGAATTCTTGTTTATAGGAGAAGAGGTAAGTCTTCCACACACTTGGTTTTATGTATGTCTCACTTGTTTGTGTGATATTTATATGTTATGGGGTGATCATGTGAAAAAAAAAAAGAAATCACTGATACTTTGTAATGACACGGACATATTTATACGAAATTTCCAAAGTCTCATTGGGAAAATCGTTTCATTCTATTTGATACGTTTCAATTTTAGTTTTATCTTTTTTGTCCAATCTGGAAATCCCTTTTCCTTCAAGTTTTACACATAAATATAATTACATGGAAACATCTAACAGAAACATAACTACCAACCACATTATTTTTACCTGATATTTTGACATATGAAATATAATTAGAACGTCCTCAAACATAAAACATGCTTTAACTGCAATATTATGTGTGACCCTGCATCACCATAGTGGTCAGACATGGATTTTTAGTTAAGGGCAGATTCTGAGAGAAGAGACTCTATGCTTTAAAATGATGTATAACTCAATTGATATAGACACTCCTAATCTATTTAAACATTGGAAAGTATGTACACACTCTGGAAAGGTGTAAATTGAGAAAAGAGGCTCTGTATTACATGATCTATTCGAGCACTTAATCTTTAGCCTGTCGTGCTAGCTACACGATAAATGGGACAAAAAACATGACACAAACCACAGGGAACACAACAATGAAGGAGTTATAAAGCTGAAATAGAGCATGCCCTATTCACATTCCCTATTCACAGTGGCGTTATCTTCTCAAATGTTATCAGAGTTGAAAGTGAAGAGTGTGCAAAACAATTTTCAAGAAATAAAAAGAGGCCTCTATACCTGATTTCACTACTTTACAAATATATTTTTTTTTTCTGATACACAAGAAACGTATCTACACTTTTCAAGAAAGCGTATTTTGCCTTGAGATTTTGCATAATATTGCATTATGAATTAATATTTCATGAGATTATTATAAGTTTGTATTTCTATGATATGTAATCTTCTACTTTTTTTCTTTTCCATACCTCTGTATAACTGGTCCCCATGAAAGACCAGCGACACCAGAAAAGTGCAGCTGATTATGGGCTATCCAGCCGTTATCTTTCTATAATCCTACATTCTATTCTTATTGTATATCGATGATGTGTCACGCTATTCATTTGCTATGTATGTATGTTTCATTTTTATGCATGATTTGTCATTTTCCTTGTACTATATTATGTTGTCTTTTATATCTTTATGTATGTTTATGACGGAAATAAAACAAACAAAAAACAAAGAAGAATATGTAAAAAAAAAAAGTTGTAGATATACTGATGAAAACACCCTTTCCCATTCATTTTATGAACCAGAACTTAAGAATATGTAGAAAAATAACTCTTTCAGAAAAAAAAAAACATTTGATTGACTTCGTTGACCCGTTTCACCTTGTTGAGTACCTAAAGGGATGGTAAAGAGTATTGGTGGAGACTAGAATATTGCTTTTAACTTTTTGCGAGATATCAAGAAAACACTTATGATATAGTACAGAGCATACCATTTTAAGAGGAATTCAAAGTTTATTAGATGAAAATCGGATATGGAATGACTGAAACATCCAACAACAAAAAAGTAAAACAAAGCGATCGTAATAAAGTGCGGATCCCACACTATATTAGAATCGCTCTTTTTTTGGATATCTCGGCCATTTCAAAACCAATTTTCATCAAAAAAAAAAAACAAACGTTGAATTCCTCTAAGAAAGAAGTGCTCTTTCATATTTCATAAGATGTTTCTCATTATCTCACCAAAGAATGTTAGAAACCTGAAAATAGGTCTCAACCAAAACTGTACGATCCCTTTAAATAAAATCAAGGGGTGCAATCTGTGTTAGTTTTGTGAGGCACAGTCACACTTATGTGGTTTTTTTTTATTCAACACCCCCCCCCCCCCCCCCCTCCATTAAAGTTTACAGTTGACGCTCCTTAAAAGGCCAAAGGTAATTGAGGCTCAGAACACGAAACTGAACAACAGTTAATTTATGTGTGTTTCTGCCGAGCATGTATGCATTACACGCCAGTGGCAGTCTCGTTTCCCTTCTTGTAGACAAGTTCCTAACACCAAAACGTCACTAATAAGTCAACATGTATCTCTTTAAGAGCGAGGCAGCTATTTTATTTTATTCCTATTCCAACCTGAGAATTCTTTAACATGAACTGTGAAACATGTAGACCCTACTTTACAAAAATAATAATATTGTTATAGTTCTGTAGGATTTACGGATATTATTTGTTTGACTATGTATTAGACAAACCACAGACGTTAAGGATGAGATGAAATATGTCTTATCTCGGATATGTAACTTTTTGCATGATACTTCAATAAATATATTGCATCATTTTCGCTTAACTGTGTTTGAGTGAATTAACCGCACGCTTTCTCATTCTGCATTTCTTTTCTTTTTTTAACAGGATCACGTGCTTCAGGCTATCACCCATTACTTCGAGAGAAAGGTTTTGATTGTGACTTTTTTCGTTCATTTGATGTATTTTTCTGCTTTGTTTTTTTTTTGTTTTTTTGTTTTTTTTTTTGTAAAGCCCTTTCACCATGCGTTTATTTCGGCCAGAAAAAAAGATAGATTAGAATGAATATGTAATGTTAAACAATTACTCTAGAAAAATATGGATTTCTCCTTTCATAATGTAGGAAAACATCTCATATTCGCCTTTCGAAATGATTCACAGAAGGTGCAGAGACGTGTATATCATCAAACAATGGGGATGGATTTGCGATTTGTAAAAAGCTGATATTATATCCCTCACAAAATGCTTCTCGTCCTCTGATTGGTCGAGAGCACTGTAAACAACAAAACATAATTCTACCATACAAGTGCGCCAAAAAGACTATACTCCCTAGGGAAATGGTATACAAATAATGACTGCTTATGAGGGCACAGTTAAAATTATGGGCCCAAGGTGATGTGAAAACCGTAACTATGCCCGAAGCGAAGCTGAGGGCATGGTTTCGGTTTTCACATCACCGAGGGCCCATAATTTTAACTGTGACCCGAATGTCAAGCAGTTATTATTTGTTTTATATACCGAAAATATAGATTCCGAAATATAGATACCGAAAATATAGATTCTAGTCTCTTTTACAGCACTCGTAATCAATGCTGATCGACAGCGCGGCGGTCGTATCACTGGTGCGTACAGCTCAGTGATGTGTACAGTGTACGTTACGTGTACTACGGGGTTGCAATTGTCTCCAAACTAGTCCGCTAGTCTCTTTTACAGCACGCTGATTGAATGCGCGGCGGTCGTATCATTGGTGCGTACATATGAGCGATCTACGTGTACGGGGTCGCGACTGTCTCTAAAACCTATTTACTAACTGTCGGTCACAGTAACTCAAAAATAGGGCACAGTTATTTTCATGACTCCCCTTTTAACCAATCAGATGAGAGGATTCTAGAAATGAGGTATATAATAAAAACTATACCACGCTGGTGATTTTCGCGCCTTTTTTGCTTCGCGTCGCGACGCGAAATATTTCACGTGTAAATGAATTGGTATCGCAGCACCTTCACTTCGCGAGAGATTTCATGTGCAAATGAATGGGTATTGCGGCGCCTTCACTTCGCGAGAACCACAAGGCACGCATACACTCAATACGTGTAACGTTAGAGAGACTCAGAGACTCTTATAAAGCCCTCATTCTACCTAAAAAGATGTTCATGGCATTGTATGACGTTGACCGAAAGATCGGTCTGTATCTGTCCGTCGGGGAATGTTCCGCGGAGACTGCGTCTGGCTTCACGGATCCCCTCCGTATACAGACCGAAGTCAATAATTGCGGCTCCTGTGTGGAGCAGTCGCGCACAGATCAAACGTTACGATAAACCAAATTTCAGACAGCTTTTTTACATTCAAACAAGTATGACATGACATGACACATTATGCAGCAATATTTGGGATAAATTTCTCACATTGTGCAATCGAAATACTCACATAACCTCGGTTATAATGCAGAAATTTTATCGATATCGCAACATCGCCGTTCGCGAGCAGTAAGTCGCCATTTTGAATCTGTAACAATTGCTAAGCCAATCACATGCGAGGTACGTGTTTTAGTAAAACAAACACGTAGAAACTACCTCGCATGTGATTGGCTAATAGATTCATAGTGTATGTTTCTGCAGTTTGAATGTGACGACGCGACAGGCTGTGTTTTACGTTGAAAATTCTCCTAAAATGTTGGATTATTCATTAATCTGGTGAGTGTAACGTATTCATAAAAAAATAAATTCACCATACAAGCTTAAATTTGCCGACCTAGGGCCGTGAATTAGACGCAATCGAGAAGGGTGAGGTACCTCACCCAATTTTCCATAGAGACAGTGGTTAAGAACATCCACACAGCAATGGGTACTGCAACCTTCCGTCTGTCTACGGGGGACAGCGTTAATGGCAAAATATAAAAGAGTCCTCCGGACAGACGGATCTTTCTGTCTATGTATGACGTTACAACAGAGTAGGCGATATCGTAGATCTATAATTAGACAACAACAATAAGCAAGCTAGGGCTCTTCGACGTACCGTAGGCCTAGATCTCTTCTTATATCTAACGAACGTTGGTTTAGGCCAGTCTCATTTGGCCCTGGTTTTGAAGATGCGTGTCGTGACTCGTAACCGTTTAGGTTAGAGATATATACCAATAGAAAGTCATTCAAAGGATTTGAATGCTACCCAAAGTGTGATCCCCTAACTACGGTATGCTAGAGTTGAGGTAGTGTCTATGCCTATATCCCAGTATAGGACTGTCGAAGTTTGGGGAGTTCATGCTTCGCCGTTTGAAACTAAGTTGGTCTCGCAGTACACAACTCGAGCGACCCACCCAAAAGATGTTGACAAACTGCAGTAGATAGTAGGCCTGCTTATGCCATTATTTCTAACGTTTAGCGCAAGTTAGATCTAGTTAAGCCTGACGTTAGTTCTACCTGTTTAACAGTAGACCCTAGTTCCTGTAATCTCATCCTAATAATTTAATTATTTTTTTAGAGTGTCTAACGAGTTAGAGTCTAATGTTAACTGTTTACGTTTCGAACACGAATTTACAGTGGCACTCGATGCTTTAACTCGTAACTGCTAGAATCTAATCTAACCTTAGACTCGCTGTTACTGATGCTACCCAAATTTACAATGTATACTTGCATTTTTAACAGGAAATGATAGTCCATATTCATGTAGGCCTACAGACAGCTAGAAAGACGACAGAAAACACAATCAACTGCAGCTCACAGTCACATCGTTGATCAGCTCGAGCACGCACATCACCGGCACCAACGTAGGGTCTAGACACGTTGACAGATCGGAGACATTTTGCATGTATGAAGCGCGTAGTGAGTTTTTGCAGTTTGCGAATGTTTACCAGTACGTTGTACAGCAATGCACCGAGTACACTTGAACAGCGGCTGAGCGCGCAGTTGTCTCTTCATAGTACGCGTACGCGCTGCCCTCCTGCTCAGTGCCGTATATTAAGAGAGTCTGGCGAACTCCTAGGGTGGTATTCTGTAAGCGCGATCCTTATTTCGATCCTAGGAGCGCGCGTAGGACAGAAAATAGGATACCCTTAGGACAGGCAAAATCGGTATTCTGTAAGCCTGTCCTAAGCCTATCCTAGGACAGTCATTTATGAATAATGAATATTAATGAGAAAAGACAGGACACGCCCGGCGCAGTATCTATAAGCCAATCATCTGGCTAATTTTACGCAATGCGCGCCCAAGATCTACATTGCTCAAACATGCGCTTCACGCAGCTCTACTGTGCAAGGAGTTAAAAATGTATTGTCAGTCTAATTTTACAGTTAAGAATACAATTTTGATTATCAAAGCTTTAGCACGCACTTAGCCCACCATAGTAAATGTGACCTTACGAGTTACTTACATTAATTTGCATTTAAAGTTTTTGCAGAAATTAGCTCAAATTTTGAACTTTTGGAGGATTTGATTTGATTGATTTGATTTTATTGTTCCACATCTCAAAACATCAAACATGATACGATCGATTGAACATAAGATTAAACATAGCGTCGTAATTACAAAGAATACAAGAGAAGACAATTTAACAAACATGAAATGTGGGGACCTACTAAACAGCAAAGCTTGTAATGTATAGGTCCCTGTATACAGTCAAACCTGTCTATAGCGGCCACCCAAGGGAGACGGAAAAAGTGGCCGTTATAGACAGGTGGCCGCTATAGACAGGTAATCCAACTGTGTGTGCATTGCTTACATGTACGTGTATCATCGTTGTATCCTTACATGTACATGTGTGTGTGTACGTATGCATACACCGTGTAGTGTGTTTCATGCATTTAACCATGCCGGTGTATATGAAATTGTTGCATAGTAGCATGTTTATTGTCGTGAAGAATCGTGCATTATTATGACTGAATGAGGGATGAATGCAGCGGTGGCGATCACTGAACGTTGCCCGCACGGCTACCGAACAGAAAAACACGCTGAATTATCGGCTTGGCTACGGCTCCATTGGGTTTTTGGCCGCTATAGACAGGTTAATATCTCCCCCGGGAAACAAACTTTGTGGCCGCTGGCCGCGTTAGAGAGGTGGCCGCTATACACAGGGTCTTAAACAGGGCTTTTCTCTCGGGGGGATTTTGCAGTGGCCGCTATAGACAGGTGGCCGCTATAGACAGGTGGCCGCTAAGGCAGGTTTGACTGTATATGAAAGTGTTGGTCTTCTTAAACAACCTAGTAACGAAAACTATGAAAGGAAGGAAAGAGACGTAAAAGAAAAGAGAGCAAAAAGAGCAAGAGAAAGGAATAAAATATACGAAAGCATAGCGAAATACAAAGTAGCCACCTGTATTGCGCTTACAAGACTCCTTGTCACCCGAGCAACAGTTACGTAACTGAAAGAATGCGCAAAAATGCATATGATACATAATGATTCATTAATTCAGGAATAGCCTTGACATAAATGACTCAGTTAAAGAGACAGAAAAGCAAACTTGGAATACATATAATAAACAACGAATCTGATAAAGAAGAGGGAGTTCAAATAAAATTGCATATTGTATTATTAGATATAAGCCTACACATGGGATTTTTTTAGTTTACGTTTAAAACAATTCAGTGACAACGATTCAGTAATGTCGGAGTCAAGGCTACTCCATAATGTCGGACCTGTATGTACTATTGTTTTAAGAGCAAATGCAGTTCTCACGGGAGAAAAGTGAAATGAATTTTCCTGTCTTGTAGGGTAGGAATGTATATTTTTTACAAACATGGCAGTGAAAGCATAAGGTAATTCGTCTTTAGTTAACTGGTTTATAAATATCCCAAGGGAGTAAGAATATATATCAAAAATCTTTAAGAGGTTATTACTTTTGAAGAGTGGGCTTGTCGGTGCTAAATAATTGGTACAATTGATAATCCTTATAGCTCGCTTTTGTATTCTAAAGATAGACTCCAGGCGTATTTTGGAACAATTCCCCACGCCAGTATGCTATAATGAAGATACGGCAATAACAAAGTCGCATATAATGTACGTAATATGTATATATATATATATATATATATATATATATATATGGGGAAAACATGCTTAAGCTTCTGTATAACACCCAAATTTCTTGATAATAACTTACATAAATGATTTGTTTGTTCCCGCCAAGATAATTTACAATCAATTAAAAGACCGAGAAATTTAACTGAATTTGTCTGTTGTAAGTTTACTCCTGTGATTGAAATTGAGCCAGGTAAACAAGTGATTGTATTACTAAACACCATAAAATTAGTTTTGTTTAGATTTAGGGATCATTTGTTACTTTGAATCCAATCATTGACGTGATTCAACTCAGAGTTAAGCATATCAAGTAACTCAGTAGGATTTTTGTGCGTCAAAAAAAGACTTGAATCGTCCGCAAACAAGAGGAAAGAAAGGAGTGCGGACGACCTGGGCAAATCATTTATGTACACAATAAAAAGAAGTGGTCCAAAAAGGGAGCCTTGTGGAACACCACATGTTATATTTGCTGTGCTTGAATCAGAATCATTAATGTGTACAAATTGTGATCAATTTGTGAGGTAATCTCTGAACCACCCCAAGGCGCTGCCACGAATCCCGTAATGAGACAGTTTGTACAGTAATATTTCATGCTCAATAGTGTCAAACGCCTTGGAGTGGTCCAGAAAAACTCCAACAGTGTGAGATTTAGCTTCGATAGCTTGAACAACTTTATCTATTAACAACAAAGCGGCGTGGGTAGTCGAATGTTTTTTGCGAAAACCAAATTGAGTGTCTACTAAGATATCATGATCATTTAAAAACTTGATAGTTCGGGAGTAGACAATTAACTTTTTCAAGTACTTTGGAGAATGATGATAAAAGAGATATATAGGTCTATAATTGCCCAGGTCGTCCTGTCTGCCTTTCTTAAAAACATGAATGATCTTGGCAACTTTCATTTTACTAGGAAAAACGCCAGTCATTAAAGACAAATTAAATACATGGGTCAAAGGTGCGGCTACTTCATAAATGATTTGTCTAAGAAGAAACATTGAAATACCATCATAGCCTGAGCTTGCGGCTTTACAATTATTTACAATATCAATAACATCCGATGCATCTACGGGCGTGAAAAATATAGAACTAGGATTGGGATTCACAAGAAATGAATGAAATGTTTTTTCCGTTAGTGGAATATTTCTGGCCAAATTTGACCCAATATTTACAAAATAAGTGTTGAATGCTTCAGCAATACCACGGGAGTCATCAATTATCGCTCCATTTTGTATTTTTTTTAATCAATTCCCAGTTTCTTTCCATCATCCTTTTTTAATACATCATTTATAACTTTCCAAGTAGACTTGATATCAATTTTATGGATTTGAAATTGTGCAGAAAAATAATCTTTTTTTTTCTGCTTTACGTAGCACAGAAGTCAAAGTATTTCGGTAAGTTGAGTATTTGCGTTTTGCTTCTTCTGTGCCACTGGACTTATATCTATAAAATAAATCATTTTTACGATTTATAGATCTCAAAATTGATTTGGTGATCCAAGGACTTCTTGGGATTTTTTTTTTTTTTTGTAATTCAATTTGATCGAAGAAATTGGGAAATGAGCATCATTATTATAAACGCAAAACAATTTCATTGAATATATCAAAAGCTATATCAGCGTCATTCGTATTATAAACAACAGACCAGTCGGTATGATCAAGACTCATTTTATAACTTTCTATACGTTGTTGTGACATTACTCGAAATCCCTTTTATTATAATTTGTTTTACCTTTTTCAAAAATATCATGTACACGTCACAAATATAGGGAAGTGATCCGATATATCAGAAACAATGATTCCTTGATCGGCAACGTGAGATAAATTTGTAAATATGTTGTCAATTAGTTGTATCAGAAACCCTTGTTGGTTTCGTGATACAAGGTATAAATGAATTATACATCATTGTATCTAAGAATTCCTGACACTGGGGCTTTTCATTATAATGAAATAGTTTAATATTAAAGTCTCCCATCATATACAATGCTTGTTCATGAGAGAGGGAGAGTCAAGTATAGTTTGCAATACACCAACAAAATCGTTAAGATTACTATTTGGTGGCCTGTAAATTTCTCCATATACATATATTTCTATCATATACAATGCTTGTTCATGAGAGAGGGAGAGTCAAGTATAGTTTGCAATACACCAACAAAATCGTTAAAATTACTATTTGGTGGCCTGTAAATTTCTCCAACTATAAGGTTTTTCGCATTTGGTATAACAATTTCTATAAAGACACACAAGGATGTTGGGTAAACTGGGATATAATCACTGCATGCCAAACTTCGCCCTTAATTCCAAGTTATTATGAAATATATAAGATTTTCTTAAATAAATATAAAGAATAATAATAATAATAGATGCACACACAGACACACACACACACACACACACATGCGCTCACATTATTCTATGATCGATATTCTTGTAATAATAATGTCTTGCTTATTATAGTTACTGTTTGTCCCACTTAAACCAAACCAATGTTCCACTTCTCCCAGGAAAAAAAACCCAATGATAACACAAATATGAGACTTATAGGAATATAGCGTAGCAACCCGTTATATGGCTAGCATCAAAAGTCTTTTGGTCCGACACATGTGTGCCCCATTCTAAATATCAGAAAGTTATTCGAGAAACTTCATCAAATCACAATTTTTGTCCCACTTAATTCACCCCGCTAGCTCTCCCCTATCTTTATGGTAGTATAGACTTACATGCAGGGCAATGATAGCAGAATAAATAAAGGAGATTATTGATAGATTAAACAAAGATATAAACATGGAGCTACTATAGCTCCATGATATCCTTGTATACGGGTGCTGTTCGTTATTCCGAAGGTTCGCTATTCCGAAGGTTCGTTATTCCGAAGGTTCGTTAATCTGAAACACACAAATTTTCCATACCTAGAGGTTCGTTAATCCGAAAATGAAAAAGGGGTCGTTAAAGCCCAAACAAAGTTCTGGTACGCCTGCAAAAGTTGTCAAATTTCGCTCCCAAATGTGAACGTATGCTTAGGAAATGTGCAGGATAACGATGTTATTACATGGGTAACGACGAAAATGCGAAATATTAACCAAAAAGGTTCAGTCTCAGAACTTACCCGAACGGGGTCAGGCTAAACTCGGACTCGGGGATAACTCGGCTTCGCTTTGACGGCGGGGTGAGTTATAGGGCCATTCTCAGATTAAGTGTTCAATTCCATGTGAGTAAAACCGAAAAATCAACCACCAAGTAATACATTCAAAGATGTGTTTTCGGAAACTTCAAAACCGGTCAAATACGAAACAAAAAATGGAACATTCTAAATGATGGCCATTCATTGAGTAAAAATGAATTGAAATAGAGCATCATATATGATTTTTGATCACCAATCAGATACGTTACCGCAAATTTACATGTTGTAATGGACTCCTAACTCTGAATTAAGTTTATTGTTTTGATCCAATTTCTGTTCAGGAAAAGACATCTGTCCCCCCTAAAGATATTGGGGTTTTTCAAGAGGTACAGATGTTGTCATCCCTTGCTAATTGGTAGAAATTATTTCTGTGTGGTAGGTAGAAATATGCTTTTTGCTGAAATGAAATATAACCTCAAGATTCACTTTGTATTTTTAGCAAATTTCGCTTACAAATAAAGTTTCGAACCCCACAAATCACGCAAAGGGAACGATCCGATCTGGAATTTCCACAGGAAACAAATATGAATTGCTTTCCTGGGGAAATAACTATTTAAAAACATCGAATTGCCTTTGGTAACGTATCTGGTAAAATATAAGTAATAATTTTAGTTTTTATGAATTAATAAATAGCACCTGTTTAATTATTTACCTCATGAATTGATGTAAAAATGAATGATGTGTAAGCCCAAATTAACCATTTTAAACATTGTACGTAATATTTAAACTATGAAATGTAGTGGAAAAGAGCCCTAAATGTGAAAGCTGAGTTTTTCATTCACAGAATACTCTCATCTTACGTCTGAATGTATTTATCCATCTGACTATAAATATTCATTAAGTTTTGATGGATAATGCAAACAAGGTTTAAAAAATATATTTTTGCAGGCACTTAGAAGGAAGTAGGTACAGTTTCTATGAACTCGATATGCTAAACAGTTGTTTGACCTATGGTAACGTATTTGGCTCATCCCTTTTAATGAAAATGAATAAATAATTGTTCAACTTATCAATGAATCTTGAGTAGTTCTTCATTATGTTGAAAAACACTAGCATAAATATGCAACAGAACACTGAAACTTTTCTCGGAAGCGTTTCATAAACTACTTTTTACTCTTTCAAAGTTTGGTAACGTATCTGGCGTACCGTAAATGAATCTGTCGGTGAAGTTACAGAGCAATTTCTACTGAATATTCTTCATTTGAACATAACTTTAATTTTTTTTTATGGAAGCGTCATTCTATGCAGAATTGTTGTATGAACACTTTGTTTTACATAACATTATTTGTCACCGTGGGTGCCCTGAATTATACGTAACGTATCTGCTAAATCTGAAAAGCAAAAAACTGATATGCTGAATCTTAGCTTCGTCTTGTAAAATAAACGTTCAAAGTTGTTGCATAGAATATGAAAGTGGCTGGGTTTTATAGAATAGAACTTTGAAGTTTATGAGCACACAACGATTTGTTTGTAAAAACATTTACAATTTCTTTTCAGCATTTTGATTATGTGGTAACGTATCTGTCGGAAAACTTGGCATTAAGTTGTGAGATACTGACGCTGAAAGAAAAATCATGTGGAAGTGTTGCTCTTTTTCACCTCTCTGTCCTTTTGGTGTAAGAATATAATCCTGACGTCCAACAAAACGAAGCATGTAATGTGTAGGGATTAATTTTGACCAGATTTGATCCCCAGAAAGCACAAGACCAATGAGCAAAACTCGGTCACGTATCTGGGGTAACGTATCTGTGGTAACGTATATGGTCGATCATATTATTATGAGAGCGATATCTACCAAATATTTCTCACTTGTACTAAACTTTAATGTTGAATCGATGCGTCATTCCGAGGAGTAGTGTATAATATACAATTTGTCTGACATTGCAATATCTGTCGCAATGGGTGGCGTGAAAAGTATGTAACGTATCTGTCCAAATAAAAGTGTAGAAAACCGATATTTCAAACATTGCACCGTATTCTCAATAAAGAGCTGTTGCACAAAAAATCTAAGTACTTGCAATGTATGAAGTATATCCTCAGGGTTTCATATACACAGGGTCATTGCATAGTCTTGTTATTTTCGCAATGCTGTAACACTAAAGAAACTGGTAACGTATCTAGCGGTGAACTTGGCGACAGGTTTCAAAAGGCTATAAAAAAAGAAGTCAATAAAAATTTTGGAACTTTTTGAGTATTATGATTAGCACATATGATATGCTCATCGTCCATGAAAATGATATTTGGAAAGTGTGTTTGTGGACGGAGAGGAGCAATAAAACATAATTCTGAAATAGCCCGCGACACTGCGTTTTGGGGGTCTTAACGAAGTTTGACAGCAAAATTTTATACAAAAAGGCAGACAACCGCATTTGATCGTGTTTACTTTTAACAAATAAAGTCCTCATGATATAGTATAAACATTTAAATAGTATCTAATAGGTTTCAGGGAACCGCAAACTGTCATGGAATGTCGGCGACACCAAAATTCTGTATTTGAACGCTTTTACTGAGAATGGGCCTATAATGGTTGTCCCTCTGATTGTACAGTGTTGTCCTATGGGAGCGGCCTGTATAAACTAGCGCTTCGTGTTCTGGCTACTCGCAGTAATGGTCCGAGTTGTTACAACGCGCGCATCAAAAACCTCTTTTGCGCGCATGCAAAATTAGTGTGCGCCGAAAGGCGCTTGATAAACAACAAAAACTCCAAAGACCGCGCGTCTCAGCAACTGAGGACCGCGCGCTGTCATTTTTGTTTTGTTTTGTACAGGATTACGTTAGCACGCACTTTCCTGTCCATTCAGTTAGGCCTCATTTGGTATTATGCAGTGGCCAGTAGAATGTGGCGATCACTTACTGCGTGTGAATTGTCTGAAGTAGGGTCGAATTTTTCCCGAGCCCGAGTTAGTCTGGAGCCTTCTGGAATAAAAGTCGGTTTTCCTACTATTATTATTTTTCTCAAAATACTCCAAAACGACTCATCATTCCGGCAAACCGCGTCAGCCAGGTAAGTTTCTTAGTGGACTCTTTCGGTATATTGCAAGCAAAAATGAAATGGTGCTAGACGGGTTCTCAAGCACTTACCGAAACTTAGTTTTCACTTTAATCCGAACATTAATGTGGCGTTATTTCGAAGGTTCGTTATTCCGAAGATTTGTTAATTCGAAAATGAAATTCGGAATAACGAACCTTCGGAATGGAAGAGCCTTCGGAATAACGAACCTTCGGAATAACGAGCTGTAACCGTACAAAACACGTAAGTTCACTACATTTTGAAAAAAAAAAATGTTAACCCATGCACATGGACTGTTAGGTCACCGGGTTGCGTCACACACTATACGTACGTCTTAATAATAATGTGAGCGTATGGATCCTTGCGTTACTAGTACTTTACATGGCCGGCGGAACCGTGGGGGCCGTGGGGGCTCAGGCCCCCACACTTTTTGTGCACCATACAAAGAAATACATAAGGTGTCATCACTTTGGGCCCCCACAATTATTTTTTTACCCGGAAGTACGTAAGTGGCACTTCATAGAAATAGATAGAGATCTTGAAGTGTGCGGAGCGCGGTAAGGTTATGTTTTTCCAATCTAGACCTTTTTTTTTTTTTTTTTAATTCGCTTGTCAGCTGAAGAAACCCTGAAATGGAAAGGGTGAGAGAAGCTTTTTTTCTCTTGTTAGCTCACGAAACCAGGAAGTAGGCCCCTACGCTTTTAAAAACGTTCCGCCGGCCCTGCTTTATTCTTCACGCGACCTAGAAGCACACTGCCTACGTTTCTTTTTCTTTGGTTACTAGATCTTCATAGCAACGACTTCGAGGGTCACGCAATGTGGGCGGCGAAGGTAGGCTACTTGCACTGCGTCCGCATGACGTTCGGGCAGACGTTGAGCATAATGATAATGATAACAACAATAATGACAATAATAATAGTATTGATAATAATAATCATAATCATAATCATAATAATAGTAATAATAACAATAATAATGATAATAATAATAACAATGATAATATTGATAATGATAATAATTATCATTATTACAATATTAATCATAGATATAATAATAGCTTTTGCTGTTACTGTGTACATAATGTACTTTTTATTTATTTTGTGCCGAATAAAATGAAGTGTGAATTGAATTGAAAATGGCGAACAACAAACAAATAAACACATACCAGCTAGATAAAGAATACAATTGTTTCGAACATTATAGACTGCAGTTTTAGAATCCTCAGTATGAGAGGAACAGATAACTCTGTTATACGATTCATGTATTTATTTTCTTGTTCATGAATATACAAAATAAGAGACAGTGGGTCGTCAGCAGGCCTATATTCGCAATAGCCCGGCATAATCGCCAGAGAAAGATTGCCTAGAGGCTATCCTTATTTTTGCTCCTAAACTTGATCCTACTTGTGCTTACAGAATACCACTTATCTTAAGATCTCATTAACATCTAATTACATCTAATTAACATATCAAGTTACGCCCCTATCCTAAACTGGGAGAGAAATAAGGATCCCTGACGTCACTATCCTATTTCTCCTCCTACGCGCGGTGTTACAGAATACCAATCGCGTATTTAGGAGCGAGAGCTGTCCTAGGATCCTTACAGAATACCACCCCTGAATTGAACGCCATGTCGTTACCCAGCGTACAGTGCGCTTATGGTTTTAGCGTGTGCGCTTGGGGGTTAGCGTCCCAAAGGCGCAAGACTGTGTTGCTTGACTTTTTTTTTATAGAGAGAGAGAGAGAGAGAGAGAGAGTAGAGAGGGAGAGAGAGAGAGAGAGGAGGGTGTAGGTTGGGAGAGAGACATTCTTTCATTCCATCCACGTTGCCAACAATCTATCATTTTTACACATTCAAATAGACACAAGTACACAGATGAATAATGGGGCGGCTGTCTACAGGACATAATTCCTGAATATTAATATGATACTAGTAGATTATTGCTGTCAAAATAAAAGAAGAATTCACCGTCATAAGCAGTTTCGTAAACTTTCACTAAACTCTATGCTATATTGTATTTAGCAAGTTGTCCAGGGAACCAAAGTATAGCATAACAAAATGATAATTATATAAATTTACAAGTCTATAGCTGTGCTCAGACAATAGACAAATTCCACAGTTATTACTGTTTCGCACGTAAGGAACCATCAATTACCATCTTATTTAGTACCATATATGTATTTCATTGACATGAAGGCATACTAGATATGTAGTTCAAAAGGAATTATATACACATGTACAGTGTAGAACATGAAACATCATCGGCAAGTGCTTAATTAAGGTATGTGAAATGATCTCAGATTGTTTAAAAATATTTTTAAAGACCTGTATTGAACGAAAGCACAAGTACCTGGATAACATGATTTGAGGGACATCCTCAGTGACATTCGTACCAATAGAAACGATGATCAGGACAGTTGAATATAAGATTATGAAATAAGTTAAGAAACATAAAATAAAAATGTCCAAATAGCCACCAGTATACCTCCGCCATATTACACTGTTCTCTCGGCAGATGTAGAGTACGTCTTGAAAATGTTACACGACAGTTTCACATACCGTAAGTTGGCAGAAAAAAGATGGCATGTTTATCACAACATCTAATGCGTCTAGTGTTTCCTTTCCTTTAACTAAGTGTGAATGGATGACTTTTATTGTTTAACAGAGCAAGTATTAGGCATTTGAGCATTTGTACCCGTAAGTTGACCAATCTATTTTCATGGCAATATATTTTGAGCGGTTATTTGAAAGATATGTGGAAAATCCTGTCCTTTAATTATATCATTCACTTGACCTTTGACCATCAAAGCAAAAATCTTCCCCAACGCGTCATCACGTATATTGTAATGATGGCATGTAAATATCGTGTTTGGTTTTGAGTTTGTGCATTGGGCAATCTCCAAGGTATGGAGGAACTGGGTAATAATATTTCAACAATAAGATAGTGGAATTTGAACATGTTATATACCTAACATTGATCTTTGATCCCCCCCCCAAAAAAAAACCCACAAAACAAAACAAAACAAAAACAAAAACAAAAACAAACAAACAAACAAACGATAAAATCACAAGAGAATCACGGTCGGGCAGTAATTTTCGTCTGGAAATACATGTACTCACCTTCAGAAATTGCATTATGGGGGAATTATATACATGATTTTGACCTTTCGCTTTGAGCGTGTTAACACAAAAGTTTATAAGCTAAAACAGAACTTCGTCCACTCACACATGCATGAATGTCAAGTTTCATTACAAACGGTGTCCACAAAATTGATCTTACGGAATGAAGGACAGACGGAAGGACGGACGGACTACCAAGACAAACTAAATGCCTCAGGCGACACTTCGTACGTTATGGCGGTGACATACAAATGTGAATAAAAACTTGGATAGTCTGACACCGCTAGGAACCTAAAGTCAGTAAAGAAGACTAATCACAAAGTTTTCCCCTCGCAACCGGATTTCCCACTTTTTTCTTTCGTTTTTGATTTGTCGGAAAGCGGTACTTCATTACATTTATTTTGAGCCAGGTCAGTTCGCGCAACGCCATGCTGCGCAGGAATTAAGGCATGACTAATCTTCAGTTTATCGCAGTAAGATATCACAATATCTTTCGTGTGTGAACGGCAAGACCCTCACAGCACCGTGACCAAAGAGATTAAAGGGGCATAGTCCCGGTAGTGTAGATGGCGCTGTTGATGATGCTGCCGATCACCATTAGCATTGATACGAAGATTACCGAGGTTGAGCTGTCATTAAGAGTAAAGTGCGCAGGTGTTGCTAAGTAACGTTGCCTTTGCTGTCTTCTTTGCGCATCGCGCAGTCTGTAGTAATGCCAGGGTGCGTGCATATGTGCTTGTTATTATGACATCACAAAAGAAGTTTGCTAAAGCTGTCATCCCCCTCAGCCGAATCATGAGCCGAACTGTGATCGGACCACTGACTAAAGTGAATCGGACTTCTTCGGACTCGGGAAAGTGGGCCAAAGCGTAAGCGCGAAAGAGAAGTTGATAGCGTAGGTCTCTATTATATAAATAGTGCATGCTCTATGATGCACTATACTGGATTAGAGAACGACAAATACTAAATTATCCCGAGTGCTGTTTTGTTTCACCGAGGCCGCAGGCCGAGGTGAATAGAACTGCACGAGGGATAATTTAGTATTTGGAGTTCTCTAGTCCAGTACTGGTGCATCAATAGAACATGCACTAATTATTATAGTAAATAGGTCCCTCAATCTACATGTATTCCCGTAGGTCTAGGCCCTAATTTAGATCTAACAAGACTCACCGTACCGCCGGCACTGCACTTGTTGCACGCAGAACCGCAACCTACCGTAGTTTACGTATGGTATAAACTGTACACAGCGTGCGACGCTGTACGTACAGACAGACAGCCGTGTATGCGTATTGCACATCACGCACAGCGCAGACTCGCTTATAAAACTCCTACATTCTGCGTCCATGATCCTCTACGCGCGCATGACGTTGAAATTTATGCATGGCCTTGTCTTTAATACACTACGTAAATCGGCCGCCCTCCCTAGGCCTTGCGCGAATCTCTTCGTACATAAAGCGTAGGCATTATGCATAAGCGTAAGCGTAAGCGTTATAGTGGCACGGTCGTGCCACTATACCGGAATTTTTGCACGATCACGTGATACAATCCAACCAATCACAACGCCAATTTCGCTCTACCTATTTACTATAGGAAACTTGCGCCGTGCTCCCGCGTACGCATTTGACTAAAACACGGGGACCATGCACCTTTAATCTCTTTGACCGTGACTGATACTGGGGGATGTCCCAAAGGCAAGCAATATTAGTGCGTAGCTGCGCATAATGAACAATGGGCACTGCGTATGAGCTCTGCTCGCGCCCGCGTGATTGACTTTGGTAACGACATGGCGCCTGTAGATCACGGGACCAGCTTTTGACCAATCACAGGCTTCAAAACACATACGCCAAAAACCGAGTTGGCCAGACTCTCTTAATATACGGCACTGCTCCTGCTTTCCCGAGCGTGAATGACTAGTCAATCTTCTTGAAAAGTAAAGCAAGATGCCCTTAAAAAAAGAGGTAAATTACAGAATACCAGCAGTCGAATACTCTTAAATTCATTGGGAGGGATATAAAACAAATATACCAGGCCAATTTTTCGAGGCACCGGTTGAAACTATGTGCCTTCGGTGACTTCAGTAGCACTATTTTCTTCGGGGCTGCGCCCCTCAGAAAATAGTGCTACTGAAGTCACCTCATGCGCATAGTTTCAACCAGAGCCTCTCAGGCCTGGTATATTTGTATACTATTCATTGTTACCAACCAAATACAATCTTGAATAACTCGCTGATTTAATCTGATCTTTCGCCAATTCAAAGAATTGTGGTTATGTATGAATAATGATGTGTATCTGGTTTGTCATGAATAAATCGGCGTCATTTTCTTCACGTAATCTATTTTTTAACATTTTATTATGAACTGAGTTTCAAAATTGTACTAATGTATTTCTCGTTTTCTTATTTATGAATTGCATGTTCTTCATTATCTCATTGTACTTTCATCATCGAAAATTGAACACTATGCTGTCCTTTAGCTGCGAAGATTGATAATAATTAATTATTATCAATCTTCGCAGCTAAAGGGCAGCGTAGTGTCTAATTTTCAATGAAACAAGTAATTCCATTCTTTTCAAATCCTTATTCGATTAACCGATGGATCTTAATAAGAAGCACATCAGTGCTTTGAATTGAAGTTTATTTCTGTCTTAATGTCTGTGTATACATCCACTTGTATAGACAAGTAAATTCCTGTGTTTGAATAAAAATCACTTTATATCTTCTCTGTGTTGGTCGACAGGTCACCTGATTTCGTTCGTAGAGCTTTGGTACATGGTTTCAGAGAGAAAACCAACTCAATTCAACTGTCTTGCAAAGGCAGTCAATGACCTCGTAGGAGGAAATCTCCCTAGGGATGTTGAAGCAGTATCTGGAATAAGCATGACACCTAAAGATATGTACTCTTTGTTGTGTAAGTGGAAGGATGAATACCAAGGACAAAATCAGCTGAAAGACCTCTTCCGATATCTGCAAAAATGTGGTCTTAACGATGAGGTGAACAGACTGAAAGGTAAATAAAGAAAATAATTTAGAGCTTGCCCTTTCCATTTTTTTTCAAACGCATTACGGGAGCTTTGAAATCGTTTAGTCTACTTTTCCGAGGATTCTTGCTATTTCATTTTATCACTCCGCCATTGTTATTTGTAGTTACACTGCATTTGATATATATTCCTCAAAGACAATGTCATGCCAATGCCATTCTATTTCATCAAGACTTCAAGCGAGATCGTTGAATCAGCCTTAATCATATATTTTGTGAGGTATGAATTGTACATGATATGTTGCGCTGGCACCAAGATAATATCTACCATTTTAGTATCCTTGGCTGTGAATATAGCGTGGTAAATTTTGAGGTTTTTGCAGGTATGAAAATGTGGTGTGTGTGTGTTTTTTTTTCTTATGTACAGAATCGTCGTATTGTTGTATGTCCGTTTGATTTTGGTATGCTTGGTTTTTTTCTATACGTTGAAATGTTTGCCCATTTCCGTATTGTTTTGTTTTGTTTTGTTTCTTTTTTATACAGGTTTCCGAAAAAATGCTATGGAGGAGATTTCCACCAATATGTTGAAGAGATTGATATTGGAGATCGACAGCACAAAGAAAATGAAGGAGATTTTTGAAAACCTCGGCATATCTCATCGAAATGACCTATCTCAACAAACTGACGATCGGTTGCCAGGCAAAAAAGATCATGGAACTGACGTTTACCTTAATGCAATAAAATCTTGGAACTCCTCGAATATCGAACATCCCAGAGGGAATCCTTTGGTCCTACTGAATTTGGCATTGGAAGATACTGAATGTACCCCTACTGATCGGAGTTTTTTTAAAGGTAACGCAAGCCCTTTTAGACACGACCGTGCAGTGCAAATGTTGGTGTTACGTCCGATGAACCACCGAGCTGGTGGTAAATTTCTGGTGATCATTTGCTGTGCTAAATTAACTTCTTCGCCTGTTACCCAAATTAAAAAAATGCGGTCTTAAGGTTAAGGTGAAAATATCAGAAGGTAAATAAGGATTGATTTAGGGCGTGTACTTTCCAATTTTTTTTTCAGAAACATTTACGGGAGCTTTGAAATTGTTTACTTTACTGTTCCGAAGATTGCTCGCTATAAGATCCTGCATCACAAAACCATCAAAAAGCCGCCAGATATGGGTTTTTTAGTCAAGGGCAGATGTTCCCAACCCACATAAAATATTGGAAAGAAAGCACCTACTCTGGAATAGGGTGAACAGAGAAAGATGCTCCGAAGTACAGCGTCTATTCAAGCGTTTAATAATTACCAAACTGTGCTAGCTGTGCAATGGATGGGACCAAATGAAAAAAAAAAAATGTAAGCCTCCAGGGCAACTAAAACGAAGGTATTATCATATTAATCTAAAAAGAAAATTATTGAGCATTCCAATTAACTCATTTTGTCCATGGGTAATGCCAACTTTGGAGGCAGTAGAATTATCCTTTCAAAAGTTATTAGAGTTGAAAGTGAAGAGTGTGCAAAGGATTTTCAAGAAATGAAAAGGCTCCTCTAAGATATACCTCATCACACTGATGTAAAAAGAAAAAAAAACAATTGTAGAAAAACTGCTGAAAACACACCTTTCCATTCATTTTATGATCTAAGACTTCGGATTTACATAGAGGAAGAATAGATCTTTCAGAAAATATGAAAAACTCAAGATTGACTTGGTTGACCGGTTTCACCTTTTTTGAGTCCTCATGTAAAATCAAGGGGTGCGACTTGTTGTTTGTTTTGTGATGCACGGCCACAAATACATACATGTGTATGGCATTATCATTTGATAATAATCAATTCCTCTCCTTCTTGCTGATTTCATATTTCAGCAAGACAAGAAAACTTCGTGATTAGGTACTTATTTTTTGAAGAAAAAAAATTGTTATCACATTTACACCGCAGTAACATTAGTTGTTGTGATCTCCGACCTAATAACACTAGTATTGGCGGGTGTTCTACAACTGAAACTAGCACCCGCGATGTCAAATCAATACCAT
Organism: Diadema antillarum; assembly: GCF_040938485.1. NCBI lineage: Eukaryota > Metazoa > Echinodermata > Echinoidea > Diadematoida > Diadematidae > Diadema > Diadema antillarum. The sequence goes on along the minus strand of NW_027272108.1, from coordinate 267,020 downwards.
GTAGTGTCATTGTTGAATTAACACCAACTTCTCAGGACTTCTCAGAGAAAGCGCTGGGTCATGGAGTCTGAGGGTAATAATGAAGTTAAAGTTTTGAAACTATTTTCAGTTTTACTGTGTATCGAAGATGGTTTGGGGTATGTTGATGATACCTGCTGGTATACACATGCTGTCTGACAGTGATTTTTGGGGGCGGAGGTTTTGGCCATGGGATAGAGTTTGGGTGCAAAGAATACATTATCAATTAGTAGTGCAGTTAACGAGGTTATTTGTTGCTGTTGATTTTGTTGTTGAGACTAACTCAATAACACTTTTTTTGTACACTAGATTATTATTTTTTATGGGGGGGGGGGAGGAATGAATACCCATTCACCACAGTAATATTTCTTGCTTGTATGTATAATAATCCACCTGGTGTATACGCTCAATGTGATATTGTATTATTTCTTTTCTTCTATGTTTAACTACTCCCTGATGTGCTTCCTTAAGTTGGTCGGAGAGGCCCAAGGGTCATAATGATTTGATTTCTTTTTTCCAACCCGGCCCTTTAGGGAAACTCAACAGGGAAAGCCTGACACTTTGTTTTCTTGTGTTTTGCTTGTTTTATTTGTTTCTCTGTTATCACTTGTATTGTTTTGCAAATGCCGAATAAATAATGATAGCAGTTCTACTGCTAATAATGATAATAACTAGAAATGTCGCTATATGCGACTGGTATGCCTCCGCCATAAAGCATGATTCTCCCAATAGGTGTATAGTACAATGTCGTCCCAATGTGTGATGACAGTTTCACATAACTGGCAAAAAATGTTAAAATGACAGGTTTGTCACAAATGTTTTGAATGTTCACTTTCTTTGAACTAGGTTTGCTATAATTGTCTAAAAGTGCAGGTACATGTATTTGGGGAATTGAGGATTTTTACTTGACTTTTGACCGACCCTTTCATAAGTTTATGCGTTTAGTAATTTTTCAGGTATGAAGACTATGACTATTGACCCATGACCCCTAAATTCCCTAGATAATCCCTGCCAGCCAATGCTTGCGTATGTACCATGTTCCATGAAGATACATGGAACCATTTGCGATAAAAGTGAAATTGTAACATTTCCACCTGACCTTTGACCTTTGACCTCATGACATGAAACTCTCTCTGGAGAATCTTTACGCAGTAGTACATGTCTACACTTAGTTTCAAGAAAATAGCTTTGGGCATTGCATAGATATGGGGAAATAGCAACATTTTTAGCATTTGACTTTGACCTTTTTACCTTTTACCTTTTGTCAATTTGACTAAAAAACTACTCAACTAACTGCCCCATCATGCTTCATCCTTGGACCAAATTTGGTGAAAGTTGCTACGTCCAGTTTTGAGATATCGCGTAAACAGATACATTTTAAGATTTGACCTTCATCTTTGACCTTTGACCTCTGTCCGAGTTCACTCAAAAACTAATCAAGTAATTGTCCTATCATACATCATCCTCGGACATAGTTTGGTGAAGTGTGCGTGATCCAGTCTTGAGTTATCGCGTAAACGGATACAATTTCATGATTTGACATTGATCTTTGACCTTGGCCTTTAGCAAATTTCACCCAAATCTAAGCAAGTAGTTATCCTATCATGCTTTATACTTGGACAAAGTTTGGTAAAATTCCAGTCAATATTACTCAAGTTATCGCGTACAAAACGAATGCGGACGGACGTACCTACGGACGGACGGACGGACAACCCGAAAACAAAATGCCTCCGGCACCACTTCGTGGCAGAGGCGTAAAAATAATGACGCTGGCAGTCTCAAACATATCATCAGATACAGTGTCAAATTAACACCACAAAGTGCCAGGTAACCACTTTTCAACGCCATCCCAATATACTCTCTACACTAGTCGTTGTGGTCCTCTATTAACACAGGTTTGTGTTAGACATAACACCTGTGGTGTTAAATCTTACACCGACCTTTTTGTAATTTGAGATTTTTTATTTGTTCTAATATAATACATATATTAGGAAGAATGAAATGAAAATTGTCACTAGGGAATTTCCTTTTGAAGATTGTGTACCCTCTGATGGTATATTCTGCTAAACGCAAATATCTATACTGAAAATTATCATCTTTCGACAGAAAAAACAACAACATTTTTTTTCCAAATGTTATCTTCAATCCTCCTCGCTTTCTACCTAATCTAATAAATTCGTATGGAAACGAATACCGAATTTTCAGGTATCTGTCTCTTTTCACTGCCAAGAAGTTGACATATTTTTGAATCATGGCTACAATGTCCCTGTAGTCATACTATTTGTAGCTGCAAAATTTCGTTTTTGTAATGAAATTATTTCTTTTTTTTTCCATTAGCTTGAGAAGATTTTTTTTTCTGTAAAAAAGCATTGGATTTCGCTTAATGCACAAAAACACAACATGTACATTGGGGCTATAAACCTGGTCCTCAGCTGTTATCATGATAAACAGTTTAGTCATTCATAATATATTTAACCTAATTCAAGGTAAGAGGACACTCATATCTTTATATTTTGCCAAGTATGTGAACTGTCAATATGCATTTTTAATACATACTTTAAATCTTTTTTGAGAGGACCATGCAATATTGCAGAAGCAGAAACGATTCAAGCCACATAGCGACATTTCCATTTTCTTTCTGTCTATAGAACATCTTTCCGTTATTGATACCGACACAAATTAAGAGTCCATGCAATTATCACAAATTATTGTTACTTTTTTATCATCATTGTTATCATCACATCATCATTTATATTATTATTATTATTATTATTATTATTATGATAATGATGATGATTACGAGCTTGTTACAATTTGTTGACTAATGGTTCCTCTTTAGTGTTCGAAACTTGTCAGTTAGGGTGTAAGCATAACCACAAAGAGCATGGTTGCTGTAGTTGACATTCTGTAAACGACAGTGTTGCAAATATGTGTAAATAGAAAAAAAAAGAACGAGAACAGAACAGTGGTCGTGTTGTCATGATCCCACATACTAACGAAATATGAATAGAATGTGATAAGAACACTAGAGGCCACAAGATAGGAATACACGGATACTTTGTATCGCATACTGCTGCAGTTGCAAATTGACAGTTGACAGTGCAAATGAGTAGTGTTTACAGTCGTAATTTGTTGTAATCACTGGGGGAAAAAAGAATGTATTCAATTTTAGAACATCGTGCTTCTTTATAGATAACGGTCCTGTATCATATGTGGAGCTCTGGGAGTTAGTGAAGTTCAAATCTAAAGATGACCATCTGGCGAAAGTATTGTCGCTGCTCAGCGTGCTGCATGGTGACCAGTCAAAACGTAACTACGAGGAAACCCCCCTTACAGAGTATGGTGTGTACAATGCACTGTGTCACTGGAAGAAGAGTGGAAGCGGGGAATGTCAGAAAGATCTTTTACTGGCAGTCTTGAGGGCAAATGGGATGATCGAGGAGGCAAAACATCTCGAAGGTTAGCATAGTCTTGTAGAAGGTGTGTGTGTGTGTGTGTGTGTGTGTGTGTGTGTGTCTTTGTGTGTGTGTCTGTGCGTATATATATATATATGTATATATATATAAGACGATGAAGACAAACAAGTTGACATAATGCATTAGATTCCAACTTCATTTATTTGTAAACCAAATTTTCGACCCTTGCACGGATCTTCCTCAGGGTAACAGATCCGTGCAAGGGTCGAAAATTTGGTTTACAAATAAATGAAGTTGGAATCTAATGCATTATGTCAACTTGTTTGTTTTCATCGTCTTCATGCTCTTATTCCAACACGCGGATAATAATACGATTATATATATATATTGGAGTGTTCTTTTCTATTTTTGGGCTCTGCTCTTGCCACTTTGTTCTCCTTGTTTGTTGCTATTGCTTTTGACAATGTAAGTCAGGTAATAGTACCTATAGAGGGTTGCTATGCTTTGCTGAAAATTAGATTTTTTAGGGGCAAAAAAAGGGGGGACTACAAAACCAGAAGAGGGGAATTGGAAGGGGAAAGCGCGCTTTGCCTCCTTGTGTCCTACCCCCCCCCCTTACAACAACAAAAAACCCGTACATTATCTTTTAATTTCTTTGTTAAAAAACAAACAAAAATGGGAACAAAATTACCAGAAAACCCCATGATTTCCCAATTATTTCAGATGCGGGGCGGGCGCTCTGATTGACGGATCTATGAAAAGTTAAAGCACTTCTTTGTACCTTAATCTTTTCAATGAATAAATTAATTTGTAGTCTTCAGTCTTAATGAAATCATTATGAAGATTATTCAATCCACATTTTCATCAACAACCACTTCTTGATACTATGTACAGCGAGTTTGAGTGTATTGTGAATATCACAATTATCAGGAATTACTACTTAATATAGTTTCTATGCTCAAATCGAACGAAAATCGCATTTTTTCTTCACATTCAATGTAAGTCTGTTCATTTCCAGCCATGGGTTAACTTACAAATTGGCATTGTGAATCGGTAGAGACAAATTTCATCTGCAAGTAATTAAGTTTTACATAACTGTATTGAAGCAGAGAGGCAGGTTATGTATGATGAGTTGGTTTCCAAAGGTACTATTTACATACATCCATAATCAAGTTCCGAGAAGAACTTGAATGTTTTTCTATTTTTTTTATTATCATAATATTTAGCAATGTCAAAGAGGGAATGATGATTACTTCCCTCATTGTACTGCTCTATGATGCAACATTAAAGCCACCCATTAAAATTCCAGGTCAATACATTGATCTGTTTGAAGCAATTAACATTTTTTTTTTATGTTTGTGTGTGTGTGTATGTGTGTGTGTGCGTGTGTGTGTGTCATTAGACATTTCGTAGAGACATTTCTCGTTACGGGTAGGTTGGATAGTGAGATGCGCCGTCAAGGAAACCTAAGTAATTGGCAATGCCCTGTCCCATTAAGCCGACAAAAATAACAAACTAAAGTGCACATCTATCGCATGCCTCTCTTCTGACAAGCAATAATAAGCCTGTTCAAAGTTAGCATTAGTCGGCAATGACCTTTCCAACCACAGACTTGGAACTAAGACCCCGTTTACAATGAGTGAAAGGACAGGGCTCGGCCGCGGCCCTACCCGGATATTAATTTCGCTGTAAACGTTCAAGAGGCGAAATGCGGAACCAAAATCGGCCGCGCACTGATTTGGCCACGCTCTGGAGGTAGTCTCGGCCGCGGCTCGGCAGAGGCCGAGACCGGCCTTTTCACACTGTAAACGCAAACTGGGCAAAATCCGGTACCAGATTTAGTCTGCATTCCAGATCAACTGCCCGTATTATTTCGCGATTCAGGATATTACGCCCTCAACTACGAAAACTAGTATAGTTTCAGGTTGTTTTGGCGGCGACTTCGTCGACACGGAGTCCGGTTTACAAAGATTCTGGAAACCAGATTATACCACATTGCGACACTCGCCCTCCCAATAATAGTGTTTGTATACAATCAGAAATATTGAAAGGATTGAATCAAAAGCCCTGGCCGAGCCCGGCACTGTAAATGGACAAAATTGAGAGGCCGAGTACCGCAATTGATGCCGGGCTCGGCCACGGCTCGGCCAGGCCCTTCACTGTAAACGGGGTCTTTGGAAACATAAATTAGCTTTGAAGAAGAACAGGTGAAATCAGTCATACAGAAAGTAGTAGTTTACATGTCAGTGCTTCATGAATGATTTTTGTTAATGTTGATGAAGAGAATGCACATTCACCAGTAAATGCCAAATCTGCATGTACCTGGTGATCTTATCTACATTTTGAATACGTCAGTCTTAAATCCATTTCGAGAGAAGTTCTGCAAGGCCTTCCTCTGCACATGCTGCGAGAGGAACTATAAATTGGCTTAGGCTGCGGTCACAACCCTCCAAATCAGCCTTCTCGGCCACCGGTCTGAGAGTTTTTTAGCCAATCTCGGTCGGGCAATCATGACCGGTGATCGACCAGCAGCCGACCAGGCACCATTGATTTTAAGGGAATCGGTCGGTCGCCTCTGAAGATTTAAATCCGAAATAAAATATCAGTGGCCACCGACCGGTTTTCACTCCCTACCCAAAATGCACTCGGTCTCCCAGGGGCAACTGCCTCCGCACTGACGTAATTGAGAGGTTAGGAATAGATCGAGCGGTCGCCATTGAGCGATATAGGGACTAAAAATAATAACGATAAAAAGACAGAAGCACTGAAGGAAACCACGGACAAGATGGGGAAGAAAAGCCAGGGCAATGTGGAAGAAGCAGGGGGAGGGATTGAGGCAAGGAAACCCCAACATATTAGCATCTCAACATCTCGGCAACCAACATGAGGGACATGGAAAACAGGAAAAACACCTTTGGGGCAAAAGAAATGATAGCTAAAAGTTAGTGTCGATGTGTAGACGTGTAGACTAGTAATATGGTTCGGTTATCTTATCATTAATTGAAGGCCTATTGAATGAAGAAGTTATGAATGACAAGAGATCGGGAACTTTGAAATGCGAAATTAACCAGGAATGGACAAATATTGTAAAATATAGAAGAAATAAAAATATTTTGAAATTCAATCTACTCTAATCTTCATTCCATCTTTGTTGTTTTTTTTTTCTCCCTTTTATTTGATTTCCAAATTTTTCATTATCCGTGATTTCACATAGCTGAGGTTTGGCAGTTGGTAATTTAAATCTTAAATCTTTTGCCTCGAGTTTTATCTTAATTAATTGATCAATTATCTCTTTACAATTACAAATCACATAGATACATAAATAAACCCAGGTAGCTCGTGAGAAATTTCCGGCAGATACCGGCGGGGGTCGGTGCCACAATTTCGGTGGCATCCAAGCAGACTAAAAATCGGTCGGTCACCGCTCTGAGTTGAAACCGTAGCCTAATTGATTGATTGTCAAGCATTTAAACAAATTTCGCAGGCTTTAATGTCCTTGGTCGATCGATCATTAGTGGATCTCTGCATAGAAGGTGGTATTGGGGGAGGACCACAAAAGGAAAGGGACAGTAAACGTTGAACAAACTGTACCAACTACATTTCCTCCAGCCCCTTTTCTTTCCCACAGGCGTTTATTTCATTTTCAACACTATTTATCCTTGTATTTCCAATTTTATTTTTCGAATTGTGACCGTGCATCACATAACCAACACAAAGTCGCAGACCTTGATTTTATGTCAGGAATCAAAGGTGATTCAGGTCAACCGAGTCACTTTTAAGTTTTGCATAATTTCTGACAGAGTTTTTTCTTTCCTTACATCATTCCCAAATTTGGTGCAAATTTATGAGATTAGGTACGTCGTAGAAGCCTCTCTTAATATCGTGAAAATGTTTTGCACACTCTTCGCTTTCAACTCTGAAAATGCCACTGTTTTCAAAATTTTGGCATTAGCCTCGGACAGAATGTGTTAATAGATAATGCTCAATTCCAGCTTAAACTGGTACTAGAAATCGATTTATTTGTGTTGTTCCTGTGGTTTAAATTATGCTTTTGTCCAATTCATCACGCAACTAAAGTTCCTTATAAGCTACCCTGTTGGACGACACACTTAATGAATTCGAGACTTGAAACGTTCTCGTTCAGGGATACGTATTGTTTGCCGTTTTGCAGGTAGCTCCTGAATCACTCCAAGGCCTTCCCCCTTATTCCATAATGAGACATTTTGTAAAGTAAAATTTCATATTTAATTGTATCGAAGGCCTTGGAGAAGTCCAGGAATATACCAATAAGATGAGAATGATCGTCAATAGTATGCGCTGCGTGGTCGATAAACTTCAAAAGGGCATGAATGGTACTGTGTTTCTGACGAAACCCAAATTGAGAATTCGTAAAAACATAATGAAAAATTTAAAAATTCATTGTTCTTTTAAATATCAATTTGTCCAAATTTTTAGATAAAGACGAAAGCAAAGAAACGGATCTGTGATTACTCATATCAGAACCATCTCCTTTTTTGAATAAAGGGAAAACCTTAGCTATGTTCAAACACCACATAATATAGATCTATTAAAAATATCTGAAAGTGAATCAGCGATTGAAAATGTAATTCCCTTTAAAACAAAATTACTTATGTCATCGTAACCAGCACTTCGCTTGTCATTCATTGCAGTAACCATATCAATAATTTTACGTTTCGTAGTTGGAACAAAAAAAAAATAGAACTTGAATTAGATTGACCTAAAAATTTTGAAGAAATAAATGCGTATTTGACTGTGGTACCCTTTTTTTGTTAAATTCTCCCCAGTCATTGAAAAATAAGAATTTAAAATTTTAGCTATATCACTTGGCTCTTCATATATTTTGTTAACATATCTTATTTTTGTAATATTGGATTTCTTTTTTTTATATATATTCATGACCTGGTTCAATACCTTCCATGTATTCGTCATATCATGTCTATATTTTTCTAACTAAAACATATAATATTTCCTCTTTTCCAACCATATTATCTTAGTTAAAGTATTTCTATAGGAAGTGTGTTCTTCTTTTGACTTCTCAGGGTTTCTTTTTTCATTGTGAATTTATAATATAACCTTTTTTTTTCCAACAAATTGAACAAAGAAGAGATTTTGATATCCATGGAAATCTGGGGGATGTTTGATAATTAATTAACTTATTTTTTTATTTAGGTATATATTCATCTAAATGATTATTGATTATCGATGAAAATTATTAAATGCTATATTAACATCATCACTGTCATAAACACTAGACCAATCAGCCCTATCTATTAGCTAGCACAAGGCTAGCCAAATTTTCTGGTGTAGCTCTACGTCTGGTTGGAGAGAAACTAATCTTATTAACCGAATACCCGAGATCAAAACATGCTATGATAGGGAAATGATCGGTCATATCAGACTCTTATAGAAGAGTGTAACATTTGCAAAACATTAGTGAAAATATTATCAAGAAGGGTGGCGGAATGATTTGTAACACGTGTGGGTTTCGAAATCAATGGCAAAAATGAGGCTGACAAAAATATTTCAAGAAATTCTGGGACTGTGGATCGCATAACAAAAGAAAAAAAAAAGGTCGCACCCCTTGATTTTACGTGAGGAGTCAGAACAGGTAAAATGGGTCAACTAAGTCAATTTTGAGTTTTTCATATTTCCTGAAAGAGCTATCTTTCTTCGACATTATTCTTTAGTTCGGAATCATTACATGAATGGAAAGATGTGTTTACAGCAGTTCTTATGCAACCTTTTTTATTACCCAAGCCTCCCAAAAGGGGGAGGGGGGCCGCAACACTGGATATGTTATGAACAAACCTTAAACTGCAGTCATCAATGTAGGGCCTATACCTGATAGTCATATTGCGTAGTATTAACTTAGCTAGAGTAAAACCTGCCTTAGCGGCAACCTGTCTATAGCGGCCACTGAAAAATCCCCCCGAGAGAAAAGCCCTGTTAAAGACCCTGTGTATAGCGGCCACCTGTCTAACGCTGCCAGTGACCACAGATTTTGTTTCCCGCGGTAGTTTTTAACCTGTCTATAGCGGCCACAGAGCCGGTAATTCAGCGTGTTTTTCTGATTTGTGGCTGCAAGACATTCATGGGTAATTATAACGTTCAGTGATCGCCACCGCTGCATTCATCACTTGTTCAGTCATAGTAATGCACTAGTGTTAAGCTTTCTTCACGACTGTACACATAGGCCTACTATTGTGCAACAATTTCATAAACACCGGCATTGTTCAATGCATGTAACACATTGTGTGCATACGTACAAGTGTACGCATATACATGTACATTCGATGTATCCAACAATGATACATGTACACGTATAGGCAATGCACATAAAGTTGGATTACCTGTCTATTGCGGCCACCTGTCTATTACGGTCACTTTTTTCCGTTTCCCTTGGATGGCCGCTTTAGACAGGTTTGACTATATATCTCTTCTGATGGCAGAGGAGATTAAAAAAAAAATCCCTAAACAGAAAATCTAGTCTAAATATAGTGCACTCCTGTTACAACGAACACGATTATAACGAAGTAAAACTTCTGGTCCCAAAATTATCGCCATTACAGTCTATGGTGCAAAATTCGCTTATAACAAACATGGTTATAGCGAAATTTTCGTTATAACGAAGTCTTTTTCGAGCACGACTGGCGAAGAAGAAAAATGAGTTCCGTTATAACGAAATGCGGATCGCTTCCGAAAGTACCTATACTTTATAGCGGAACAACTGAGCATTCATAGCATCTCTGCATGGGCGAACGCTTCACATCACTATGTGTTCGCTCCTTGTGTCCTGCACAGTTTCCGATGGTTACCTGCATTATTGCTATGCAATTATCTGAAATTAAACTAGGTTAGATTTGTTCCGAAGGTACTTTATTACAAAACAAACAGATTCTGATACATTGAAATGTCCGTTAGTTCGGAAATGAAAAAGGATTTGTTATTACGAACATTTTGGCGCTATTCAAAAGATTCGTTATTAATAAGGTTCGTTAAACCGACCATGAAATATGGTTCTTATTACGACGGTTCGTTAGTCCGGTAATGATGGTAATTCTAAGCTTTCGTTAATCGGAACATTAAAAAAATCGTTCATCCAATAGTAAAAAAGGTGTGTCCACTACCAAAACATAGGAATTGGAAACTTCATAATCGTGTTAAGATAATTGAACCTTCGATATAACTTACCTTTCTCCTTTTTTTTTTTTTTTTACAAACCTTCGGAGGAATAACAAACCTTATTTCATTGTCGGATTAAACAAACCTTCGGAGCAGTGAACCTTTCCCATTTTTTTTTCTTTTACAAACCTTCGGAATGACGAAACTCATTTCATTTTTTAATCAACGAGCCTTCGGAAAACGAACAAAATATTTGTATATAAATGATAAACTTTCGGAATTAACGAATCGTCGGAAGAGCGAAGCTTCAAAATAATGAACAAACCTTCGGAATCCCGGGAATGGCGAAACTTCGGAATAAAGAGCCTTTCGGAGTAACGAACTTTTGTAAGAAACGAATTTTTGGAATAGCGAACTGTAACGGAATCCTAAACCGTCATTTTCTATACGACTTATTGTGTAACACTATTTATGCTCCCTTTTAAATGTAATATTCAAACAAAGTTAAAAAGATACCATGCCATTTCACACAGCTTTCCAGTGTATGATGAGTATCCAAAAAACAGAATATGATATATGCGTTGTTTCCTTGTTTTGTTATATACTGTATTTGATCGGTTATGACAAAATTTCGTTATAACGAAAGAAAACGGCCGGTCCCGAGCATTTCGTTATAACGGGAGTGCACTGTACAAATTTTGTCTGATTAAAAAGAGTACATTTTTACGAGTTCAATGGTAAAAAAAAAGAAAAGTCTGTATAAAATGGAATCATTCCCCATCTTCTCTCAAAATGTAAGTAATAAGTTACGGCAGTCTGTGCTTTGTGTAACTTATATCAATGACTGCGGTGTCGACTTTGTTTGTGGCGGATCGGGTGTGAGGCGGAGGTTGAAGGAGATCAAATTCAAACAAATGATTTTACTTTCTCTTTTTCTTGAAAACGCATGGTCAATTATTAACCAAATTTTGCAGAGAATTTCATCATTTCTTTTAGATGCAGTGTTCATGCCAAACATTTTATTAGTGAGAAGAAATATGAAAATGGACATCCTGCCCCGTACAAAGGTTCAATACTGCTTCCCCTCAGCTTAAAAAAAAAAAAAAAATAGATAAATAAATAAATAAATGCTTTGCACTAATCTCCAGAAAGTATTGTCAAACCTGCTTTTAAAAATGAACACTATTTGTAGATATTCGTTTTGATATGGTATGGAAGCTGTGCTAGTGATATGTACGAGTTTGCAATAATACTGTTTTCACTCGTCATTTGACATTTATAGAATTTCGCAGTGAGGATTGCAAGATTTCGAACAATGCCATAAGAAGATTGATGTGGAGCATCAATGATAACGATAAAGCAGAGATCTTGAGACAAGAGCTCAACAAGATCCAGGATGAGCCTGTGTCGCATTTTAGCCCTGGTATGGACAAAATGAGATCCATCAAAGATGCCATAACATCCCTGCAAAAGTGGAGTCAAACAAGTCACAAACGCAATCCGCTGGTCTCTCTGTGCCTTGCCGCTGAACATGCAGACTGCAGCCCAACTGACCAGGAGTTTTTCATTGGTAAGAATCTTGTATTGCTTGTAAAGTCTATGTGATAGAAACAAGAAACAGAATAAGTAAGAATGTTCTTAAAATGGAATGTGCATACCCCGTAGGTACGATTGCAGGTTTACGTCACGTGTCACGTCACTTGACATGTCATGTAAAAGTTTGGCTTCCATCTGTTTATAAAGTCAAATTATGGGGAATGGAGTCTGATTATAATACCCATTGTACTTTAAACCTCCTGTTTTCGAGCCATATTTCCATTGATTTTTTTTTCCTCCTCCAGAGGGCGAGCCTTTAACCTATGTTGAACTTTGGAAGCTCGTTCACTTTCCTGACGGCCAAGAAACTTTTCTTGAACAGATTTCTAAAATATGTGACGTACTGTTGGAGGACGAGTCACATAAAGGAGATGCCACAACAGCATTTACTTTGTACCAAACACTCTGTCGTTGGAAGAGGGATGATGCAGGTTGTAAGCACCAAAGGCCCTTGTTGATGTCACTATTAAGAACCCATGAACTATCTCCGGCTGCAAAGCACATAGACGGTAGGAAACTCATTATGTCTTAAGTCATTTTTATATTGATATGAAAATATGATTTATTAATATTATTGATATAATTTCCTGCCATTACAGAAATTCTTTTAAAAAACCCGATAATTCCGTTTCCCCTGGTATCGGGTTTTGTTTTATGCAATGTTATATTTCTTGTCTAATCTTATAGTTAATTGTTTACGTACTTACCTTTCATCAAAATATGGTTACATCTACAGTAGATGACAGGTTCGAGTCCCATTGGTTCCCTTTTCCGACAGGTTTGTTAATTTACATATCAGCAGTTACGAGCTTAACAAAATTAATTTGTAGAGGGAGACAAAGTGAAGAAACTCGCAACTGAACCATTGAACCTGAAGCTGAACCTTCACCCCTCTGAATAATATCTTTCTTTCTTTCATTTAATATGCCTTGTCTGCCTTGGACTACTTAACATAACAATGTCGGAATTTCGGAGCTTGGGTATTTGTTCCATGTTCATCGTGTCACTGCCGGCAACCAGGGACAGCCTGGTGGTAGTGTCGCTATCCGGAAACCAGTAGATGACAGGTTCGAGTACAACTGGTTCCTTTTTTCCGACATGTTTGTTAATTTACAGATCAGCAGTTGCGATCTTAGCAAATACAATTTGTTGAGGGAGACAAAGTTAAGAAACTCGCACCTGGTATTCTTTGTACGCTGACATGATGTATTTACTCTTTATTTGAAAATTTTAGTTATGGGGTTCACATGATAGCCTTAAGAAACCTTGCAAAGTCAATATATTCCACCATTATTTCTTTTTTGACATGGAATGAGGCAAAGGTGTGTATATATATATATATATATATATATATATTTATATTAAACTCTCCTTGACATGTTACTCATCAGGTTTTTATGATACGTGCTCATGCCGTTAGTCGGGGCTGAAATCCAAGGGCCACTGTGAATACCGTTGTTTAAATGGATACGTCGACAACATGCTTTCTTGGGGCATAGGTACCAGGGGGTCACCTCACTCCCTCATTTAAGGAATTTTTAGAAATCATCTCTACACCTAGAAATGATAGAGCTAATCACCTTTTTTAGCCTGGGTCCATATTCGGGGCTTATTTGTACATTGTCATCTTATTGTGAATTCAAGTTCAAATTTTCACCAATTTTGGCAGTTATTTTCTTCTAGGTGAATGTGTGAACAAAATCATGGACACCATTCTATAAAGTAGGGGAGGGGGTGAGGGCTGGAGAACAGTGCCAGAGAAGGCTTTGGGTAGACAAAACCCCCAGATTAAGGATTTTGTTTTTGTTTTCAGATTTTCTTGTCTCAAATCGTAATTGATAAGCTCCGATAGTGCCCAGTGTCGTTTTAGTGGAGGTAGTGTCGAGCTTTTAGTGCTAAATCGGGTACGAGCTGGAGGAGGGGGTTGGAACCAAACTAATTCCAATAAGCAAAGTTTCACCTCCTCTCGGAAATGCATGGTCAAACATTCACCAGATTTGGAAGGGATTGTCTTTAATTTTTCTAAATACATTGTATTTGACTGGTATTCCCATTAGTGTGTGATGGAATAGGCAAACAGATACCATGCCCAAAACAGAAGTTCCAAAGCTGTGGCATGCCCCCCCCCCCCCAAGTATGTAATAATCGCAGGTAAGAGTCTAAAAGAATGCATAGATGTTAGACTTGCGATACTCAAGTCTCTTATGTTGTTTTTCTTTCATTTTTATCTCAGTGATGTAGACAAACTGGTTTTTGGAAATTATGACCATTCCCTTGTATATGGTATGGAATCTATGCTGATAAAATGCATTCGTGTTTGTTTTTTTCCTTACAGAATTTTGCAGTGATTGCAAGATTTCAAACAATACCATTAGAAGATTGATGTGGAGCATCAATGGTATAGATAAAGCCAAGATGATAAGGCAAGAGCTCAATAAGATCCAGGATGAGCCTGTGTCGCCTTTGAGCCCTGGTTTGGAGAGAGACAAAGTGAGATCCATCAAAGATGCCATAAAATGCCTGCAGCTATGGAGCCAGGCAAGTCACAAACGCAATCCACTGGTCTCACTATGCCTTGCCGCTGAGTATGCAGACTGCAGCCCAACCGACCAAGAGTTTTTCATTGGTAAGATGTAGTGTTTGAAAAGTCCCTATGATAGACACAATGAACAAAAGCAAGAATTTCCTTGCACTGGCAAGAATTATTTCCAAAAAAATAACTTTATTCATAAATGTATTACAAAATGTATATATGAATGCATATAAAAATATTAACTTTATAATGTATCGCTTTATTACGTCACTTTTAACAATGAAATTAACACCATAAAGCCGTTTTCGCTATAACGAAAGTAAAACTTTTATGCCAAAAAAAGAAAGGTTTTAGTGGTTGTCGTTTGGCTATTTGGCTCAATTGTTTTCAAGACAGCTTAACTCTAAAAAGACTGAAATTTCTTAAAAGCCCCCCCCCCCTTCCCAACATAAATTGCGGTTACTTGGCAACGCGTACTCGTTCCATGACATTTCTTTGAGCAACTGTTGACGTAAAAAATCACTCACTTACGTCACATACTCACACATGTCCACACACACACACACACACACACACAAAATGTTTATATTTTTCATTCGACTGTGTATAAAGGCAATGGCTACAGAAATGTATACTGTTTCCAAATCGTATTACCTTTTGATTCTTTTAATTAACATTATTTCTGAATATAGATAACATTTCTGAATCATAAAACAGTCACATGAAACATCATATTATAAGGGAAATGATGCACACGAAATAACACAATTTGAAAATAGACACTTATTTCCTCACATGTTATCGCCTGGAAAAGGGATTTCTACACTATAATGGACACCTAACTAAAAAAGGAATACACATTTTTCGAGAAAAATGACTACGAATATTTGTAAAAGATAAGGGTAGTATAATATTATGCATTCATATAAAAGACATAATGAGCTATAAGTTTACTACATTTCTATTTCAATTCAGTTCAGTTCAAATTTATTTCATATTTCCACTTTCTCAATGATGAGATTACCAAATGATCAACGGTAAAACAAGAATACAAATAATATTTACAATCATGACTTTTAATTCAAGAAGAAGAAAAAAACGTACTTTACACAGATGTCTATAGTCATATCACATGAAGATGTCACAAGTAAATCTCAGAAATATGATGGGGCCTACATAAAAGCTATAACGCTTGTAAAACTGTAGGTTCCCGAATTCATACGCATATAATAGTACGGAGAACGGATATGTTTATCTTGACCAACTAAAATATTTCGATCGAACTATTTCTAACTATTTCGATCGGACAATCAACAATCGACATCTTTAGAGGACCCTTTAGCATCCCCTTCAGTTTTCACAGCCTCCGAAATTCCCTAGTATTAGGGGGATTGAAGCAGGAGAGAAATGTCAGTTAAACTGAATTACAAAAATCTCAATATGAAAATGTTGCAAGTAAGCCGAAACGAAATTTTGTCTCATTATGAATTTATCTAGTGCACTCGGAAAAAATAATGTAAAATAATATTGGCGTTGTTGTGTTTGTGAGTGTATATGTGTATTTGCTGTTGTTATTGTTGTTATTGTTATTTTGTTTCTCCAGATAGCGGGCTTGTATCATATGTTGAGCTTTGGGAGCTCGTTCACTTTCCTGGCGGCCCAAACTATCTCGAACAGATTTCTAAAATATGTGAGGAATTGTTGGAAGACGAGTCACAGAAACGAGACACCACATCAGAAGGGACTTTGTACCAATCACTCTGTCGGTGGAAGCGGAACGATGCAAGTCATGAGCACCAAAGGGCCTTGCTGATGTCACTATTAGAAGCTTATAAACTCTCTTCGGCTGCGAAGTACATAGACGGTAAGGAACCCATTTTCTTTAAATTTGTTATTGATAACACATCATTATTCGGTAGGTATAATATACCTTTTTTCCTGCCATTAATTCAATTCTTCTCAAAATATTATCCTTATATGGTACATGTTTACTTACATTTTGTGGTTTGCTCTAGTATTAGCTTTTTTGGTTAGTCAATACTATCTTTTCTTTTTGATAAAAAATGCGATTACATCAAGCTGTATGTATTATGTACTGTACATATTTATTTCATGTATCTTGTGTATTCAAAGATTCCATTTACGAAACTATGGTACAGCAAACAAACGAAAACAAAAGGAAAAATGATGCTGAAATTTAAAAAGAAAGCCTCCTCGAATCTTAACATTTTTACTTGGCTTTTTATATATGCGTATCAACGTTGACGATTGACAGCGTGAAGGCATAAGGCTTGATTTAGTCATGTAATTGTTCGAATTATTCCAATAGTTCGGATAATTCAAATTTATTTTTCATTGTCACCAAAGAAACAGAAAAATAACGTACAATACATAACCAGAACTTATTTGCAATAATGGCAAAAACGTAAATTAAGAAAAAAAATACATGTGAAAATGAGAAACCATTACAGAAAACATTCTTCCCATGCTGACAGAACGATTCTTTTTTTTTTTTTTTTACAATTAGAAAATTTGTTTCGCGGTTGCACGAGATAGCTGTAAGAAGCATTACATGACAATTGTAATTTCCACCATTTTTCATTATATATATATATATATATATATATAGTAATATATATATATATATATATATGAAGAGTTTGTTCGCAAAAACCGATAAGTCCATATTTGCCAAATGGAGATATTTGCGATTAAAGGTCAAGAAAAATAAAGAGAATAATAAGAACATGTTTGCTTCTTTTGAACATAACTTCAACATGTACCTTTATATGTAGTGACCAATATATCATTTAAAAGTATTATTTTGTACTTTATGACAGAGATTGTACTTCAAAATCTTCAAAAGTGGACTTATCGGTTTTTGCAAACAAACTCTTCATATATATATGTGACACTGCACCTCAAAACAAACAAAAAGTCGCCAGACATGAATTTTTAGTTAAGACCATATTCTGAAAGAGCAGACTTTAAGCTTTAAAATGATGTATAACTCAAATCAAATGGACCATCCTAACCTATCTAAATATTGGAAAGAAAGCACAAACTCAGGAAAAGCGTGAACTGAGAAAAGAGGCTCTGAAGTACAGTGTCAATTCAAGCGCTTAATCTTTACCAAACCGTGCTGGCTGTTTGATGGATGGGACACAAAACAGGAAGTAAACCACCAGAGTAACAACAATGATGGGATTATTAGATTAAACTGAAATTAAGCATGCCTCATTAACACATTCTGTCCATAATCACTGCCAACTTTCAAAGCAGTAGCACTATCCTTTTAAAAGTTATTAGAGTTGAAAGTGAAGAGTGTGGACAAGGTTTCTCAGAAATGAAAAAGGGATTCTAAAGACATACCTAATCACACTATTCTACCGAAAAGGTTTGAAATAAACTGCTAAAAAAACACACTTTCCTGCCCGTTTGTAAAAGAAGACCCGCTCTTTCAGAAAATATGAAAAAGTCAAGTTCGTCTATGTTGACCCATTTCACTTATTTTCAGTCCTCACGCAAAATCAGTGTGTGCGACTTTATGTTCGTTTTGAGGTGCACGGTCACATATATATATATATAGGGATACGCATAATATATATACATATATGGGTCAGAATTTTGAACGATGTACGATTAACCCAAAACAACATCAAATTTTCAAAATTGGAATGACCTGAAATAGTATAATTCAAGCTTTAATATGAACCCAATTATACCAGGATCTTCCCAGAGTAACAAGTTTTTATTCACTGCGGAAGTTTACCATGTCCAGAGCAGCGAACGTCCGTGAGGAATAATACGGCACATACATTTGAATACCATTCAACATAGCATGCAACCATCAGATTCAGTTCAGAATCGTAACAAAATATCTGAAGGGGTATGTGTATGTGTTGGCAAAATATTAAGCTTGTACTCTTAATCTGAACGTAATGATAGACAAATGGTGATTTAACCAAATTCGTTATTTCTGTTGAAATATTTCTCTTTCGCTAAACACTTTCTCCAATTTACGCGCATTTTACAAAAAACAAAAAACAAACCACACACACACAATATTTCGACCTCTTATTTCACTATCACATACTTTAATCCTTACTCCCAAAAAAATAAGATTTTTTTTAAAAGATGTATCTGATCTAGGCAGTCTCTATAACCCAACAAACATACCATATTTTTCACCACGGAGGTTCGCATATAGCTCACGGACGTTCGGAACAAGCAAGATACTGAATAATGCAGTTCTCTGGAGTTGGAAACGCATTCTATTCACAACAAACAGCGATTTCATGTCGAGAACAAACTCTTCTGCAAAATTCTGAATATCTATTACCAATGCTCAGTTATAAAAGCTTGTTTCACTTTTCATGCTGAGGAATACCAAAAAAAAAAACACACTTTTTTCCCATCTCTCGTACAAACGTACGTGTAATCTCAGTGACGTAGTCCATCTGATGAAACATTACTCCTTGTCGCTAGTATGTTCCACCGAGTAAATCAGTGAACTCTGTAATTAAAACGACTACCATTTGTAAATTTACATTTCAAGCTAAAGTATCAATGAAATGTCATGTCTTGTTGGTTGTAAGCAGGCCATCGGTAACCTCTGAAAATGAAAAAAAAAGAAGCTATTTTCCACACACACTGCTTTCATAACCATTAGCCAAATATATTGGATGATGTTTTGATGTCCTTGTGTTACACACTGTTACCGAGGAGAATTTTTGTTATTGTATTAGTCAGAAATGATATAAGATTTAAGATTCAAGATTCAAGATTCAAATTTATTTTCACTTCCGTCAAATAAACAAAGAAATTATATACGTTTCATATGTACAAGATATTTGTAATAATTGCAGAATGTGAAAATAAGTAGCAGACGAAAAAAATGAAGCCACAATTATATCTTTGTTAATATATACATAAAGCGGATAATACAAGGTAACTCAGGATGGGGATGGAAATGGAGGGTCCCACTAAGAAGCAAAGCTTGTCCGATATGGGACCCTCAGAAAATACACAAGACAGCAATATAAAACAAAATAAAACGAACCTATGTCAACTGACATGAAATCATAATAATTGGGAAGGGAAAAAAAGGAAAAAAGGGAAAAAACTACAGCACGTGCCATCATGGACGCAAGCAAGCTGGATTCCATGATGTAAAATAAGTGATAAAATATAACCTGGATTGAATATAATGCAAAAATTTGTATACGTAATTATACCGGTACGAATAAAGGAGAAGGAGAGATTAGACACATCCATATACACGGAACACTGACAGGAACATGTAAGGAAGACTTATATTTAAAAAGATAAATTCATAATAATTGTATAATGTTCAAAGAAATGATGACTTGACTGAGATGGTAAACGAACCTAACTCGGTTGGATGTTGTAAGATTTCAATAAAAACAATTTTAATTTATTCTTGAAGGAGTTCAAAGATTGAGCTGTTTTAATATTGTTATGAAGTGAATTCCAGTACTTTGGCCCATCGTAGATGAATGTGTTCTGAGCCAACAAAGTTTTCAGAAATGGCAAATGAAAGTCATTCGATCGCCTTGTTGGATATGTGAACGGATTGATTTCTTTGAAACATTGTTTCAAATATATTTGGAAGATTGTTTTTTTGTTACAGTTATACATAAATTGTCCTAAATTGAACAGATAGAAATCATTAATTTTAAATATTTTATGCTAAAAAAGTGGGTCAGTATGGGATAAAAATGCAGTATGACATATGATACAGAGTGATTTCTTTTCTAACAAAAGTAATTTATCTAAAAGTGTGATGTATTTCCCCACGCGAGAATACTGTAATTTTAATATGGCAATATTAAGGATGAATATAATGTAAGCAGGGACGATAAAGGAAAACAAAATTTAAGCGTATTAATTATGCTAATATTGCGTGAAATAATTTTACATAATACTGTTAATATGAAATTTCCATTATTTCAAGGTTATTATCAACTGATATTAGAAAAATTTTTACATGGGAAACATTTTCGAGTGGAGTACCATCTAAAACAATGTCAACAGGTAATGCCTCAGTTGAATCGCTAAAAAGCATCTATTTTGTGTTTTTTTTTAGATTAAAGCATAACATAGTTGTTTTGATCCACTGGGAAAAATTTTCTAATTCTGAATTTATTGTATTTACAAGGGTAAGAGGATTATTGGGCGAAAAAAAAAATAAATTTGAGTCATCTGCAAAGAAAATAAAAGAAAGAATATCTAGTGATCTACAAAAATCATTTGTGCAAACATTAAACAAAAGTGGACCTAATAAACTTCCCTGTGGAACCCGACATTTATTATTTAACATTTTTCAATTACAACCATAAAGAAAAACATATTGCTTCCTGTTCATGAACTAGTTCCTGAACCACTCCAAGGCCTTCCCACGCACTCCATAAGGTTTGTTACTCGAAGTTTCGTCATAACAAAACAAACTAAGTCCATATAATTTAGATGGATGTTTGTAACTTCGATATTATACAATATGGTTTGTTATAACGAACATTTTGTATCACGTAATTTCAGAGGCTCGTTGTTCATACGGTTGGCCAATCCGAAAATTGATTAAGGTTCGTAAAATCAGGAAGCTTTTATGTTCGGTAAATGATAGAAATCTCATAAGGTTATTCGAAAGGTCTGTGCGTTAATTGGAACAAGAAATAAGGTTCATAATGCAAATGCGGTGAAAAAAAATAACAACCGAAGCCTCCAGATTTAGAAACCTCATGATATTGTTTGCACCTAAACGAATATCGGGCCCATTCCACTTTTAGAATAGCAGACCTTAAGAATAGTGAACCTTAATATTGAATATTCGGATTAACAAACTTTCGGAATATGAACATTTTCAGTGAGGAAACTCCTGAAATAATTACGAACCTTTTTTTTTCATTCCGGATTAACAAACCTTTGGAATAATGAATCGAGGGAATAACGGACATTCAGAGTTACCTCAAACCTGTTACTAAATCATCACTTTTTAACATGTGTTTTCAAAGTACATCCATGCACAAAAATACAAACACAAACAATAACTTGACGATCTCTCTGTCTCTTAAATCTAAAATTACAAAAAAAAAGATATATGAGACAGAATTGTAAATTATTATTGCTTTTCAATGATGAGTACAAAAAACACGATGTCATTGTAAACGGAGGATTTGCGTGTTTTCATCAGAAATATACTGCACTATTTTTATTCGCTTATGACGAAATTTCGATGAATAAAAAATGAACAAAAAACAGCCCCTCCAGAGGAATTCGGTTTAATGGCACTGGTAATTCTTTTCTCTTTGTGTTGGAGCTTGATCCCTGCTCAGTTTTTTTCTTGTTTTCATTCAACTGCTTCCACGTTCTTTTGAAACTTTTACGTTTCTTCTTGCCACATGCCCATTACAGACTTCTTCCGTCATTTCATCATTTTCGTTTCAATGCATTCCGAATGTGACTGCGTAGCACTTTTCGGATTGTTTTAGTTCTTTTTAGTTGCAACATGTTCGGGCTACTTAGGTAATGCGACAAAAATCACTGCGAAAAGAAAAATAAGAATGTACAAAGGCATATAATATATGACAAGTACAGCGAACGTCCGTGATAGAGACCAAAAATAGATGTGTTCTGTTTGAGATGACAGCTACCTATACTCAAAAGATATGCACGGGGAGCATCTGTAACTAAAAAGTGGTACTGTTCCTCTATCTTCTACTATGTAATTCATGGAATTATTCTACCAACGAACATCCGTGGCCAAAACGTTTTCCTTTTGCTATTACAGGTAAATTGAATGCTGAACGTTATTCACTTTTGGGTATGAGAGACTCAGTGATTTAGTAATATTTCAAATAACATTAACTTATCGTACACTGATATATTTGTAATTATCAGAAATTTCCTCTCTCGGACAGAATGTCCTTGATCGAAACTTTCAGAACCTATAACAGTTCAAATTGTCTTCAAAACCTCATCAGAACAAATTAAATACACACAAATTACACATTACGCAAAATTCCAGTTTCCTTTCACTTGATTTTCAGTGTTTAGCTGTGTTTACATAATTTCAGTAGAGGGAATACAAGCGTAAAATTGCAAGTAAATTTTGAGCTGTTTGTTCATCATGATCACATACTGCCTTAGATATTCTGAAACTACTGCTCTAAGCTCATTGTTTACTTTGTAAAACTTTACTTTCCCTTATTTGAGCTGAAAGTTTAAAAAATAAAGAACACTTTCGAGACAAGTTATCCCTATCGGTTGGATTGTTTACGTCACGGACGTTCGTTCTACCACAAGGGTCATGTTCCAGGACGGATAACTTATCGACAGAGAGTACTTCGCCTTCCCAACTCTTTCGAAATTTTGAAAAGGTATTTCCAATGCAAATTATTATAAAATTTACACCATTTCAAAATATGAATTTTTCAGACAGGGAGTAGGATGTGGATTTTCAGAGAAAATATTCAAATTTACTTTGTTCAGAAAGGTCCAAAAACTGCAGATGTGACCCAGTCCGCTCCAAACATGGCATGCAGCTCCTCAGCTAGAGAGCAAAAGGTAAAATGTACCTGTGGCATCAAAGCAAGATGGTGCCCCACTCGATAACATTTTAATCATCACGGACGTTCTTTTTTCTCGGAGTTTCGTCTAAAAATGTAATTTCGGTTCGCATTTCACAAGAGATGGACAAAAACTCAAAATATACATAAATTAGGATCATGTTGCTAGATCTTAGTTGATTACGACACTCAGAGCAACATTGCCAATAACGTTTTAATTGCTGCGATCTTTATTAGTAAATAGCGAACGCACGTCCGTGACGAAAACTGAGTATAATCTTGCATGAAAGAATGTTATGTCCCATGTACATCCAGTTAACGTAATAATATTGCAGAATATCTACATAAGGTGGAACACCAAATTTTCGTATACATTACAGTTCGGACAACAAAGTAGATCTTGCAGCAGCGATAGACAGAGAAGCATCACGGGCGTTCGTCTGTTTAGGACTTTGATATGGTATTTCAATTGTTCTCTCTAATCTTATACGGGCTCATAGAGTTCTCATAATTTTGTGGTACATACCCATGATATGTCAGATTCAGAACACGGTCAGATAATAGATGCCACGTACCTTAAAAAGACACATCATTGGTTTGAAAAACAAAACTTATCGTGAAAATAGCGTTTTTACCGTATTTTTCCGCTTTAAGTCCTTGTCAAATGCAAAATATCCGTCAAAAGTAAACCAATCAATACATTTCCTGAAAGGAAATTTCCCATGTTTTGAGATGACATGAAAGAAACTGGTTTCTTAGATCATCCTGGTGTGTTTCTAAGGTATAGAGTGTCATTAGGTGCGAAAATGGGCAATTGTACATCGTTCAAAATTCTCACCCATATACATGATCGCCATAACCTGTCAATGGCCTGTTACTTATCTGGCTTTTTACAGTGACAGTTTATGGTGTTTCTACATATTCATAATATGAGAAATTAATCACAGTGATATGTTTGTTTGTTTTTTTAGTGTAAAAAGGGGCCTCTTTGAAAGAGTATATTCCGATACACGACTCTGCTCTATCTGTGTCTCATCCAGTGTACCTAATCATCAATCCGAAATGACTATTTTGACACATGTATGAATATGACACAACGTCATGTAAAGCAAGAATTAAACATATCAATACACGGGGTATTTTTTGTGTGTATGTGTGTGTTTGTTTGGGTTTTTTTTTGTTTTTTTTTGTTTTTTTGGGGGGGTAATTTTTTGGGGGGAGCCTGTTACAATATTAACGTGAGCATCATACACAATTTTCCTATATCACAATTTCATATAACCTTGAATACGCTTGAAAATGTTACAATAATGTTTTCTCAATTTTTACATAACTTAAAGAACGCAGAAAAGACGTGGGAACAACAGTGGACCCTCAAATGTTGGCAGACATGATCGAAAGACTTGAGGAGAAAGTACAAAGAAAGATTCTGCAAGAGCTTCTCGGACGCGAACCTGAGGAGGAAAGTGAAATCACGGTGGAATACGCTATCCAAGCTGCGGTTACATGGAACCAACAGTCCTTTGAGATAAATCCAATCATTGAATTGGATTTTGCTCTTGAAAATGCTGGGTGTGATAAGGTTGCTACTGACTTTTTGACAGGTGGTTACATTTTATATCTGATACCTGAACGACATTTGATGCACAATTCTTTCCTTTTTCCCTGATAGCCCACAGTAAATATCGTGTACTTGGTTCGTGATCATTTTGGAATTGGAAACGGCATTTTATTGCCTGATGTCCATGTGAAAAAATAAAATAAAATTATATATATATATATATATATGAGGAGTTTGTTTGCTAAAACCGATAAGTCCATATTTGCCAAATGGAGATATTTGCGATTAAAGGTCAAGAAAAATAAAGAGAATAATAAGAAAAGTTTTGCTTCTTTTGAACATAACTTCAAAAATGTACCTTTATATGTAGTGACCAATATATCATTTAAAAGGTATCATTTTGTACTTTATGACTGAGACCGTACTTCAAAATCTTCAAAACTGGACTTATCGGTTTTTGCAAACAAACTCTTCATATATATTCGCATCGTCATGGCTGGAGCATGTAAATGCATGCAGATGTGCGTGTCCGTGTGTGTGTGTGTGTGTATGTGTTTGTGCTGCAAAGTCTAATTACATGTATAACCTTCAAAATGTGTTGTTTTCTTCATTTTCTACACTGGACATAAAAAATAATAGTTCAAGGCAAAATTTTTCAGGTGATATACAACATGCTCTATAATGATTGTCAAACCGTTAGTATTACCGGAAAGTTGTCACCATATTACATTTGATCAAGGTCTGAGTTTCTTATTAAAGGAATTTCGGTTGTTATTTTATCTGCCTTCAGGGTTTTCGTTATTACTACTGCATAGTACAAAGTATGGGAGTGTACTGCAGTATGCTACTATACATATGAATCATGTGCATAATTTGTGCGTGCGCGTGTGAATGCGCGTGTGTGTGTGTGTGTGTGTGTGTGTGTGTGCATGGGATGGAAGTTGCTTACACTATTTTCTTATTTTGCTTCTGTCTGTTTTATGTTCATTTCTTTTGCCCCATTTAGACACACAAGTGTCATTCGTGGAATTATGGCATACTTTGCGATTTCTTGAGGGTCAAGGACAGTTGGAAGAAATTAGTCAGGTAACGAACGCACTTCTCAAGCCCCCTTTTAGTTCTCGCGCTGCCCAACTCTCCATCAAGGGGGAGTACAAGAATCTGTGCGAGTGGAAGAAGACGTGTCCAAGCTTTTTCCAGAATGCCATCTTCAAAGCAGTGTTGAAGGAGAAGGGGTTGAAATCAGCAGCCGATGATCTCGAAGGTTTGACAAAGTACCTCTTTTTCAGAATAGAGAATATTCTAGATGGGAGTTTGTATGTGTCTGAAAGGTCGTTGATTGATACGTAATATGGATAAACGCTGATGCTTTGAGCATCGTTTCGTTCGAATATGGTATGGTAATGCCATGTATATTTGTGCATAAATGATCTCATGTCATATGAATAAATAGTTTCACAAATCACCAAATGAGTCTAACACAATGTACAAACAAATTTCAATGAAGTAATCAAATCGCTAGGTACAGCCAAAAATCTGAAAGTTTACATGTTTTTGTGGTAATGCAAAATGAAGTCATACCAAATTATGACCATTCCATCATTCTCTGTTTATGGCAGAGTAAAGAAAAGCAATTGTCCTTTCATTTCATTTATCCGTGGTATTCATGTCTATTGATCAGGATCACTGCATGGACACACTCACATACACATCATTAGTTCTTTAAGTTCACTTTTGTACAGAAGGTTCAAATTTGACCAGAATATTGAACTTAACTTTAAAATCTATTTCAAGCTATCATGTTCAAATCACATGCAACTAAATTGTACACTATTCAGCTATGATTCATATCAATGTCAGTGTTATCTGATGGACAGTTTTTGAACTATTGAGGATCAAAAGTGGGAAATGCTTTTGTAACACCTACAAGTAAAGCAGTGGGAGTGACAGATACACACATCCAAACAAACAAGCATACAAACCAATCACAAACCCCGGTAAATAAACACAGGATGTTGCATGGGACGAGGAAGTCGACAAACATTCAGAATGTCACAGCAGCTTGTCTAAGAAAATAAAATCCGTATTTAGGAAATCAAGACAATCACTGGACTTTATAAACATGGTTATGCGATGTACTTAGTGTTTTAGTATAGCGACTAAATAAAAATCTTTTTAACTTGAATTTAAAAGTTCCAATACTGATTGAATTTTTCAATTTAGCAGGAAGGGAGTTCCACATTTATGGTCCACTATGGAATATAGTACTTTGAGCAACAAAAAAAGTTCGCTTTGAATGGATGTGAGTAGACTGTTTTGTTTGCTACTTATGTATTGTGTTATTAGAACAAAATTAATATTGAATACAGAGGGGAGATTTTTGTTATTGTACATTTAAAATGTTCAAGGGTATATATGAATAATTCTGCAGACAATCTACTGTATACAGACAGAAGAGGAGAAAACCAAGAAAATGTGTATTTGAGTCATTCTCGCATGTCTTTTCTACCATATTTGTTCCTAATGTTAATATCAAAGGAGAATTCCGGAAGATTTCAGTTTAAAACACAAATTGATATGATTTTTTTTTATTGTCTTTTATTTTTCTTTTCTTTTGTTAAGATTTCTGTGTGCACAAAACAGACCCATCAAGTGAACTTGACGTGAACATCCTGAAGTGCATTATCTGGAGTTTAAATGACGAGAAAGACGTAATAACATTCCTGACAGAAATATTTGCGCCAGACAAGAAACCCAGTTTGACAGGAAAGCGAGATGTGAAAAAGGCTGCCGTTGTTGAACTGCAGACATGGAGCAAAGGGAAGTTCACGACAAACCCTCTTGTTCTCATCAGCCGCGCATTGGAAAGGAGTGGATTTAAATCCCTGGCTGAAGACTTTTGCTGCGGTAAGAACTCTTCGTACTAGTTTGATCTAAACGCCTGTACAAAGCAAACATTGAATATTCATGACATGTCTATTTGGAAAAATAAAATTAAAACAACAAATATTTATACCTATGTTGTTATTTAAAGAGTTTGTTCGCAAAAAAAAAACACACACACACACGATAAGTCCATTTTTGAAGATCGTGAAGTACCGTCTCTGTCATTAAGTACAAAATAATACCTTTCAAATGATATATTGGTCACTACATATAAAGGTACATTTTTGAAGTTATGGTCAAAAGAAGCAAAATGTTTCTAATTCTTTTTATTTTTCTTTAATCGCAAAAATCTCCATTTGGCAAATATGGACTTATCGGTTTTTGCGATCAAACTCTTCATTTCTTACTCATGTTCGATATAACCGGAATGAATGTGCTCTTCAAAGAGAGTACCTATTTCCCGTTAAAATGTTTTGCCCTCATCATGCTCGAAGCCCCCGCTTTGCAGATCTATTGTGCAATTTTGTGTATGTGTGTTTGTGTCAGGTGGCCCGATCACCTTCCTCGAATTGTGGCAACTCGTACACAACAGCATCCCGAGTGGGAACATAAACGGTCTAAACAATACTGCTAACAAGCTACTAGAAACCAAGGATGACAAACCTAGTGCAGTAACAGCCGACAGCGTGTACGAGAAGTTTTGCAGATGGAAGGCATCTTGCACTACAGACTACCAGTGGGAAGTCATAACAATGGCCATGGAAATGGACGATCTTATGCACAGTGTTGACCACTTGAAGAGTAAGGCATCCTGAAAGGTTTCAGGCAGTAGACACACATATTTTTTTTTTTTTAATGTGTGACACAAAGAATGATTCTTGTTTTAACATCATGTATGTGCAAGATTCTATAAGATTCAATATGAATTATTTTTCATTCTCTTCTCACATAACGATTATATTGTTCTTATCAAAACTTAAGTGTTGCTGTTATCCGTCATTTTGTTTTAGATTTAATGAGATTAAATACACGAGCTTTCCATATTGTTTACAGGATCATAATTTTCGCGATTATTCGGATATAATTTCTGAAGCCATTTTAAAGAAAAGTATTTATCTACACATCACCGACAGTAGAGATTATTAACATTACCATTGCTTCTATCTGTGAGCAGGGTATCGTCGAGAACAGCAATCCTTGTCAGATGTTGAACTCGAGCACATTTTGTGGAATCTACGTAATTTCAGCACGGACAATGATCCAGGCTACCTTGCCAAACACGTGCGTACTATTCTTGCCAAGCTTGGACTCCGAGAAGTTGTGAACAGAATCAAGAAGAGCGATGAAATGAACGCAACTATTGAAGAGGCAAAATCAATTCTTTTACGTTGGATGTCGCCTGGTGCACGAGGGACGAACTGTGTCGTGCTGTTAGCTCTATCACTCGAGGGGGCTGGCTTTTCTCCAATAGACAGGGAATTTTTCATTGGTGAGCACTGAATCTCTTATAGATCGTCCACTAAACAGGCCGATGCACAGAGCAAATCATTTATAGAGTCATGATGACGTCAAAGCGGTCTGAAGGAACAAAGCTAGTGTCTCCTATATTCTCATTAATTACGAACGAACATGTAATAAGAAAGATTTTGTTCTCATATGCTGCCGGAAGAAAGACAAAGTATATCTACATGATGAATTCTTCAGTTAGAAGAAAAAAAAAAGTAGGTTCCTATGAATTATTTCTACTTTTGATAATCCAGCTTATATTCTAATAAACAAATATCGTTATTACATACAGTTGACCGAGCCCTCAAATTACCCGTGGATCTTCGCGGCATATCGCGCCTCCTCACTTCAGTGCACCGCCAAAAGCTCTCACAAGCTATTCAGAGAAATTCGGGCAAGGTTCGTGTTGCCGCTGAAGAAGACAAAGCCACCCTCTTCGATACGACTTCAATGCTTCAAGAATGGAATGGCAGCCAAAGATGCAGTAACTACGAGAAAAGATGCAAATTGAAAGACGCTGTTATAAGCATCGAAAGGAACGATATCGCAGGTATTTAAATGCTATTATATTGTACATGTGATCTTGCGTTAAACAGCTTAATGATATCTCTTACATCATTTATGCTTCAAACTGCATCATAGCTCATCAATCAAAATCATCGTAACTCTATGGCCCTCTACCATTAGACATATTAATATGTATTATTATATTCCACATACTAAGAATCTTGCTATAGGATTGGCCAGGAGCTGATCACGTGATAAAGCGTAGGTTTGCCCATCACATCACCTGAGAATAAAAGTTCGTTACACTCTATGATGATAGTCATTTTGTTTCGCTGATCGCTTAGTCCACACAGTCCTAACGCGTGACATAACTTGCAATTTTGAGTACGCGCGAAATAAAAGTGCGTTGCACTGTCATCTATCATTTAATCTCGGTCAAGTGATAGACCATAATTATGTGCAGTGCAACCAAAGAGGTTCTATAATTATGTATATAGAGCGCGCGCTCGCGTATAGAAGGGGGCCAATTGAACGACCCGCCGCCATTTTCAAAGAGGTCGACTACCAGAAGCCTGAACCCGGAAGTGCATCTAGTAATACACGTAAAGTACAGCTTCGAAGATGGGGTTGGGTTGGAAAAATCGTTCTAATTTTAAGAAAAATCAATATTTGTCCATATGCCTCCGGATTTTATAAGAGAGATACATTCTCAACGCAGTATACGTCTTTTGCTTTAAAAAAAAGGACTTTCTCTAATGTGTCAAATATGTGCCTTAACAATAAACATGAGGCCAAAATTGCCAAACAGGCATTCTTGCATTCATACCTCATATAAAGATTGCACGCGCCACTGTTCAATGGTCCCCGTTTTCATTTGTACGCACTGAATAGTGAGCGCTTAGGCCTACTCTATTACATATAGAACCTCTATGAGTGCAACGCATTCTTATTTCGGTGCCACGCTGGGCGTGGAGCAAATTCATTCTTCTGTCATCTACGCGCATACGTCCAAAGTAAACTACGTAGCCTTAGCCTATGAACGTAGCCTAAGCCTATCTTTCCTCAGCTGCGCTTCGGAAAGAAAGCTACATCCTGATCGCCTCGGAAGTGATAGTTTGTCCCATCACCTTTACCAACGTTGGTTATTTGCTTAATATTCGTCATTTACATATGAAGAGTTTTTTTCGCAAAAACCAATACGTCCATATTTGCCAAATGGAGAAATTTGCGATTAAAGGTCAAGAAAAATAAAGAGAATAATAAGAAAATGTTTGCTTCTTTTGACCATAACTTCAAACATGTACCTTTACATGTAGTGACCAATATATCATTTAACTCTTTATGTGCCATGGTGGAAACCCATGTGTGCCACGTTATTCTGAGACAGGAAGGTAGTCATGCTCTGAGAAAGAATTCTGTTTTTCCAATTTGTATAACTCCTACAAATTTCTATTAAGACGGGCATACTAGTAGGCATAGTTAAAGAGGAATGCCAAGCTTTGTTTCGATATGAATTGTATGACGAATCTATTTTCAATTTTTCTTTTGAATGACTTTTGCTTGTAAAGCTGTGACAAAAACTTTGAATGTACGAGCAAATCTAGTTGGGAACATTGATAGTCAATCACCACATAGAATGCAAGCCGTATATGAGAGGAACAAAAGCACGAGAGACGCTTTCATTGTGCCGCGGGATTAGCAGATTAGTGATCTATCGATCGGTTTTGGCGGCTTTGTTTGTTGAGCAGAATATGCGAAGTTGGCACGCCGTCAACTGAGTCGGACGTGCGAACGTGGCACATAAAGAGTTAAAATGTATTATTTTGTACTTTATGACAGAGACCGTACTTCAAAATCTTCAAAAATGGACTTATCGGTTTTTGCGAACAAACTCTTCATATTTAGAATATGCATGAATATCATTTTTCATAATAAGTTTTGCACAATTATTTTTCATGTTAAAAACGAAAGTAAATTAATGAAATGAAATGAAATGGAACACGTATTTAGATTGCTACTCAGGAAAAGAACTCATTTTGCATGTTTGTAATTAAGGGCTTATTCAAATGGAAAGGGCTGGGTCATCCGACATGGACTGGTAAGCGCAGAGGTTTTGAGCGCCCTTCTTCAGACATCCCATTGTAAAGTCATTATTACTTTTACTTGTCAGCGTCATTAATATCATTTTCATGATATTTTTTTCAGAATATTAAATATTTTCGTTGTCATTAGTCTTAACTCTTCGTGTGCCGTGGTGTAAAATCCGGATTGAATTATCTATGATTTCACTTTAAAAGGAAAAAGCAATAATAGAATACACAGTGTTCCGGTTTATAGGTATGTTGAATTGGACTGAACTGAATTAAACACTTTTTATTAAAATTAAGTCTCGCAGCCAAAGCCTGAATCTCACAATTTTACAATCATAATCATAAAAACAGATTAATTTCAGTGCCCAGTAAAGACAATGATATGTCATGAAGAAATGATATAAAACAAATGGTGGTTATTTGTGGCAAATCTCGACAGAAATAGTCAATCAGTGAGGGTACCGGCCTAATCCGTATTAGAATTCTGACCTACTTTGGCAAAAGGAAGGAACTGACATTTTTATAGACATTGACATTTTCCAATGATTTGGCATAGATAGCTATAATACTTTGGCAAAAGGAAGCAAGTGACATATTCATGATATGATTGTCACATGCTTCCTTTTGCCAGATTTTTCATGTTTGCTACAAATCTATAAGGATATACAAATCTATAATATTTCGGCAAAAGGAAGCGAGTTACAGCCTCATGATTGTCAGGTGCTTCCTTTTGCTAAACCCAAAATACTTTGGCAAAAGGGAGCAAGTAACATCCTCATGATATGATTGTCACTTGCTTAAGAATTCCTTTTGCCATTTTTTGTGTGTTTGCTGCAAATCTATAATATTTCGGCAAAAGGAATCGAGTTACAGCCTCATGATTGTCAGGTGCTTCCTTTTGCTAATTTTTATGTTTGATACAAATCTATAATACTTTGGCAAAAGGAAGCAAGTGACATATTCATGATATGATTGTCACATGCTTCCTTTTGCCAGATTTTTCATGTTTGCTACAAATCTATAATACTTTGGCAAAAGGTAGCAAGTTACACAACAATGAGTTTCAATGGAAATTTCAAAATTCTTCGAACTGTCATTAATGCATCACCATATGACTTGCACGAATACCGGCATTGTTTCTCTTCACAAATTTCCATGTTGAAGGGCCTACCCAAAACATATTTTCTTTATTTGTAGCATGTACTCGATGTCACTTGCTTCCTTTTGCCAAAGTAGGGCAGAATTGTTTTTAAAAAAAGGAAAACAAACAAACAAACGAGGAAAAGATTACAAAAGCTATATTCTGTCAACATGGCAACACACTTCAATGCTGAAAAAATACCGGTACTAATACAACTGATAACTAGACTTGAAATTTGTCAAGACTGACAAATTAGGTGATCCGATCTTTTCGAAAATCAATGATTTGAGTCCTGATCCCAAAATTCATGACCATACAGGTTTCATCTGTGCTTAGGGGACATTGCAGCCGTGTGATGTTTGGAATCTCATTTAGAAAAGCGAGTCAGACCTGCCATCTTTGGCACCGAATTCCGTATACACTAACGAAGATACAAAACGAAGTATATTTGACCCTTGACCCCACTTTGCACACCCAAGATGGCATCTGAGCAAAAAGTGGTTATTTTGTGAAATGATTCTTGTAACATGGTTTTTGCGTGTGCAAAATATGGGAAAGATAAGACTTGTATTCACCAAGATACAGGATAAAACATTTATGACCTTTGACCCTAATTTACAAACCCAAGATGGTGTTCGATCAAGTAGTTGTTATTTTATGAAATAATATACGTGACATGAACTAAACATGTGCAAAATATGGGGGTGATAGGGCCTGTTTTTCTTGAGTTATTGCAAAGAAAGTCACAGAAAGAAAGACATATGTCCCGACGTTGAAGCTAAGCTTCCATTTCAACCAGGTTTTTTGACGTAATCCTGACATCCAATGAAAAAAATAGGGTACATTGCCGATAGCCCAAAGTCTCAGCTACGACATACTGAAATCTGGGAGAAATTCACAGAAGGATAAGTGAGCTAGTGCTCGAAAAAGATAGTCATGTCAATTTTCGATTCCAGAAAAACTGCACAAATAGAGATAACACGTATACTGGTCAAATTTCACTAGGTTACATTCAATCCATTTTTACGAGGTGAAGACATCATTTGATTAAAACTTTGATTAACAAACCTTAAAGAGTATTAAATTGGCTATAACGTACTAAAATCTGGGAGAAATTCACCGAAGCATAAGTGAGCTAGTGCTCGATAAAGTCAATCATGTCAATTTTCACATCTAGAAATATTCCCTGCCATAGAGATAACACGTCATACCGAAGATAAAGAAAGAGGTACATATGACCTTTGACCCCGCTTTGCACAGACAAGATGGCATCTGAGCAAAAAGTGGTTATTTTGTGAAATGATCCTTGTAACATGGTCTTTACGCGTGCAAAATGTGGGAAAGATAGGACATGTATTCACTAAGATACAGGATGAAACATTTATGACCTTTAACCCTAATTTACATACCCAAGATGGCGTTTGATCAAGTAGTTGTTACTTTTTGAAATAATGTACGTGACATGAACTAAACATTTGCAAAATGTGGTGGTGATAGGGTATGTTTCTCTTGAGTTTTTGCAAAGAAAGTTGCAGAAAGAAAGACATATCTCAATACATTGAAGATAAGCTTTAATTTCAACCAAAATTTTCGACGTGATGCCGACGTCGTATGAAAAAACAGAGGGCACATAACGATAGCCCAAAGTCTCAGCTACAACATATTAAAATCTGGGAGAAATTCACCGAAGCATAAGTGAGCTAGTGCTCGACAAAGATAGTCATGTCAATTTTCATTTC
The DNA here is from genome assembly GCF_040938485.1 of Diadema antillarum. Classification (NCBI taxonomy): domain Eukaryota; kingdom Metazoa; phylum Echinodermata; class Echinoidea; order Diadematoida; family Diadematidae; genus Diadema; species Diadema antillarum. The sequence goes on along the minus strand of NW_027272108.1, from coordinate 232,296 downwards.
CAGAAAAACTGCACACATAGAGATAACACGTATACTGGTCAAATTTGACAAGATTACTTTCAATCCATTTTTACGAGGTGATGCTATCATCCAATCAAAATGTTATTACATTAATGAAAAAACATTTAATAAGCTACAACATACTGAAATCTGGTTGACAATCGGCAAAGGATAAGTGAGATATGCTCGAGTGAACTTGAAATTTGATAACGTCATTTTGAAAATTTACTTTTTTATCTTATTAAGAAATTTGATATCTTTTAATCATTTTTCCAGCATCGCCAACCCATGAAATGACATGCACAACGCATCAGCTTTCAGAATATGTAAAGAAAATGGGGGGTCACTGTCCATCCTGACGAGTAAAATCGGATTTAAAATTGGCGGTTTTTTGGCATTGTTGCACTGTATATCGCCATTGACGCGCGCGCGGAATTTCAACTTTGACGGGCCCGTATGACGTCATATTGAGTCCGATTGACTAGAAACTTGGTAAAATATATTCCTTGACATTTCAGGCATCCGATAAGTGTAAAAAACGGGAAATTTCTGTTGCATATGAGCTATGCGTGCGTATGTGCGCGCGCGTACGCGTCCGTCCAATTTTTTTCAATTTTTCAAAAAATGCTCCAAATGGTCTGAAACGTGTGCAAAAAAATGAGCTCGATTTGAGCATACAAATATTTCAACGCGCGCGTACGCGCACGTTTTAAGAGAAAATATGAATTTTGAGAATATGAGTAGAATGCGCATAACTTGAAATACATGTGACTTAAATTTCATTGAAAAAATCTATTCCATTGATGAGATATGATTGAGAATGTGTTTTCATATAATGACGTCATAGTGACGTCACGGTCGACTAATCAGTATGATTTTATTAGTCCCGTCGTCTTTGGGACATGATATATATATGTGACAGTGCACCTCAAAACGAACATAAAGTCGCACACACTGATTTTGCGTGAGGACTGAAAATAAGTGGAATGGGTCAACCTAACCGAACTTGACTTTTTCATATTTTCTGAAAGAGCGGGTCTTCTTTTACATTATGCTAAAATTTGGGATCATAAAACGGGCAGGAAAGTGTGTTTTTTAGCATTTTATCTCGAACATTTTTGATAGAATAGTGTGATTAGGTGTGTCTTTAGAATCCCTTTTTCATTTCTGAAAAACCTTGTCCACACTCTTCACTTTCAACTCTAATAACTTTTGAAAGGATTGTGCTACTGCTTTGAAAGTTGACATTAATTATGGACAGAATGTGTTAATAAAGCATGCTTAATTTCAGTTTAATCTGATAATCTCTTCACATATGTGACCCTGCACCTCAAAACAAACAAAAAGTCGCCAGACATGAATATTTAGTTAAGACCATATTCTGAAAGAGCAGACTTTAAGCTTTAAAATGATGTATAACTCAAATCAAATGGACTCTCCTAACCTATCTAAATATTGGAAAGAAAACACAAATTCAGGAAAAGTGTGAACTGAGAAAAGAGGCTCTGAAGTACAGTGTCTATATTCAAGCGCTTAATCTTTACCAAACCGTGCTGGCTGTGCGATGAATGGGACAAAAAACAGGAAGTAAACCACCAGAGTAACAACAATGAAGAGATTATCATATTAAACTGCAATTAAGCATGCCTCATTGACAAATTCTGTTCATAATTAATGTGAACTTTCAAGGCAGTAGCACTATCCTTTCAAAAGTTATTAGAGTTGAAAGTGAAGAGTGTGGACAAGGTTTTTCAGAATTGAAAAAGGGATTCTAAAGACACACCTAATCACACTATTCTACCAAAAATGTTCGAGATAAACTGCTAAAAAAACACACTTTCCTGCCTGTTTTATGATACCAAATTTTAGCATAATGTAAAAGAAGACCCGCTCTTTCAAAAAATGTGAAAAAGTCAAGTTTGGCTAGGTTGACCCATTTCACTTATTTTCAGTCCTCGGGCAAATCAGTGTGTGCGACTTTATGTTCGTTTTGAGGTGCACAGTCACATATGGTATAAGTTTGAAATTGATAGAAAGAGCACTTTCTGAGCTAATCGATACACAACTTTTCTCCAGAAATAAAGAAAGAAGAAGAAGAACAAAGAATCCGTACTGATACAGAAGGTGATCCGAGAGGATACTCGGATCACCTAATTCAACTTTATTAGTGAGGGGACCAGCCCAATTCATGCTCAGATTACTCTATTAAGAACAAAAAGAGGGGGAAAAAAGATTAAAAGGGGGAAAGAAAACAGAGTTCACTGTCAACGGTCTACAATGTCATGTCATCACACATCTGATTGCTAAAAAATAACGTTATCATTTCAATAATTTTATTTTAACAAAAATCAAAATTGAATTAACACACCCGCACATCACATTGATACCGTGCGCAAATCAATATCAAATAAATTTCATAAAAACTGAATAAGTTAACTCAATATATTGTCTGTTGAGAATGAGAAGGGCGCTAAGTGGTCATGAACACTATGGGTTTAGTGGCAACTTAACGCCCTTATCATTCTCAGCCGACGATATGTATATGTACATATATATCTTCATCATCATGCCAGCCCATCGTTAAACAAATGTTTTCAAGTTTTCCAATATTCTGCTAGTAATAGAAACGATAGATCTTTTCATTTTTCCGTTCTATTCAGTGTATAGCAAATTAATTCATAAGAGGTCTAATGCATTCAATACTCCGTTTATTGGAATATAAGAATTTCAGCAAATTATTGCATCTATTTCTCTACAGTTGAGATAACTACCCAGCAAACACAGAACGTTTTCAGAACGTTTCCTAAACGTTTTTTGAGGTTCTGTACGTCTTCGTATAAAATGGACGTTTTTAAAACGTACATACAACGTCAAAGTGGGGACTTAGCATTTACCGCAAAGCGCAGGTATTTTGGAAAACCGTTTAAAAACGTCAATGGACGATACAAAACGTTTTTATTATATCTGCAACGTCTTCGTCCTTTGTAAACGTCCACAAAACGTTTTTATTAGGTCTGCTACGTGTTCGTCATTGGTTTCTTTATCATGAATATTCATTCCTAATTATGAATATTCAAATCAAGGTGTGTGTGATCTGATTGTAATTACCATGTCTTCATGCATTACAACATGTTGGTGGTATATAAAAGAATGTGATACAGATTCAATTGGGAATAGGGTGTAGTATAGGTGGTAGGACATTAAGGTTAGGATAGGGTTATATAGGATTAGGATTAGGATACATTAATCTCAGATTGTGCCTATATAATCTCATAACAATGTTTTAAATACCCTATAAAAATAAACATTAGACATTCTTAGAAGTTTTTCTGGACGTTCTAGACGGATATGCAAGGTTCTCTAAACGTTGTGGAAAGGGTCATAAGACTTTTTAGACGTTCTTAAAACGTTTTTCGAACGTTCCAGACGGCTTTCAAAAAATTTCAGGACGTCCGCAGAACGTCCACAGAACGTTTTGAATATTCTTAAAAGATTTTTCTGACGTCTATAACGTTCAAGAGGTTTTCTGCAGGTCCTTAAAAATTCCGAAAGGTTTTTTATTGGTTTTCTAAACGTTTAAAAACACGTCTTATAATGTCCATATGTAACGTTTTAAATTCGTCGTTTCAAAAAAACGTTCTAAAAACGTTTTGACAAAACGTCTAAATGACGAACTTGGATCGTTTCAAGAACGTTTAGAAAACGTTCTAGTGTTAGCTGGGTAAAGATTGTCGTAAAACGTGTGTTTGATTGGGAGAAAATTTGTTAATAGTCTTGCTTTTAATATTGTTTAATCGACTTTCTCCTGCAGTAAATAACCTGTACGACCTATAATTTTGTACCTTTGCAGACATTCTATCCGGGCAAACTGTTCCAGAAGAAAGTACAAGAAAGAAGGACAAGTCGAAAAAGGATCATGTAGGTGAGTGCCATATAATCTGTGGTTTATATGACCGTTTATATATTATCCTTTAGAGTTGTAATCAATTTCCTTATTTTCTTATTTAGTTTTATACAACACAATAAATAAAAAAGAAGTAAAGTCTGTGAAATATTTATACTCATTTTTTTATATATATTTTCACCGTTTATATATTATCCTTTAGAGTTGTAATCAATTTCCTTATTTTCTTATTTAATTTTATACAACACAATAAATAAAACAAGAAGTAAAGTCTGTGAAATATTCATACTCATTAAATGCGAATGTACCTAATTTTAGATAATTATGCGCATATTCATAATTTACAGAAAGGGATACTACAACGAAAGTTATTGCAGTACCTTATTTTATTTTTTTTTATTGTTAAATTCTAAAGTTAGGTGAAATGTTTACGTGTATGTTCATTTCGAAAAAAAATGAAATAATGTTTGAATTGAGCGAATTGAATTGAATTGTTACACTTTGGTATTAGAGGACCCTCTATATAACATTACTTAATTCCTTTTTTATGTCATGGTCCTTGCCTACCATAATGTTTGATAGAAAACACTCTTAAATAGTCTTTTCTAATATTGCGAGTGGTCTTTGACAAAACACTGAAACATGTACTTAAATTCTTTCAGAAAACGCCACCATCAACGTGTTATCTACTGCTGAGCTAAAGCAATTGACAGCGTACGTAATTCCGCGACTAGCAAGCAAACTGTGCAAGAAACTGAACATTGATAACGCAGAGAAACGTACTGGTGAGGTGCTACAGATACTTCTGGAGTGGAGAAAGCGAGAAAATGCAAAAGAACATCAATCCAAGCTACGAGAGTTGCTGTCAAGTGCATTGGATGAGTTAGGCTTCAGTGGTAAGAAAAGATGCACATAATAATGACCTTTTTCGGGGTGGGATATCACGTATTCCATATTATGTAATGCACCGCGCAGCATTGTTATATTTAATCACCGTATAAATAAATAAATGTTGAGCTCTATAACTCGTGCGGCTATCAATGCCCTCCCAACGGCAGACAACCTCAGCAGATGGGGCAAAAAGCTAAACATCCGCTGCACATTATACGGAAACCACGAAACCCTGTTGCACATTCTCAATAATTGCAAAAGTGCACTAGAACAGGGTAAGTACAATTATCGACATGATAGCATCTTGCAGCACTTGGTCTCCTTCTTAGGCAAAGTGAAAACCTGAAAAATACGCCTCATTGCTGCTCGACATTGAAAACCAAGGATACTCATGTGAGCTAATCTGTTTCGAGATAGGATCCAGGGGACTGGTGACCAAGGAAAACAAACGTCAACTCACTGAGCTGTCCAAGTTTGTAAGGGATATTCGAAAAGTTCAGGATCGTATGAAAACCAGAACTCGTCAAAAGTATTGCTATTCTTACCTCGTTTGCCATTTACAATGCACGCAACGAACCCTCCTGGACAAAACCGGCATACCTCCAGCCTGCAACTGGTAAGGCTGTACGTGTTTCTATGTACACACACACACACACACACACACACACACACACACACACACACACAGATATAAACACACACAAAATAACACACACACTCATAATCACACACACTAACCACGTACACTCATCTCACACACTCATACATGATTATAAATGCACAAAACACATGTATGTATACATATACACACAAGAGCAGGCCAATGACCTAATTGTGCGGACCTAGGGCTGGCATTATAATCACATGGCTCTGGCGAGCATTGTAGATTGATTATTAATTATAGGTCAATGATACTGATTATCATCGATAATACGTACCCCTAATCCGTATTGCATATGTTGCGCTCCATATCAGTATTCTGTAATGAATGTGTTTTACCTGTAATGAATAATGAATGGATTTTGTATTGTATTGTAGGTATAGGGTAATAAGATTATGTATTTTAGATTCTGGTAAAATATTTTTGGCATACATTGTCAAAGATGATTAGTGAAGCGATGTTTTGTTTAAACATTTATTGCATTTCGGGAACTTACACAACTGGATTATTTCTATACTTTGTATCTGTATGGTTTAAATTCGGGGTACAGTGTTTTCCCCTTGTGATGAATAGTATGATTTTAACGACACTTCGTTTGCGACCAAGTAGAGATGAGGGCCATGGCGTGTGTTTGTTGTTGCTGTTCACTTGTTATTTTTGATATCGTCGTCGTTGTTGTGTGTTTGTTTGTTTGTTTGTTCGTTCGGTCGGTCGGTCGGTCGAGGCGAAGTTTCGATACAGTGAGACAAGGATTCCAGTCCCGGGACATAACTGTGGCGGGAATCCACTTTGTGAGATATAATTTCTTAAGTAGGCTTTACATCTTATGAGTGTTTCATAGTTATTGCGTTAACTGTAATAAGTGTATTTTTGTATTATAATACATTCATATTACATGCTCATGCACAAAAAATTATTTACAGGCCGGTCATGTTCATTTTCATTTTCCCCTGATGTCTTGTTGAATATGCGTAAGATTTATAAATCATGTTTATTATACTTTTCTTCCAGTCGGAAAATTTCTCTCTTTTTTACATAGTATTGGACATGAAATAAGATTATGTTGGATGGATTAAATGAAATTTATTGGTAGTGTTGGTAGTTTTGTATAATTGAATGAGTGATCAAAATTATTTTGGGTGTGTGTTTTAGATTAAATGTATTTTGAGATAATTTCGTTTTACATTTATATCCTGAACAGCTGAACAAATGTATTACGTTTGTTTGTAAATGTACATAAATGTATATATTTGTGTCCTTGCCAATTGTGTTGTAATGGATCGGGTCTATTATATTTCTTTCCATGTACTAACCTAGGGTTGTTTATTACATGCTTTTATTTGTGTAGAAATAAAGTATGTTATTTATAATTATTTTCAAAAGAGGTGGTGCATAGTAATAATTCCATAGTAGTACTTCCATCCTTTATGGACTCTGATGTATCAAAATTTCCTGCGTATTTTATAAAATGTATGTACATTGTAGTAATTCACCCTAATCGGTCAATACAGTTGCACGTATACAACAAGGGATTTTTGAGCTTGCAAATCTGCCTTTGGTTTTCTAAGAAAGCAATGACCTGGGAGTATGATTTGCTTCACAAATGTATCAAAGCGAAACGCATATGAACGATTGAATTAATGAAGTCGATGTATGTTAAATTCGTAGAGGCATTTTCTACTACTCCAAATTACGCAGCAAAGTCTAATCGTCATTTCGTTTATATCGGAAGTAGGTTCCTTTCTGATATTTACCGTCAGGAAAATGAAGGCAATTTTGATTGATCAAGATCTTGAGATGGGCATACATGAACAGAGAAATAAATGTGTAGTATCCTTCTCTCAGCATAAGTATACAGATAAATATATTCTATATACAGATATGTATATAGTTATGCATATATATATATGTATATATATTGAGACCTGGATGTATTGGAATAAATGAAATCGTCACTGCTCTGTTACAGTGTAGTGACATTACAGTACTCAATTCATATAAAAACAACCTTCGATCATTTTAGAATTCATCAGTTTCTGAAGTGATTACGAAACAAGAAATGTGCCATTCTAGTGCTCGATTTTTCTCGAAACTAATTGGTTAAAAGAACTCTATGGTATCCAGTGGTATCAGATAAAATAATAATAATAATAAAATGTCACAATACCTGCTTTTTCAGTTTCTATCCTTGCTGACATCGAGCTGAAAACTCTAGGAGAAAGTTTACCCCTCGAACTCCATGGCCCTATCATCAACAAGCTCGGCTCGGGAATGCCAATTAACAGTAACAAGCTGCTCCCATTCCTCACTGATTGGCGTGATGCCAAATCAAAGGACGAAATTTCATCCTTGGAGTGTCGCATATACCTTCATAATATATTGGAGTCCATCCCAGCACCAGTGGGTAAATATACCGTTGTGTGTGTGTGTGTGTGTGTGTTTGTTTGTTTGTTTTGGTTTGTTTTGGTTTTGGGGGGGGGGGGGCTATAGGGCCTTTGTTTGTTTGTTGTTGTTGTTGTTTTTTGTTTGTTTTTTGTTTTTTGCTTAAGCCTCAAAGATCATAAACCTGGATTTTCAGACTATTTAAAATCTAATTACTAAAGGCAGTGGTCAAACCAGTTTAACCGAAAAAAAAAACCAGAAATATAATCCAACACTAATACAATCTGTGTACAGTGTAGTAATGAATTATGTTTGGCTACAAAAATACATCACAAATATTTCCCTGAAATCTTTATTTTCCCCCTGCGTGTATTTCTTTACTGATATTTTCATTTCATGTGTTACTACAGCATTCGTTCCACTCCCGGTGGCCAAAACCCACGTGTACAAAGTCGAGCTGGTGGATGTAGCCTTCCACCTCCTCATGCAGGACGTATACCCTCTGGCAGAGGCACTTGGAATCAACCGTAACGAGCTTCCAAAATACAGGAGTCTTCATGACTTCAATAGCGGCACGCTTTTCCTCGTGGGAGAATTATACAACACCTTGAAGACACGCAAGGCATTTGCTGAGGCTCTGTGGAAAGAACTTTACTATGATGTTGCTAAATATCTGTCCTTAGGTATGTAACATTTACGCACTTTGATGAAGTGGCATGAAATGACGTTAATGAATTAAAGGAAGACAATAACCTCTGAAATCAAAACTAATGCAACTTTTGGGATGAGAGACTGCTGTTTGAAATGCTCTGGCTCCTATTTTGATCATTATTAAACTAGTTATTACAGTACTCTTTTATGCTATAACACTGTCCAATTGTTAATTATGGTTACAAATTCAAACGATAAACAGATACTTCAGTATTCTGCTAACAATAAACGTTAGAGGCTTAAAAGTCACTAATATTAATTATCATTCGTGTCATTCTTCATTCTGGTAATATCAACTCTCAGCGTTCCTCCTGTTCAAGTTGTTGCTGTTTGGCGGAAAAAGAAAAGTTAAATCAATAATTATTAACATCATTTACATACATGTTTGAAATGTTTATCAGATTACGAACTTAGTTACACTGACATGCTTGCTATGACCTCTGAACTGACGGACGAGGAAATGATGACGGAGCTTCCGCAGCATCTGGGAATGAGGGACACTGACGTGACATCCTGTCGAGATGAGATGGGGAGCTTTAGTAGACTCCAAATGTTCAGACTTTGGAAGCGAATGGTCCACTCTGTGCCCTACAATTACCAAGCTACGCTGGATAAGGGTCTTCTCTCACTGGGATTCAAACGAGCTGAGGCGTTTGAGACCCCAGGTTGGTTACTTGTGAAGTTCTGCGAAGAATCTCAATCAAGGCCCAATATTCTTTTTTTTTCTTTTTTTTTATTAGTCCATGATCCAATTTCTTCAGGGTAGAATTTTACCGTTGTTTCATTGATTTAAAGGAGAACAATGGAATCTGCAGTATCGCGATATTGCAGAGTTAAAGTTAACTCAACTATGTCAGGGAAGACAGATTTGTAAAACAACTTGTCCGATGATGTTGGGGTCGAACAGGATAGCAGCTTTTCAAATATGCCCTTTATATCACCCGGGAATTCGAGAATCTATGCCCTGCCATTCCCTCGTGCAAAATCAACAATGCAGTATTGAAATGACAAATTGCAGTTTAGAACCGTCCCCACTCCAACATAAAGGATCAGGAGTCAGAGAGAGAGAGAAAAAATCTAGTTTCTGATAGTAATGATATTAATGGAGAGGTCCTATTATTTTAGGCATAACATATTCTGTGTATTATATATACTTGAGATAACCATATCACACAAGTGCGTTGAATTTGCATAATCATGTTTCTGAAGACTGAACTGGGAGTAATAAATCAAGAAAAATTGTTTCAATTTTGCGAATTTTAATTTTGCTCTAGAAGACATTATGACTTTGAATTTGATGTTGGAATGTTCCCCAGGGTTTGTGATATTTTTCAAAGATAGTCGTTCTTAAGAGCATCACCAAATTTGTGTCAGTTTTAACTATACATACTAAGTGCTACAAAACATGACATCTGCCATAAGGATTATCCCGAGTGAGTTTCGTACAGATAAACCCTTCTGCAAAGGAAGGTTTCCAAGTTCGGCATTATTCTGTTCATGGTAACACGATGTATCTGCACGATATACTACTATACAGTACACATTTTGTTCTCCCTCCAGCTCTCTCCTTAGCAAACTAGAGATACTTCTTTCTGCCATCAGTCTTACTGTTCAATGTGGGAGCACCGCGAAATTAAAGCACATTTGAGATTTTTTTATTAATGAAATGGAAAGTTTAATTGTAAAGATGGTGAAACTCCATTTGCTCCAATCTGATTAAAATTTTAAAGACTATAAGGAGACATGGAATAACTTCAAAAATTATACTGATTTCTTATGTAACACATAAAGTGAGGTAGCAGTTTAGAAAAAAGTATTGTGTACATTTTGTTCTCTGCAATGACGAATTTAATTTGAAATGTCTATTTATCCATTTTATGATCAAAATCTTTAATTTCCTACTCAAAATCCCTTAGAAGAAAGCAACCGACATTGAACATAGGTAAACCTTTACTGCCGTAATCAATGCCCCTTCACCCATAAGACGATATATAGCCAAGCGCAATAGAGCTTGATAAAATATCGACAGACCCAGGGATAATTCTGAAACTAACGCCCAACTACTATTAGTTCTAGTCTAACATGCCTTCGCAAACACTTTCCTGAAAACACTTACGCACATTATAGGACCTTCACACCCAAACACACAGACAGAGAGACAGACATAATGTCTTTTGTAGTTCCATGGACCGACAGAGAAACACACACACATAGACACAGATAAATTGCAATTATTAGATTGACTCGCAGTTGATTATTCTGGGTCAGTTGTATGTCAACATGCTCCCCTAATTACAATGTGCGGGCGCTTTGCTGTTATATTTCGTTTTGCTTTACTAGTATTGTTTTATTTCATTCTGTATCAGCCTTGAACACGTCCTTGGCCAGCCCTCAAAAAGAGGAGATTTCGCCATCAGCCGAGAACGCGGATCCTGATGGGGACCATGTCCTTTACGAACTTCTCTTTCACGACGTCCGTGGTTCCAACGATGAGCAACGAAAGAATGAAGGCCGTGAACTAATCAAGACGTGGCTTTCCAATCAAAAGAAGCCTCGTAACGCTGAACTTGCTCAGAGAGTACGTGAAAATGACAAAGTCCTCGAACGTGGTTTTGTTGAAGTAGCACGTGAAATGATGGCTATTGGGTATCATTTAATGACGGCAAAATCGTTGAGATCACGGAGAGGATTTTGGAGAAAGTCCAAAATGGTACTGAAAGGGGAAACCATGAAGTAATCTCTTCGGCCAGAGGGAGCACTGTATCTTTTCTACAAATTAAATTTTTTAGTCCTGTCACGCCATTGTCAATCTTGTATTCAAACGATTTTGAAAATTGACATAGGTTAGTCACTTAACAAGTAGGTACTAGACGTGCGTTATACCTGCAAGAGAAATATCAATTTACACGAAGAGCCATGCTCTAATCCCCACAATCCCCACTCCACCATTGCCGGTAGTACGTGTAGATCATGAAACGTAAACTCCACCATCTGAGTCTGTCCCCTTTCCTAACAGTTGGTATGCTTGTCATCTCTATCCAATTGCCAATGTCTTGCTTCTACTTTTCAAAACCTCGCCTTGCTATTAAACAACTATTTTCTGCGATGGTATAGAGATGGACGCCGAGTCATTACGTCAATCATTTTGTCTATATCGCAGTTCTATTTAATGAACGATTTTTTTTTTCCTTCCCGCTTGTACAATGGTAGTTTTTACTTTGCAAGAGTAAATTAGGAATTAATGAAATGAAAGCTGTCGAAGAAATAATTCTTGGCTGCTCTGACTTTACGAAGAAATCAGCATTACGTATCTGTCGTTTATATCTTATTCGTTTGATTCTTTTATGTATTGACCATTGTTTGTGACACCAGTGAAAACAAACATGAAATAAGGTATCAAATCTCTCTCGTAATCAGGCCTGTGATGCAGTCTGACGGACTACAGTTCAACTTTGTACGATTCAGCAATATTTATTGGGAAACATTCATCCCTCTTCCCAATTCATGTAAGGCAGCTTTAATCAAAGAAAGAAAGATAATGTCAGAAGTGTTCCTGAAATCTCTGTTGTCTTGTCACTTTTTTATATTGTTATTTTGGAAATCAAAATTACAATTTATTGTATGAATAGAAATTTTTCATTGTCACACTTGCTATGGCTCTACATGACCAGCATTATATTTGTTCATTTTTTTTTATGATTCGATTCTATTTCAGAGATGATAAAACCAATTTCAACCATTTGCAATGTCTTCATGTAACATTGATGAAATTTTCATTAAAAAAGTGCATTATACACACAATTAGCATCATTGGGCAAGGTGACCATTCCACATTCTCCATCGTACGTAGGGCTTACCCAAAGACTAATATCGGTCTCACTTATCATGCTTATATTTGTTTTTCATAACTTGTCTTGCTATGTTCAGAGACTTTTATCGCAGGTAAATGATCGGAATTTTAGTAAAAATTGCTCCCGAATGAATGACACAAGTGTCATTTGTACTTACGTTATAATATTATACAGCAGTGGCAATTTGTTTTGTGAGTCGCGTGGAGCGTTGCATTAAAGGGAACATAGCCATGTCTAAAGATTCATTTAGATCCTGCACTTTCACGACATTCAGTGAACCTGTCTTAAAATAAGAAAATCCAGAAGGGAGCACCTCTTAGTAGTCACAAACTACATGGAATCATGAAAAACGCTTCCATTGTACTGTACTATCGGTTTGGGTGGGTTTGTGCGTTTGTGCAGAATATGCGAACTTGGCACGCCGCCGTCGACTGAGTTAGGCGCACGGACATGGCAAATTAAGAGTTAAATGGATAGACATTTGTGTGTGTGTGTGTGTGTGTGTGTGTGTGAGGTAATACGATGGGAAGGATCGATGGCTATTGTGTGCGTGCGTGTATATGTGAGTGTGTTTTTGTGTGTATGTGATTAAAATTTCCTCTGAATACATTTGTGACTGCAGACATCAACTTCCAAGTTATTTTTTTTTAATGCAGAAGCACTGCTGTTTCTGTTCATTACCGCTAACAAAATATATTTGAAGCCTCAATGTCTTCAGTTTAACAATGAAATTGGAAATTAAGTGGATGATTTTATCACTCAGTTCAAAGAACATTGTGAGTATACCTGTCACTTTGTAGCGATCAACTGTAAATATTTGTAATACTTTTTCGCACTTTGTTTTTCAGGTATTCATGCAGTTCTCAATGCAGGAGTTTGAAATTGTTTGCAATTTCATTGGATATTGATATGTGATATGTATATAATGAATACGTCAATCAATTATATTGTGAATACCACACTGAGGTAGACCAAATCATAGTATAGCCTCAATCCAGTTTTTATTATCTATGTATCCTCTCCAGTCTAGAATAGGATATTTAAGATTATATTGGGGTGAAATATTTTCCCATGAGTGTATAAAGAAGGACGGCGAGTGTAACTTCTGTTGTCAATACTTGTGGTCACCTGGTTCTTCACTATACTAGTATGTTATTTTTCGTAATTACATTATATTTCACAGTGGAAGACACATTTTCACACAAGAGAGCACTCAAGACTTTTGATAGGCGAGACAAGATGGGAGCGTTGACTTTAAGACTTGGTATATTTCAGTATTGCAGCTGTATAACGTATTCAAGAGAATTTCACGAGTATTCAAAGTCATTTAAGTATTCAAGAGTTAAAAGGCAATGACAAACTGTTGAAATATGGTGATTTCGAAAGTATTTGCTGAGAATACTTTTTTTTACAAAGGAAAGCGTAAAAAGGGAAAAAACTTACAGAAAATATTGAAAACAGGGAATGTTGGATTGGAGAATGTGGACAGTTAAATAATTGCAGTTTATATACGTTCAATTGCTTTTGGACATCAACTGAAATAGTTTTATGTGTTCATTCATTTTGCTAAGTTCTGAAAAATGTCTATGTGTTTATTCATTTAGCTAAGTTCTGAAAAAATGTCTATGTGTTTATTCATTTAGCTAAACTCTACTGGGAGAGAAAATTACTACAAAAGATACAAGCCGAGAATATACAGTTTGGTGATCTTACAGCTCCGCAGTCTACCATCTTTAATACATTGTATTCGCATTCTTCGCAAAGCAGATCAAAATAGCACACTGTTTTGTTACTTGCATCGTATTCACTCACATGTACAGCTATATAATTATGCAAAATATTTTGGAAATTGTTTTTAAATGTGCAGTTTGTGGAGGTGTCATGGCCGAGTGGATACAAGCAAACCTCTCCTACTTTAACACATGATCATGCTGATCTTGATTTTGCTTCGCCCCTCGCCAAGGCACTTTATACACATTGTTGTTCTCTATCCTATGTAGAGTATAAAATTATATTTAAAGAATGAGTATGTTCATATGGGTTGATCAGCCTGTGTAAAATAGCGACTGACTGGGATGCTCCCCACAGAGTGGAGAGTGAGCACCGTCAGTGATGGTTTGAAATAATGTATTCAGTAACCGGAGTAATATCAATGTATATATGCGTCTTGAGCCTCTACCAGAGAGTGGATTTCGGGCAATACAAAATCTTTGTATGATTATCAGTTCATTCAGCATTTATGTGTATGCTAGCGTAGTTGATGTGTTGAAAAAAAGTCGTTTTGTTAATTAAAAAATTCACAAAACTGTTTAATGTACGTTATTTATCTACATGTAATCAATGTAAGTGCGTTTACACAAAGAATGGGTTTTCCAAAATACAAACTGTAAATGTATATAATTCTACAAATTCTTCAAACGCTCAAACACGACTAGACATACGGACATAAAATTGTACACACAAACACACACGCACACAGACACACGCACACACACACAAACATATAAATGTAAGATATATTTGCTGAAATATATATTAAAACTAAGAGAGGGTTCGAATCCCGATAAAAACCCATTTTCTTTGCTCAAAGTTTTTACTATAAGATACATTTGTATTTATATACATATAGATATTTTTAGTGAGATATGAGTAAGCTATTGTAGCGGTGATTTCTTTCTCGCAAAAAAAAAAAAAATATATATATATATATATAATATGCATGCAATTTTATACATATATAAAAGTATAAATAAGTATATATATCTATATATATATAGGGGAACCCGGGGCAAAGTGGACCAAAAATGTTTGTCCAGCCAAAATGGAAATTGAAAACAGAGTAAAACTAGCTGTTGTTTTTGTTTATACTATTACCTGAGGACTACCGCTAACAAATGGCAGTAAAATTTGTTTTCAAATTATCAGTTTTATCAATTACTGTTAATTTGAAAAAAGTATGAAAAATCCACTTTGCCCAGACCTTTGGGGCAAAGTGGAATACAAAACGCAATGCATGGGGCGTGCGTGGAAATGCACCAAACTTCATTTTACCCACAAGCCCATTAGTTAACATGTTCAACCTTGCCCCGTCCACTTTGCCCCAACCATATATAATTTTCCCAACATGCAGTACTGTGACGTCGGCAATCATTTGCTACCCCTGATATCACGATTTATTGAAGCTGAAATTACTTTGTATTACTTTATATGGATTTAAATAATTTTGAACTGAATTGAATTGAATTAAGATCCATGCAACATTGTTGCCATGGTTTTCGAGATACTATTTCAGATAAGCATAATTTGGCATAAATTATACAATCATCAATTGTTTGGTTTTGAGGTATGCAAAACAGATACTTTCCTTAAAGACACAAATACAATTATTTAAATACACAACTCTGATATCAAAGATGTAGCATCCCTAGAGGGATCTTGGTGCATGAGCTTTAGATTCAAGACTGAATATATTTAGGTTTAATGGGGCTGTTTCACTTTGCCCTGTGTTCCTCTTTGCCCCGGTTTATATATATATATGTGACCCTGCACCTCAAAACAAATAAAAAGTCGCCAGACATGAATTTTTAGTTAAGACCATATTCTGAAAGAGCAGACTTTAAGCTTTAAAATGATGTATAACTCAAATCAAATGGACTCTCCTAACCTATCTAAATATTGGAAAGAAAGCACAAACTCAGGAAAAGTGTGAACTGAGAAAAGAGGCTCTGAAGTACAGTGTCTATTCAAGCGCTTAATCTTTACCAAACCGTGCTGGCTGTGCGATGAATGGGACAAAAATCAGGAAGTAAACCACCAGAGTAACAACAATGAAGGGATTATCAGATTAAAATGAAATTAAGCATGCCTCATTAACACATTCTGTCCATAATTAATGCCAACTTTCAAAGCAGTAGCACTATCCTTTCAAAAGTTATTAGAGTTGAAAGTGAAGAGTGTGGACAAGGTTTTTCAGAAATGAAAAAGGGATTCTAAAGACACACCTAATCATACTATTCTACCAAAAATGTTCGAGATAAACTGCTAAAAAAACACACTTTCCTGCCCGTTTTATGATACCAAATTTTAGCATAATGTAAAAGAAGACCCGTTCTTTCAGAAAATATGAAAAAGTCAAGTTCGGCTAGGTTGACCCATTTCACTTATTTTCAGTCCTCACGCAAAATCAGTGTGTGCGACTTTATGTTCGTTTTGAGGTGCACGGTCACATATATATATATATATATATATATAATATATATATATATATATATATATATATATATGACCGTGCACCTCACATATATATATATATATATATATATATATATATATATATATATATAATATATATATATATATATATATATATATATATATATGACCGTGCACCTCAAAACGAGCATAAAGTCGCACACACTGATTTTGCGTGAGGACTGAAAATAAGTGAAATGGGTCAACCTAGCAGAACTTGACTATTTCATATTTTCTGAAAGAGCGGGTCTTCTTTTACATTACGCTAAAATTTGGTATCATAAAACGGGCAGGAAAGTGTGTTTTTTTAGCAGTTATCTCGAACATTTTTGGTAGAATAGTGTGATTAGGTGTGTCTTTAGAATCCCTCTTTCATTTCTGAAAAACCTTGTCCAAACTCTCTCACTTTCAACTCTAATAACTTTTGAAAGTATAGTGCTACTGCTTTGAAAGTTGGCATTAATTATGGACAGAATGTGTTAATGAGGCATGCCCAATTTCAGTTTAATCTGATAATACCTTGATGGAGAAGAAAGTTTAAACCAAAAATCTCACAACTTACTTGTTTAGCGGTGGTGGCCAGCGACCGACATCCATCGACCTTCGGAGCCTATTGATGGTTACCGGGAATTGGTGGTCACGTGACCTCGCCTACTGGGGCGCGAGTCACGTGACAAGATGAGGTGGTCGTAGGTCCTGGGTAGGTGGTGGCGTCCCTGGTCCTTGTTCAGGTCACTTTTAGTTCTCCTTATGTTGATGGCCTCCTTGACTCCTCGCTTGTACCAATTATCCTCTCTGTCCAGTTCTTTCACTCCATCCCAATCAATGTCATGGAATGAAGCGTGCGCGCCGACCAGTGATGAAGGTCGGGCATGTTCGTCCAGACGAGTTTTGAGGGGTCGGGCACTCTCCCCTACTTATGTTGATGAACATTCTCTACGTGGTACCTGGTATATGACACCACATTTGTCAAGTTTGTTTGCTTAGTCCGTGGGTGCTACCAGGAGTGATCTTAGTGTATTTTGTGGCTTCACATTAATATTGTGTGCTTATGCCATGAGATCTAAATAGTCTCTGAAGAGACTCAGTGACACCCGCTACATAGGGAATGCCGACATTGCCTTTGGATGGAACGATGTTACGTCTGGGAATCCTGTTGTCGTCGCGCGACTTATTCCTGGTTACTGTGTTCCAAGTCCACTCCTGGTACCTACACACAGCGAGTGATTTGCGGATTTTGTTGATTTCCTGTTGTCGGTCTTCCTCCTTAGACACAATGGTGTGTGCTCGGTCATTTAATGTCCTAATTACCGCTAATTTGTGTTGGAGGGGGTGATGAGAAGTGAAGTTCAGGTATTGTTCTGTGTGGGTGGGCTTGCGATAGACCGAAAAGCTCAAGCGGCCTTCCTGATTCCGTGAAATAAGTACATCCAACACCGGAATTTGTCCATTTTCTTCCCGTTCCATGGTAAACTTGATGGAAGAATGCTGTGAGTTGATGTGGTCGGTGAACTGGTCAATTTGATCTTTCTTTATGACAACAATTGTATCGTCCACATAACGACCCCAAAATTTTGGGGGGACAGGATACGATTTGAGTGCCTTCGATTCAAAGTCTTCCATGAATAGATTGGCAGTGATGGGAGATACCGGAGAGCCCATGGCTGCATTCTCCAGTTGCTGGTAAAATTCACCATCGTATTGGAAGTATGTGGTGGTGAGACAGTATTCCAATAAGTTCATAATTTGCTCGACCGATAACTCCGCGCGATCCACCAGCGAGGTATCATTGCGCAAACGTTCCTTTATAATGGACAGTGATTCCTTCACCGGGGTACACGTGAACAGGGCTGTTACGTCATAGCTCACCATGACCTCATCTTGGTCGAGCACGAGATCGGAAAGCTTGTTCACTAAGTCCTTACTGTTTTGACGATGGTAGTCTGACTGTCCAACCAGCGGCGAGATAATATCCGCGACAAATCTGGCAATATCGTATGAGATGGAACCCCTACATGCAACAATGGGGCGGAGGGGGCAAGTCGGTTTATGCACTTTGGGGAGACCATAGAACTTGGGAACCTCCTCACAAGTAGGATATAATTGTCTGTATTTGATGTCAGTTATAGCACCACTCTGTTTCACACTTTGCAAGATCTTAATCAGTTTTGTTTTGTACTTCCAGGTAGGAATAGACTTCATTTTCTTGTAAGTTTTCTCATCACTAAGCAACTCAGAGGCCTTATCTTTGTAGTCAGTAGTGTTGAGGACTACAACAGCTCTACCCTTGTCAGCAGGGACAATCATGATATCATTATTGTCTTTCAAAGTTTTAATGGCTATTCTTTCCTGTTTAGTGATGTTACTCTTGGGTATCTGGGCCTTATGTAAGAGATCAGTGGCTTTAGATCGTATTTCACTTGCCTGATCAGAATCCAGTCCAACACAATACCTTCATTGTTGTTACTCTGGTGGTTAACTTCCTGTTTTTTGTCCCATTCATCGCACAGCCAGTACGGTTTGGTAAAGATTAAGCGCTTGAATAGACACAACTTCAGAGCCTCTTTTCTCAGTTCACACTTTTCCTGAGATTGTGCTTTCTTTCCAATATTTAGATAGGTTAGGAGAGTCCATTTGATTTGAGTTATACATCATTTTAAAGCTGGTCTGCTCTTTCAGAATATTGTCATAACTAAAAATTCATGTCTGGCGACTTTATGTTTATTTTGAGGTGCAGGGTCACAATATATTTTATATATATATATATATATATAGGGACTTTCCCAGGATTGGACTTCGAACGTTGTAATTACAAGAAGAAAGAGTCTCAGATACGCCATGGATCCAACGAGAATTTTATTTTATCTTTTTTTTTATTTATTACAAAATTTTCGGGCTGCCTCAGACCTTCGTCAGCGTAGTGTACACTACACTTCAAAATCGGGTTGTGGGATCCTAATGGGGCCTAAATTGTACATTTTCGTCTTCTTCTTGAGAACTCCATGACAGATTTTCACCATACTTAGCAGGTAGTATCCCTACGGAGTTAGGATCTCAATTTGTTAAAATGGGCCCCACGCCCCATCCAGGCGGGCCCCATTGGGCCCAAACCCCCAAAATTAAGGATTCTTTAATAATCTTCTTTTCTAGAACTGGAAGTGATATAGCTAAGTTAACCCTTTGCGTTTATGACTGTACTTTCAAGTTTATTCATGGCGGAATCAGGGCTGCCCCCTTTGGGACCCATGGGAGGGGGTGGGGAGGGGTTCTAATGGGGCGTAAACTGTACATTTTCCTCTTTTTCTTGAGAACCTCATAACCGATTTCACTTGGCAGGTAGTATCCCTAGGGGCATAGCATTTCAATTTGTTCAAATGGGCACAGAGTTCCACCTGGAGGGCCCAAGGGGCCCAAACCTCCCGAAATGAAGGAATTTTTAAAAATCTTCTCTAGAATCAGAAGTGGAAGAGCTAAGATAATACTATGAGTTAGTACATTAATGATTGTAGAACTTTTCAAGTTTGTTCATAGCAGATCCAGGGGTTCCCATCTTTTTGGGGGGAGGAGCCCCCCCCCCCCCCCCCCCCCCATGGGGGCCTAAATTGTACATTTTCATCTTCTTCTTGAAAACCTCATTATGGATTTTCATCACACTTGTCAGGTAACATCCCTAGGATGTTAGGATCTCAATTTATTAGAATGGGCACCATGTCCCACCCAGGGGGGCCTAGGGTCCCTAATCCCCCAATATTAAAGAATCGTTAAAGGAATCTTTAAAAAAAAATGGGCCCTTACTGTACATTTTTTATCTTCTACTTGAGAATGCCTGGTCAGAATTTTTGGTCAGAGCTGTGAATAATTTAGATTAGTGACTGCATGAAAGGTGAACTTGCGATACTCGGGTGAGCGTAAGACCTCCGGGTCTCTTGTTTTTGTTTTTTTTTTTAATACGAAAATGGGATTTTACCATAGAATATGATAATTATATATGAAATTTATTTTAAAAAAATACTTTTCAATTCAAATTTTCAATCTATCTTCAAAATAACACAAAACATCACATAAATGCTAGAAATATAATAGTTTTCAATAATTGCCTAAATATTTGTGTGGCCCTAAACTAAAATGTCAAAAATGCCCTCAGCAGGTTGACGGGCTAGCTAGCTGTTCCTTTAGAGTTACATCTTCCACATATTTTAGCTTATAAGAAACAGATGGAAGACATTTAACACATGCACACATGCACAATGTAGCTCCACATATATACACAGACATGCACTCCCACAGGTACACACAGATCGGTCCACACAGTTCATTTCATTTCATTTCTTTTCAATTTATTTTCATATTTCTCACATATATCACAATATAAAATAAATTGATACGAAATCTATACAGAACATATTTCAAAATAGAACTTCACCGGAATGTTCAAAAGTTTGTCTTGGTATACACAAGGTCTGTATACATGCGAGTTAAACTGAGATCATAATGCGAAAAATATGATGGGGCCTGCGTAAAAGCAAGCTTGTATAGAGCCGCAGGTCCCGTGGTAAAATCAGATTAGGGGAAGCATAAGTACAGATATTTTTAGACCATACTATAATTGGGGGATCCGATTAAAACGAACAAGATCAAATCAAATGTTGCTATATAAAATACAGAATAAAACACTGAAAGGTCACATGTTGCAACTATAACCTACTACAAGTAAGGACATTGAGAGAACAACGACTGAGATTGTAAGGATTTAAGTGGGTGTGGAGGTATAGATGATGACGTAACAATTGGCATAAATACATAAATGGAAGGTGGGCTAAAAGAATTTTGTCGTGAATACAAAATATACACACAAGGACAATGGAGCTCAGGTGTCAAATTCCAGCGGGGTCCTAAACCATGCAGGCCATGTGACCATGGTAACAGACAGCTGCCACGCGCAAGAATTCCAACAATCGAGTGTAACAATAAAAACTTAGAGAGCGCAACAGGCAGACTGATCGAAGAATAATAATGTACATGGTTAGGATCCCGTCGGACTACTACTAGAAGATAAATAAGATAGACAAGGGAGGAAATACTGAGCAACAAGTACTATACAATATGCATGCCGTAGCTGCTCAAAAGATATTGTTTTAATTTTCGTTTGAATGAGGTTAAAGTGGTGCAGCTTGTAAGTTCCGTAGGGAGTTCATTCCAGTACTTAGGTCCAGTGAACATGATAGTTTTTTTCGCAAAAATTGTTCGGGTACGTGGAAGGTGATACGCATAACGTTGGCGGGTTGGATAATCATGAACTGTATAGTTTCTTGTGAACATTTTGGAAAATGCATCTGGTAATTGGCCAGTTGAGAATTGAAACATAAACAGGCAAACGTTGTAAGAAAATAACTCAGGAATTTTCAAAATTTTATTGCTCATAAAAAGTTCATTCGTATGCGATAAATATCCAGCGTGGTTTACAATTCTAATAGCGCGTTTTTGCACAATAAATAACAAATCGATAAGATTTTTAGAAGCATTTTCCCACGCCAGAATCCCATAATTAAGATAGGGAGATATCAAAGTTGAATATGTACTCTGTAGAATATTACATGGAAAATAATAACTAAGTTTGTTTAGAACCCCTGTATTTCTAGCAATAATTCTACTTACATAACCAACATGGGTTCTCCAAGATAAATCACTATCAATGTAAAGACCCAAAAATTTTGTACTGTTGACCTGTGACAAATCAATGTTGTTGATCTTGACAGAAATAGGTAGTACAGGTGGGGAATTACTAAACAAAATATGTGACAGTGCACCTCAAAACAAACAAAAAGTCGCCAGACATGAATTTTTAGTTAAGACCATATTCTAAAAGAACAAACTTTAAGCTTTAAAATGATGTATAACTCAAATCAAATGGACTCTCCTAACCTATCTAAATATTGGAAAGAAAGCACAAACTCAGGAAAAGTGTGAACTGAGAAAAGAGGCTCTGAAGTACAGTCTCTATTCAAGCGCTTAATCTTTACTAAACCGTGCTGGCTGTGCGATGAATGGGACAAAAAACAGGAAGTAAACCACCAGAGTAACAACAATGAAGGGATTATCAGATTGAACTGAAATTGAGCATGCCTCATTAACACATTCTGTCCATAATCAATGCTAACTTTCAAAGCAGTAGCACTATCCTTTCAAAAGTTACTAGAGTTGAAAGTGAAGAGTGTGGACAAGGTTTTTCAGAAATGAAAAAAGGATTCTAAAGACACACATAACCACACTATTCTACCAAAAATGTTCGAGATAAACTGCTAAAAAAACACACTTTCCTGCCCGTTTTATGATACCAAATTTTAGCATAATGTAAAAGAAGACCCGCTCTTTCAGAAAATATGAAAAAGTCAAGTTCGGCTAGGTTGACCCATTTCACTTATTTTCAGTCCTCACGCAAAATCAGTGTGTGCGACTTTATGTTCGTTTTGAGGTGCACGGTCACATATAATGAGTTTTTTCAAGGTTTAAGGAAAGTTTGTTTGCAAAAATCCAAGATTGAACAGAAACAAGTTCTTCATTTATTATGTTTATAAGTTCATCAGGATTTGGATGAGAAAAGAACAAATTTGTATCGTCTGCAAAGCAAACGAAGGAAAGGATCTTAGATGAGTTCTGAATATCGTTGATATACAAAATAAAAAGAAGTGGACCTAACAGGGAACCCTGAGGAACCCCGCAAGAAATTAACTTAGGTTGGGAATCGTGACCGTGGATACTTACAAATTGTTTTCTATTTGTCAGATAATCAGAAAACCATTCTAGCGCCTTACCCCGAATTCCTTAATGATTTAATTTATAAAGTAAAATATCATGATCTATTGTATCAAACGCCTTTGAAAAATCAAGAAAAACACCAACAGTATGAGATACATCATCTATAGCATGAGCTATCTTATCAATAAACTTGAGTAATGCGTGAGTTGTACTATGTTTTTTGCGAAATCCAAATTGAGAATCAGTAAATATTTTTGACTGAAGAGGAAAATTAAGGGTACGTTTATACACAAGTCTTTCGAGTATCTTTGAAAAGGAAGTTAAAAGGGAAATAGGACGATAATTATTAACAAAATCTTTTCGCCCTTTTTTAAAAATGGGAACAACTCTGGCTACTTTCATTTTACAAGGAACTTTACCACTAGATAAGGATTGATTCAAAATAAAAGTAAGGGGTGAAATTATTTCATGAATCACGTTTTTTACCAAAAAAATTGTGATTCCATCGTATCCCGAACTTTTTTTGTTATTTAATCTATCAACAATCTTTATTATTTCATCTTCAACAATCGGTACAAAAAATAAAGATGCCACATTCCTATTATCCAGAAAAGAGTGAAATTCCTGGTGCGCTGAAGGGATTTTGTCAGCCAGATTTGGGCCAATGTGTACAAAGTAATCATTAAAAACTTCAGCTATGTCTATGGGGTCGTCAATACGAACATCATCCTCTTGAATATAACTAGGAGCATTATTGTCAGTATTACATTTCAACGCCTGATTTATCACCCTCCACGTACCCTTCACATCATATTTGCATTTATCGAATTGATTCATGAAATACATCCGTTTGGCTAACCGTAATGAAGAAGTAAGGATATTACGATACCGAGTATATCGGGACTTATTCATAACAGTGGGTACTTTACGATATTTACGAAACAGTTTATTTTTCTTATTAATGGATTTTAAAAGTGATTTAGTAACCCATGGCTGGCGAGGTACTTTTTTATGATTTGATTTAAAACATTTACGACAAGGGATAACAGTATTGAGCTGAGTAATGAAAATATCTATGAAAATATCAAATGATAAGTTTACGTCATATTGATTATAAACAATCGACCAATCAACGAGTTTTAACTTTTCTCTAAGCCTGTTAATATTTGACTCTGACATCACACGAAAACCGGAAGTGTTGTGCGCATTTTCTGTCAGAGTGTCAACGTTACCAATAAGTGCATACACAGGAAAATGATCAGAGATATCAGTAACCACAATACCAGGTGAAATAGGAGAAGATAACTTGTTAACAAATATATTATCGATTAAAGTAGAAGAAATATCAGTGATTCTTGTAGGTTTTCTTATAAGAGGAATGAAAGATTTAGACAGCATTTGATTGAGAAATTCTTGACAATTATGGTTATCGTAGTTTAAAAGATTTAAATTGAAATCACCCATAAGAAAACATGTTTTATTTCTGAAATACTGGTTCAACAAAATGCCATCGAGTAATTCAACGAACTCAGTTAAATTCGAATTTGGTGGCCTGTAAATTTCCCCGACAATTACATTTTCTTTATTTGGTACTTTTATCTCGATGAAAATACTTTCAAAAAATTCTGTCATAAAACTGAACTCCTCTAATAACCGATGGTTTAAATTTTCTGTGACATAAAAACCAACTCCACCTCCTTTCTTACATAATCTATTGTTTGTTATAAGTTTAAATTGATCAATGTGAAACAAGGAGGAAGGTGACTTCTCCTGTAACCATGTTTCACTGAGGCCGATGACACCATGAGTAAATCGTAGTTCATCAATGAATAGAAGAAATTGATCAAAATGTTGGTTTAAACTCCTTATATTAAAATGAGAAATGAAAAGTTGATTTGGGTCAGAATGGGATGATGAAATGAGATCTTTTTCTGAGCAGTAACTTGCAGAAAACATATATGCTGGAATGTCATTTAGATCAAAATCTAGTTTTAATTCATCAGATTCTGTAGTTAAGAACATTTTAGAAGCAAAATTATCATCGTTCTCATTATTTGTAGTGGTTACGGAACTTCCACCTTCCGATAACTGAACATCTGCAAGAGTATCATTCATATTCATTGGGATAAGACTCTATGCAAATCATCATATTTTCCACAGTATTTTCGTTGAGAAATGTGACAAAATGAGCAGGAATACTAAACATGACATATTGCCATTGACCAAGATACATGGTGGTACAAGACACGGTATAATATTTGTCCTGGGGATATGTATGCACCTGAGTAGCTATTGCCGACATTGGGAAAACATGTTTACGTAAGAACGGGGAAAAATACACCAGCATCAACGCATGGAATTCGGAAGTGCAAATAGCGAGTGAGCGAATAAAAAGTACTGGGGTTCTGCAAACACGAATGGAATGTGTCACTCGATTGGATAACGCGTGAAACAATGTATACAACGGATACAGTGGATACATAGATTCAACTGGAGGTGCGAATAACATTTCTGTAGGTTCAATTAAGAATTGCGAACATGTGACCTTCCCTAAGAGCAGACATGCACACTTGGCATTGCTAATAAATACGAAAATGTAACATTTAGACAAAAACGCAAAAACAAACAAAAGAAAAATAAGCATGTACAACACTGGCTCTATCTTAGAGCACATCACTGTCATCACAAGTGATAATAAGGTGACAAAAAATGTCAAACTATACATTTCTTAGAGTCATGAGATATCGACTGCCAACCCACCCTCCCCTCCCTGATACAATTTACAATAATTGCAGACTTAAGTTTGGTCCATGAACTGAGTTTAAAATTGAGTTGGTGTAGTTAAAGATAAGGTTCATTAAGTAAAGTACACTGCATCATAGAAAATGAATATACCAAAACCTCTCAAAAAGGGTCCTTTTGCATTATACCGTAAGTTTGTAGTAAAGCATGAAGTGAGTACTTCAGAATTCATGAAAAAAAAATATACAGTATGTATATTTAAAAGAAAGATGCACTCCATTCTGGCGTTCCCCCCAATCAACCATTATAAATCAGAACACATCTGAGAAAGTTGTGGAGAGAGAGAAAAAACAAAAACAAAAACCAGGCAGCAGTATAACTGTCTATATTATAAAAATACATAATGTAGTTTTATGATCCTCCTGTTGATAATAAAAATAATGCATTTATCTGAATCATATGCCAGAATAACCTTTAAAGAAAGACATACTCTTATAAACAGATAACATTTAGTGAATTTAGTACAATATATATCTTGCTGGTGTTTATGGTGACAGTAAAAAAGGAGAACATACACTGCAAAAACAGTGGTGTTAGATTTAACACCACTGGTGTTGAATCTAACACCGGCCGAACTTCAATAAAGGACCACACCACCTGGTGTTGAAGTAACACCGTCTCTGGTGTTAAAATATCCAACACCCATGGGTGTTAAAGGGTGTAAAAATATACCAACACCAGCCTCGGTGTTTTTTCAACACTTAAGAGAGTGTTAAGAAGTTGACACCATAATGGTGTTCATTTGACATCCCAACACCAGTTATGGTGTAAGTTCAACACCCGTGGTGTTAAAATATACCAACACCAGCTTTGGTGTTGCTTAGATTATTGATAAGTTGACACCACTTTGGTGTTCTTTTGACACCCTTTAACACCAATGACGGTGTAACTTCAACACTATTTGTTGTTAGAATCTATACCCCAACACCTGTCATGGTGTTATTCTAACACTTCAAAGTGTTATAAGTTTGCATTATTTGGTGTTTATTTGACACCACAGAAGTGTTGATTCAACGCTTCAGAGTGAGAAATAAATTCCAAGTGATGCCAACTTATTAACAATTTGAAGTGTCGATACCTCGACATCATTTCACACTCTCCACATTCAATCGCACAAAATAACACAGTAATGTAAGTAGGTGAAAGACGGTCACGTGCTACTAGGTTGATCAAAATATTTAATAAATTCTGTCTGTCACAACAAAACACAATAATTCTATTACATGTAATGAAAGCCTCATCTCTACAATATAAGTATCAAAATGGAATACCTTTGACCCTGTCAGTTGGTTCTTTGATTATCTATGCAAATGAGATACATTATGGCTATTGTAGGCTAAAATGTCAAATTTAAATACTCACTCTGAATACCTTTGGCCTTCTTGGCACTATCAAGTTGAATTTTCAAACGAAATTGATACTAGTATTATATCTTCTTGGCTCTATCATTCAAATTGAATTGCCTACTCAGCTGTATAATTCAAATATTCAACATAGATCATCCAGTCTGGTTGTAAAATGTTAACATAAAAAAAAAAATATACTCTTTCTTTTGATCAATGCTATTGCAAGTGACGATACAAGCATGTGAAATTCGGATCATTTAAAAATATTCAAATGACACACATAAGGCCTTCTTGGGCCAATATTTTCAACTCGAACTGGATGTAATTGATACCCCCACCTAAAACTTAGAGAGTTAGCTCAATTTATGATATTCTTGTATGCCTTTTGTTGAAAAAAAAAGTACAATGTAACAAAAGTTGTTACCATAGCAAGATTACTCAACAGTGAGATCAGTGTGCGACTCATTTTAAGATTACACTGGTTACATGAGTGAAACCTCAAGTCAAATGCTAGAAAACTGAGGGAGCTCACCCAATTCACAGTATTTTTTGTTTGATTTTTATTTTAAAAGATGGTTGCCATTACATTAGCACTTTGTGCAATATTTCAGGCCAGATGCTCAGAAACTGAGGGAGATTGCATAATCAACTGTTGTGTAAGTTTTTATATTTGAAAATGTCACTGCCATGATAACACTTTCTTTGACCGATACAAAAGATGACATTTGCACATTAGCGCACTACAGTGGTCACGTGCCAAATTTCAAGTCAAATGCCTAAAACATGAGGGAGTTATGAGTCAATCACAATAACTTTGATTGCTTTGTATTAAAAATAAAAAAATAAGTTAGCATGGCAACGCATTGTTTAACATTGACGAGAAAGTGTTTTGCACATCTAGAATTTATCTTGTCACAATATATAGGGGTCATATCTCAAGGTTATTGCTAAAAATTGAGAGTAAGCTCAATCCACTTGTAGTTTATACGATTCTCATTACAAAATACCATTAACTTGACAACATACTATTAATTGACAATGACGAAAAATAAAATTTCCACAGGTACATAATACAGTGGTCACATGTGCCAAATTTAAAGTCAAATGCTCAAAATCTGAGGAAGTCAGCTGAATCCACATCGTACTTGTGGATGATTTGTATGAAGATGCTGTTGCCATGGAAACGGATTTATGACCCCCACAAAAAGTGTCTTGCACGATAACATATTATCATAGTGACCATATGTATCAAATTCAAATTTAAATGCTAAAAGAAAAGAAACTAAGTAAGCAGCGTGATCCACACAATTTTGTATGATTTGTTTAAAAACTGCAATTGCCATGGCAACAGATTTCTGGACAATCGAATTTCAACAGAATTGATTTAAAACTGAGTAGCTTGATCCACATTCTGTATTTGTAATCTTTATGAAAATTTGATGTTACCATGGTAATGCATTACTCCATACTGACACATGTAAACTAGGACATGTAAAAATTACAAGGTCGTTGTTCAATGTCCCCTGGACTAAAGGTAATCACCTCCTCATCAAAAACTGTCATCGACTAATGGAGAGTACTGCTTCATCAACTGTATATCATCAGTCTCTATCTCGGTTCCTCCATAGAACTGGACTTGGAGTATCTTCACAGTTTCATTGTCACAATGATGATTCTTCAAGTGTCTTCTAAAACCATTGAACGAATCAAATTATGTCCGTACACAGGCCCCCTGGGCGCAATTTATTGTTTGTCCATCACTCAGTCCATGTTTGTATGGCAAACAGTGAAAAAAAAGCAGTTTCAGTGGGAACTCCTAAAGAATGCATCACTTCATTATCTATTTTAAAGTTTAGATCTCGGTTCACGAACTCAGGGTAATTCCAAATGTCCAAAGGTTGATGAGAGGTTTTGCATACCGTAGACAAAACACATATTTAATGTGCTTTGAACAATGTGTCGAAGGCACTCTGAATGATATCACCAGGGCAGGGTAGTACCAAGTGGTCAACAATGAAGTAATATTGGTACACATGTATGTTATCCTTCTGACGTCCTCTGTCAAGCAAGCTGCATCTTCTGATCTTCAAGCAAGCAAGCTGCATCAAGAGCTGCATCTTCTTCTGCTTTCCCTCTTCAAGTGGTGATCAAAACTAGCATCAGGCTGAAAATGTAAGGAAACAATGAAAAACAAACAGACATTGTATGAATCTATTACAAATAAAAACTAGACAAATTTGACTGTGACCTCTATTTCGATTCCATAATGCAATTTGATAGACTCAGTCATACATAGGCTTAACACATTTTACATGTAGTCACATTTATGATTATTTTAACAGATTTCAAGCTATCACACACACGGAGGGATGGACTACTCAAACCATAACAATTCAGGCACCACTTCTTGGCAGAGGATAATAAATGGATCTTATTCCATTTTACTTAAAGATCACTATAATTTCACAATTAAAACTCACTTATACCTATTTTTTCTTAAAGAAGCTTTGAAATTTATCACTTTTCTCTTATTCGTGACTGATCAAAATGCAACTTCAAAATTTTAGCCTACATATGGGGAAGACAATCTTTAAAGTTCAAGGATCGACTTTGAAGCATTCACGAGTAAAGTTCTCGTCGACATCAGGACATAACCCTGACAGTGCGCAAAAATATTCACAACATCCCCCCCCCAAAAAAAAAAAAGTTAACCTGTGAAACATTGAAAAGCAAGTGATCTTAATAAATTACATAGTCCAACAACACACACACACAAAAATCAGAAAATTTCCCTTGACCTCTAATTTCTTTTCTAATACAAAAACAGATCATAGAAAGTAGAAAATGCAAAATCAATTAAACTCATAAAAATCAATTTCATTTTCAGAATACCAAAGTACTGTGAGTTCTAATTGCCTGTCCAAAATGACTCATAAAGGCTTGTTCAGATATGATGAGTCAAACTCCGGCAACATTTTAGTGCACAAATCAATGCGATATGAGATGGTAAAAAACAAACAAATAAACAGATCAAAATGCAACAAAACAAAACAAAAACACTGAGGCAAGAGGAATATATTTTGCCACACAGTGGCAAGAAGTTATGGTGCAATCAAGCTCAAAAGTAAGTGAAGATACAATGTCATGAGTTTATCTTTATCTCATTTTTTTTTTTTTTAGTCATGGCATTCATTAACGTAATGAAAGTGGCGTGGTTCGGCGCACCATATCTGAACACTAAAAATGTCAGGGGGTTTGTCGCATCATATTTGAACAAACCTTATAGTCATGTAGACTTACCTTTTGAAATCGGATAAGGTACAATTGTAGTCTATAGCCAAAGCCACAGCAATCTTGCACAATCCTTGCGCCCTGGTTCACAGGTGGAAGCAGATAGAGTACAAGAAGGATTTGCAGGTTACTTACATTCTATGCTGTGTTGTAAGAAATGCATGCTATATACAATATATTCTACGACTCATTAACAAAGTATCCAGGTATCAACAGAAAGTATCAGTGAATTGCACTGCATAATCAGGGAGCATTAAGTAAAACATATGATCCTTCATGTAGGATGAACCCATGGGTTGTTGTGACTTCTTAAAAAAAAACTAGAAAAAAACCCTCTTCTTTATTTCATCAGCATCTCCAAAATAACAAAATTACAAAATTTGTGACTGTGAACTTTTATATTACAATTGAGTTTGGTGAAATCCATTCATCTGCCTTTGAAAAATCAAAGTCACAAGATATTTCCTGCATTTTTTTTTTTTTTTTTTTGCATAATGAAGGGCTCCTGACCCTTGATTATTGACCTCATGACCCTCATCGACTCCAGGGAAACGTTTGATAAAATGTATTGTCAGATGCAAAGATTTCAGCTACTTATAACAGTTGTCACCAATGACAAGTTTTGTGGAACGCCCCCTGGATTTACATAGCCTTACCAAGTTTCA
Source organism: Diadema antillarum (assembly GCF_040938485.1). Lineage (NCBI taxonomy): Eukaryota > Metazoa > Echinodermata > Echinoidea > Diadematoida > Diadematidae > Diadema > Diadema antillarum. The sequence continues at coordinate 200,785 of NW_027272108.1, read as the reverse complement.
TTCACAGATGATTGTTTTCAACTTGCGGCATGATACACAAGAAACGATATTGGATGGATAGACATCTGGAACATAAAAAAGGGGCTTTCAAAACCTTTAGTATTGTGCATACCCTGACTGCTACCAGGTCTGGTGGTACACTATTTGATGATTGCTCCAAGTCTCATGAATCCACATCAGTTTTCCGCATGTGTTCTCCCAGCAAACTCAACAGCTTGACTGTGGTTTCTGAAGGCTTTCCTCTTGCTAGCTTGACAAGACCTTCCACCAAAAACTGGCCACTGCTCAAAAAAGCTTGGCATCGTTGCCTGGGAGAAGGAGTGAGAAGTACTGTTCAACCTGCAAGTGTAAGGACCATGAACATACATAATTATCAAGTGGCTACAAGTCCGCAAACTGTCAAACTGGTGCGCAAGGTGTGATGCACTGGCTTAGGATTCAAAGTACTGAACATCCACATAACTGCACTAGTGTATTTACTGTATACAAGTGCATGAAACAGATTTATCTTGTGTGCATGAAAGATTTGATCAGAACTGCAGAAAACAAAGGGTTTTGTTCAGGTGGCTTCAGATGAATTCAGTCGGTGATTCTATTATATATACCTACTTGAGATATGCTCATAATTTCAAGTTCGTTTTAATTAGCCACCAAGGGGGGGGGGGGGGCAATAATATCCTGCTTCCAGGTATTCATCATCTTTATGCAGTGTACATTTATGATATTATTTGAGGAGAAATGGAAAAATCAAATGCCATTTTGCAATTGATCTACTCTCATTTTCAAGGTTTTTAGATATATAATAAAAGGTCTTTTTGCAATTCTGTCATTTCAAGATTCTCAAGTGCACTATTGCCAATATCATTAAGTGTGGCAATAACATAAGTATGGGGAAGAGGCATATTCCAGAATGGATTTTTTTATGCCTCCGCAACGAAGTGGCCGGAGGCATTATGTTTTCGGGTCGTCCGTCCGTCCGTCCGTCCGTCCGTCCGTACGTCCGTACGTCCGTACGTCCGTCCGTCCCATTTTGTTTTTGTCGATATCTCAAGAACCGTGTGGTGGTTTTACATCAAACTTGGTATGAGGGTATATCCTTGGGGGATAATACTTTGTGTGGATTTTAGGGTCACAGGGTCAAAGGTCAAAGGTCACAGGTTATTTTGTGAAAAAAAATTTGAAATTTCATGTTTTTCTCCATATCTCGCAAATGGTTCAAGGTATCTTCATGGAACTTAGTATATATGCTTGTACTGATGGGCAGTGATTATCTAGGGAAGTTGGGGTCGTGGGTCAAAGGTCAGGGGGTCAAAGGTCAAGGTCAACTCCTCAAAATATCACTACTTTCCTTAGAATGCAATATGCCTGAAGGTTTTTTTTTTTTATACTTGATGTATGGCATGTCCTTTTAATATTTTGCCAGTTGTGTGAAACTGTCATCACACATTGTCAAGACATTGTACTATAGACCTATTAGGAGAACCATGCATTGTGGCGGAGGCATATCAGTAGCCGTAGCGATATGTCTAGTTTTTCAAGAGATTATTTCAACAAATACTACCATCAAAGTAGACGTATATTCCCTCACCTGAATCATGAAAAAAGCGATGATGCTTCATGTATTCCATTTTGACTCATTTGTGAAATTTAGGATCAGTTCTCAGACAGAGAACAACTGCCAGTTATTAATATGGGCTGTGATTCTGTTTCTCGCTACCCTTGAACTCGCACCTTACAATTAGATCTAGAGTCTAGAGTCTTAACATGGACTCGGAGGAAATACCGGTTTTACATGCATGTGACGTCATCAACTTTATAAGAGCATATTCTTATATAATGTAAATTTGTAAGCGGTTAGCAAACTCATAAATAGTAGTACTCATATTAGAAACTAGTTAGTAGATTCTAACGTAACATCCACGCGCAAACACTAGCGTCCTATATAGGCCCCCACGTTCCTACGTGTAGCTACTGAAAACATCACTTACGGTAACCTGTTGTGATAAACAAAAATCGGGTCGGGAGAACCCCCCACCCAGCCCCTTTAATCGGGTATTTAAGCTCTTTTTAGAGCGATATTTGCTACTAGTACCTAGTACTAAATTAAACCTAACAGTTTGGACCTAGAACAGTTACAGTAGGCCCTACAAAAAATAAAGTAGGCCTAGGGGCCTACCAGTATACCTACGAACATGTACAAACCTACGAACATGTACACACAAACATTGTTCGAACTTCGTCTTCGTGCACGTCAGTAGCGGGTAATGATTTGCGCGCTAACAAAGATCCGCACCAGAGCCTCAGAGGTAAGAAAACTACATCAATAACAATACAAAATGCCACGGAACCTTATATATTTAAAATTTGATGATATTTTTAAAATGCAATTATTGGACAAAGGAACCCTCAGCGAAATTCGGACTCAATGCACCACTGCAGCGCGTTGGTGTTATGGCCTATACATGGCAAACACTATAGGCTACATGTACTTAGTATACTGCGCTACATAGTATACTATAGTATTATGTGCGTGCAAAGACAAAGTTGTCTATAATATGCGATGAAATCCACGAAAATCATGCACATCGTTTATGATAGAAAATAACTGGTACAGGAAATAATTACCTTAAAAGATACTTATCCCCGCTGACAGACTTAGCAAAGTCACCATCATAGATTCAATGTCATTTTTAGCCCCAGACGACATCGAAAACCTGACTATCGCGATGACAGACGTTGACGACTCCGCGCCACAGCAACAAATTTCAGGCATTGGCATGTGTAACCAATGAGATCATCGGACTGCGAACACGTGACTTTCTCTGGTGGACAACTAACACCGATACGGTGTTATTAGTGAAAACCCCCTTTTCATGACAAAACTGTAACACCACTTGGGTGTCATTTTAACACCGAGAATCTAACACCCAATGAATGAGAGAATGTTGGTGTTAAATTAACACCGAAGGGTGTCAAATTGTGTCAATTTAACACCAAATTTAACACCCACAGTTTGACACCCGGTTGGTGTTACACTTTTAACACCGCATTTTTTTGCAGTGTAGCATTGGTTTTACGTACCAGCTTACGATATAATGTTGTCTGCCCCTCCCCCCCCCAAAAAAAAGGAACAAAATATCTTGAAGATGTTATAACAGTCTTTCCTCTCTGAGAGAAGCAAAAGAGGAAATGAACACACGCAAGGATAGGGGTAAAATAATTAAGCTTTTGTGAATCCTTGCGTATATTACCCGGGGGAGAGCCTCCTGACCCACACACAATACACTGAGTCGCAGCTCAGCCGCCAAACCAGCTATAAAACCCTGCTTCTAATCAACATGGCAGTTGGTCTACTTCTCCGACAGGAATTGATACATGTGTCGGTAGAACATCAAAATGAGTAAATAGGATGCCTATATCAGTAAGAAAACATAATTCGGCTCTTTTCCCTTTTCGCTCCTGTAAATATGACATATGTATCATCACCTTTGATTACATTTTATTCGATTAGCCAATAATATAAAACAATTGCCATTACACTGTCACGTATTAGATTAGGAAACTGGTTTCAGTAGTAGCAGAGTTTATTTAGGTCTACTAAATACATGGATGAAGAAGAAAAACAAAAAGTGAAAGGATATTACTCATGGTATAGATTCCAGTCTGTAGCAGCTTTTTCTTTCCATTTTAGTACAACCTTGGTTCCCGCGAGTAGTATTTTTGTGGAGACTCCTTTCTGCTTTCGGAGGTCGTAGGCAATCTTCGCAAGCTCACCTCTCCGAGCTTTCAGACTGGGCGGTAGATCTGTACGCACGGTAATTCTGCGGTTGGGGGTTCCTAGGTCATCGCTAGCCCGCGGTTGACGCTGCTGTGTATCGAACGCGTTGAGAACAAGGTTCCTGTCGCGCATAAACACAAATCTGGCGATGATAGCTCTCGGGGGAGGGTCGCGGGATGGGCCACCAGTGGCCTGGTTGGAACCGAAGTCGCGGCGAGGAAGTCGATGAGCGTTAGCTAGCTGGATGCCATCAGCATCGGTCGCGCTGATCCCGAGATAAATGAAGACATCGTGAAGAACCCGATCAATTTGCTCATTTGGTGATTCCGTTACTCCGTAGAATAGGAGGTTACTCCGTCGGCCATGAATTTCCATAGCGGTCAACTTATCGTTGAGTTTGGAGATCTCGTCCGCCATCTTGTTAACAATATCTGGAAGCTTCCTCTGTTCAATTTCGATGATTTTGTCAGTGTTCATCAAACAAAATGACCCATTCACAATAATGTAAACGTTCATTATGACAATAATATGCACTGTATTTATCAATTTCTGTTTACAATGTTGCCTTTACGTCACAGGTAAATAAAAATATTATTAGACCAATAAAAATTAAGTTTTTTTTTGTGAGATTACTCAAAAGGATAGTCCTCCCATGGATTTGGGTCGTTTTTATATTCAGACACTTAATTACTCTTAGACTTGATAGAAGACGTTTTTCAGTGAAATCATGGAAATGTGGGACAAAAAAAAAGGATTTACTGTACCTTTTAGCCATTAAAGTTGGGTGAAGGACTTTTTTTAGGAACACAATGCAGTTACTAATGTATGTCCATACATATGTCGTGTGATGTGCGAGAAATCTGACGAACGATTTCATTAGGTACTGGAAAAAAAAGTATTTCCCCTAATGTCATTTCTTGTTCTTTTTTCGTTTCTTTTTTTATCTCGTTCCCATATCCTTATAAAACGTATACAGAATTGTAAGCAGTCTGATAGAAGAATACTAAAAACAGGTTCATAATTTTTCATTCAATAATGTTATTCTAACTTGATTTGATTTTGATAACGGAAACAAGGATATTGACATATAATCATGAAAATAACACAATGAAAACATATGCATGTATGGAGATATTTTTTTTTCATAATTGTTCTTGTAAATTAAAGGGGCTGCACAGTACTGGCTGTGGTGGGGATTCATGTTTTGTTTCGTTTTTTTTTAAACATTTCTAAGTGAGAAAATGAGAAGCCTCTTATGAAAATTAATATGAAAGAGCCTGTAATTTTAAGCAAGATTCAACGATTGTTTGATGAAAATTCGTTTTCAAATGGCTGAGATATCCAGAAAAAAAAAGTGAGAACAATAAAAGGCTACAGGCCATACCTTTCATTAGGATCTCTTTGTTTCACCTAGTTTTGGGATATCTCGGCCATTTCTAAACTGATTTTCATCACATAAACTTTCGATACCGTTTAAAACTGCATGCTGTTTGACATCTCATAGAGTGGTATCTGAATATCTCCCAAAACGTTAAAAGCTAAATCCTCATTTCGACCTGAACTGTACACACCCTTTAAAGGGGATGGCTAGTAACCGATCAGTGGGAATCAATGGGAATGCTGAGGGATGATTGTTCCATTCCTTGTGGGATTCATTCAAGAGCACATTATATATCTACTGTTGTGTGAAAATTATTTGCTTCAGAACGGTCTAATATTCAAGTAACGTGCAGATTAATGTCCCGTCAATGTCCAGGCACGCTAACCTGGGAACACTAAATTGCACATTACTTGAATATGAGACCATTCTGAATCAAATAATTTGCACACAACAATAGATATATAATGTACTATTAAATTAATCCCACAAGGATTGGAACAATCATCCTCCGGCATTCCCACTGATTCCTAATGATCAGTTACTAGCCATCCCCTTTAAAGTAGGAAATGTCAAACGTGGGCCTCGGTATACACATGTCACCTGGCACATTAGGTTGAAAATATACCATAGGGTTCATACACGCAGCCTGGTTAAAACTGCCAACAATTCTGCATTCCTTAGGTAATTAACTTTTGGATCAGTTTTGTACATGAAATAGATATAACCGGCATGATCATTATTGTAGTCATATCGTATGTATCACTTGTTTACAGTCTTTATGAAGGTTTAAAAAAAAATGTGAAATAATCACGTCGAGCTACCTACGTCCCTTAGATAATAATAAAGGAGCAATAGAGGGGGCGCAAGGGATTCTTGGTTCAAATTTTTCCAAAAGCACCAAAATTTGGCACACATGTAGACCAAACCATACTATTTCGATTTTTGATGGGCGCCAAGAAGGGCGCCCTCTGGAGCGGCCATATTGGCAAAATCCAATATGGCCGCCATATAGGTTTAAAGGTCACTTGCATGTGAAAACATCTAAGGGTTACAATCATTTAAAAAGTCAGGTTAAGAGGTTTTAGTGGAGAGGTTTTCTGGGTCAAGGAATTCGAATCTTAAGTTGTTTTTATGGTCTGAAGTCAATTTATCCTTATAAGGTCACCTCATTTAGGGGTTAAGCCATTGTATTCATAACAGTTTATTGAAAAAAATGGCTTGCCAATGGTCAATATTCCAGGAATGCCAGCCTTAGTAAGAGAATTGCAGTTGTCGACGGCTGGAAAAGGGCATATTTCTTGTGAAGGGCGCCCTCCGGGGCGGCATATTTGCAAAATCCAATATGGCTGCCACCTACGTTTAAAGGCCAGTATAACAATTAAAACCCTTTAAAGTGTTACAATAATTTCCAAAGTCAGCTTTAGAAGTTTTATGGGTCAAGGATTTCGATTCTGAAGTTGCTTTTATGGTCTGATGTCAACTTTTCCTTATAAGGTCTCCCTAAAGGTCATTTGGGGTCAAACCATTATATCCACAATAGGTAATTTAGAAAATGACTTGCCTATCATAGTCAATATAAGAGGAATGCCAGCCCTACTAATAGAATTGCAGTTGTTAAGGGCTGTGGAAGAAGGAGAGGTGGGCTTTCTCACGAGTAACATCAATGTATTTGCTTTCGTGTTAAGATTTCAAACACTGTATACACTCATGAATTATATTAAGAACCCCTTTCTGAGAATAATTAGGTTTAAGGGATCTTACTCAGATCCTTATTTCACAATTAAATTTGAAGTCTTGGCAACCCTTCAATTTCATTTCATGATTACTTACGGTATTTTTTTTCTGCATCATTTCAATTATGGCCTGTTATAATATGGCTACACAAGCTTTTAAGTGAGGCTCTGTCCAAAGCTATGGAATATCATAGTTCATGTCACAATCATTCAATTGATTATTTCTATATTACAGGCGCCAAGAGGAACTGTCCTCACCGACTGGTCATATTTGCGGAATTCAATATATTTGCATTTGCTTTAATGACAGCCAAAAGAGCTGGTTAGAATTATGGGTAATGCCCTTTCAAAGAGTTTTCAAGATTTGATTATTGGATTATTATTTTCATCTTCATCTGCAAGGAATGCAATAAAGACATACACATATGAGAAATAGAATCCTATTGCTACCTAATACATTAATAGTCACGTACAGTACATCACGACTCACGAGGGGACTGCATTCTACAAGCTTGGCTTTTTAGCAGTCCCCTCCATTTCCGACCTTTTCTTTCTTATGACTTAGTCACATTTTGCCCAAGTATTTCTTCAACTAGCATGTTTATTGATTCATGTAAACAAATGATGTGTATTTAAATCTAATTTGAAAATGTTATAGTTACATTGTATTTAATTTGTTTATATGAAATTGTCATATTTTTATTATGCTTTGGCCGGAAATGAAATAAAAATGAAATGAAATGAAATGAAATAGTTTAGCAATAAGGGGGGGGGGGGGCTACTGTTTTTATTTCTCTGTTGCAGTTCAAGGGTTCTCAATCCAAATAGATATTCATAATTTAGATTTAAATTCAATGGAATGATATTCATAAAGATCACTCCTAATCTGGATGAAAAAAAGAGAAAAAAATCTGTCGTGTTTAAGAGAGTTTTTAGTACATCAGTTTGGCATCAATTTGCTATTTTCGAACTTGTGTAAGAAAGTTCGATTCTAAAGTCCTTAAAGGAAATGTTGTGTGCCTCCCCAGCTAAATATGCCGTTCAGAGAACATGACGGTCCTGGTGACGCCATGTATAGGGAACAGGCATATTTCACAGGTGCCACAGTGACACTATTAACAGGGTACAGATTAGATATGCTATAGTACAACTTTCATGACACCTTCTAGGGTCTATTAAGATTCTATCCAAAGTGCTTGGACGCAAATTGGTATGATATCACAAGACTTTATAACTCGGTATCTCGTTGGTCTGAAGACTATAGATTGTAACTCAACTCTCCGCAACATCTCTCCGACGCACGTCTCCTGGAGACGAGCCCAATCTCCAGGATTCGCAGGAAAATCGAACATTTTCGATTTTTTTCAGAGACTATTACCGTCTTCCAGCTTGACGTCTTCGAGATGTCTCTGTGAGGTCTCCATCACTGTGGCCATGTCGTGGGGACTAAATTTGTCTGGAACATCTTCGAGATGTCCCCGCATTTTGTGGAGACCGTAATAACATAATGGCGACGAAAGGGAGAAGTCGCTGAGAAAAGACGTCTCTGATAAGTCCCTGCGACTGCAAAAGTCGCGCCAACATCCCCGTGATTTCCTAGCAAATAAGTTGTCCCTTTGTTTGAAGACGTCTTGGACGTCGCCATGGAAATCGCGTTAGTTGTGACAGTGAAAATAATTTCTTCGAGACCCCCCCCCCCCCCCTTTCAGTTTGCAGCAATATCAAATTACTGACCATGGCTCGTCTGACACCTGCTCCACATTGTGCATTTTCACCTTCATTCATTCATTCATTCATTCATTCATTCATTCAATCGTTTCACTATTTTTTTTTCCATTTCCATGTTTTCCACCTCTCAATGCATTATTTGAAACAGCTGTGGTGCAGAAGAATGAAATTTGGTACTGAAGCATTGCGGAGAGTGGCTGATAGTACTAGTAATTGCCATGTACCTCTGCCATCTTTCCTCCAACTCCACTCCCTGAAGTCAGGGATCACATCAGATAGGGTGGTTTCTGATGATCTGCTCCCACGTTATGACGAGATGATGCCTACCCTCGTTGATGCAGGCTGCCCCATAAACCTTGTTGCTCATCAGTCCTTGCTGGACATGAGCACGATTATTAAAGTAGTTAATGTGTCAGTGAGCTCTGGTTCATACTACTTAGGCATTTTGCATGCCACATCAAAGCAAGTCTGAAGTAATGTCGCACCCTGTCAGTGCCTGATGTTGGGTTCTGGAAGAGAGGTATTCTGTACAGGAAAGAGCTGAAAAGGCCTTTATCTTTTCAATACCACGACCCACCCGTGACTCCCTCAGATCAAAGGGATTAAAAAAAGCACACTACCGATAATGTGATGTTATGCTCATCCGTGCGATTGTATACTGTTTTCAGAAAATGCTTTCAGAAAACATTATGTCATCCTTTGTAAGGATATATTTGCGTAGGTCGCATGTAAGTTGTTGGAAAGCTGAAGGGTTGAGAGATCACAATTCCTGTTGGATATTTCTGTTTCGAATCAGGTGCTCAGGATGAGTTGTCCGTCCCACTTATTCTTGGATATCTGTGCGCTGATAAATGAGGGCAGCTCTTTATTTTTCAATCTTAATTTTCAGGAAGCCGCTACGCTCTTCCAATCATAATTTGAGATTTGAGTGGTGTCATCACCATCTCTTGTCAGAGGACTGCACAGTGATGCTGCGCAAAAATGCTAAGATTATTTTCTTCAGGATCAGTATCCCATACAACATCAATAGGTGTTCAGTTTCCCTAGTCATTTGCGCTTTCAGTATAAAAGAAACGGTTTCGTTTGATAAAAAGAGAATTATTATTTTTTTTTAATCCTTCAGGTGAATTGTCTTCACCTACTCGGATAAGATACTGCCATTAAAGGACTTTAATGATCAAATTTAGTTAACTGCCCCTAGAATACTGGTCTGACATGGATTGAGGATCTCGATTCCCAGCTGGAAGTTTCGGCCATTGCTTCCTTCACTGAAGAAGCAGACGCTGTCTTGTCAAGGGAGAGCAGGCATACACCAATTTCAGCAGGAGGAGAATCATATCGCTTGCCAGCTGGAAAGTTATATAATTGACCATGAAAGGTGACGAGGTGGCTCAGTCGGTAGCGTATGGCATGCGGTCTAAAGACTTGTGTTCCGGCGCGGGTTCGAATCCCACTTATCTCAAGTCTAGCTGAGCAAGGGTGTGTGTTGTCATACCGTCCCCTCTAGTAGAGGCACAACACTTTGCACCTCATCACTTGGATATAAAAAGTGGAAGTCCCTTGTGTGAAAGAATCACAAACCCAGACACATGAAAAGATCCCGATCGCGAATCGCCATTCCGTTATCGGAAAACTCAAGGTGCATAAACCGGTAAAGTGGTCCACCCTAAGTACATACAACTGACCAGCTAGTTGCATACGGGCTATCCAGTTATCTCGTCAGAAGGAAAAACGAAGACAAAATAAGATTAGGCGCGTCCATTACCCTCTTTGCCATTGCACCCTGATTCGACACCTTGGAATAGGATGACGGCCGTATTTAAGCATGTATATTTCAAACAAAGAAAGGAAAAACTGACCAGAAACAATTGATAAATAGTGAAAACTTTGAGCAAAGAAAATGAGAAAAGAAAACGAAACCGATGGAAGCCCGTTTTCCGTGCTCAAAGATTTCAATATATATGGGCCTAAATATATTTCTTAAATAATATTTCATTTATTTGTCATAATCATTATTGATATGTAGGGGGGTGGAACCGCTCTTGGCCCTAATTGACCATTGAAGGAGTATGGAAGAGATGACAAATGGGACACAATAGGGGTACCAATGAATTGCAGTTGAATGCTCACAGACGCCATTTCGAAAAATGCACAAAATGCCTGATTTGACCCTTATTTGACCTTGAAAGTGACCTTGAGAGGTGATTAGTGACCTTGAATTGTAGTAATGATATTTAGAATCACATTCTCTAACCCCGTAAAATCTTCCACATGGGATTCATAACATTAAGCAACCTTTTCAATTTGTAACTGCAGTTGACCTTTAACCCGGATAGCGGCCATATTGGATTTCACCAATATGGCGGCCCCAAGGGTTTTTAGTCTTGGCGCCCATCAAAAATCGAAAGAGTATGGTACATGGGACCTATGAGCTAAATTTGGTGCTTTTGGAAGAATCTGAACCAAACGACCCATTTTGAGCCCTTAGGTCCCCAACTACAATAGGTTCTTTTCGCACATATATATACGCACATATATCACGCATCTGCAGTATCCACATACAATGCGATTGATTGTTTACAAGTGGTGAAATGATATTACATGCATCTTGTATTGTCAAACACAACAAATCTTTTTGGGTATACACATTTAACACAGTTATGCAAGCCCGTCTGTACTGTGGGACAATTCCATCATTTCGCGTAAAACCTTGGAGGCCCTACATATTATTTTCTCTGTGATATATTACTTGATCACTTGGTAAAATTTTTGAAAGACAGGAAAAAAAAAAGGTTTCGCCCTACAGCTTTGTTTTGTTTTTCATTTCATACCATTGGCATTCAGCATGTGCAGTGATCATGTTGTTGCGTTTTAGACAAGTCGGTAAATTGTTCATACTTATTATTTCTATTGCACCGAAACAGTCAGTGTAACAAAGCACTTGCAATCATCAATTACATCCTCTTAAGTATAGTTAACAACAAGACCAAGATGTGTGCTAACGTTCTTTCAGATTGCCTTGAGCTACGTAATACGTTTCTTGGGAAGGATATGCTATTCGTGTTTTCTGATATGTGAAACTGCATTTCCATGACGACAAACGTTCTACCACTTGTCAGGAGAAAAAAAAAAAAAACGCCCGTGCATATAATTTTGTTTTGGTTAATTCCGTCATCTGATTCAAATAATATGACTGAATAATGGTACTTTCTGTCCACACACATGGAACTTAAACATCCTATGATATAAACATTCTCTCACTGTGTGAAATTAGATATAAATGCTTGACCACAAACTGTTCATTTTCACTGCAGACAGTTAAACCACTTTGTCATTCAAACATGCATAATCATTACATGGCAGTTCGTATATGAAACATTGACGTTATTCATATATCACCCAATTTCTTCAACATGATTTCAAACGAACACTAAAGTATGGGAAAACTTAAGAATATGTCAACTGCTCTACTATTCAAGGGAGCTCATCTTTTTTTTTCGGTCAAAGTCTACACTTCACTATTTTGACAGGTTGTTAAAGCTGGGATATCACGACGATCTTATATCAAAAGAAAACAAATGGGAATACGTAATTGATTAAATTGAACTATGAACTATGTACGTTCAAAGATAGTACAGTAAATAGTGTGGGTTTATGATTCCATGGACTGTTTCCCGCTTATCTCAATGAGCGTTCATGGTAAGGTTTATGAAATCAACAAGTTTCCTCTGAATGAATAAACCTGAAGCAGGCCCAGATTGAGAGTAAGAACAAGAAATGAGGAGTTGTGTTTTCTGCCATGTGCTACTTGGAATCGCCCTCTGCATTTTGCAAAAAGAGTACCTGCAGCAATCAAGAGCATTATTGCATGATATATTGCTATCTACAACATTTTGCTATTTCATGTTTTTTTTTATTCCATTCTATTTTGATGAGGTTTCAATACTTTAATATAGCATTAGCCTTTACCGATATTTACAGGTAATCATTGCATGAGATTGTACCACTATTTTGTAAGTCGCTGATGGAGAAGCATTGTAAGCGTCACATAGAGATAAAAAGAATATAAATTTCTTGTATGTTATACTGACTGAAAGCTTCAGTATAACATCGCATCTTCAACATATCAGTACACTCTTAAAAATCGTTATCAACTAGGCAACTATGCCTAAGAATGTTATTGCCGACGGCCATACATGAGCTGCTCCGGAATACGTTTCTTGTGCAGCATTTGGTAGTTATGTTTGCTGTTATGTGATTCTTTGGTAGTTTTGTTCATTTTTCACCTAATATACTGATTTAGGTGAATCAGGTAGTTATGATTTCAGATAAATGTGACTGAACGATGGCACCTTTCTGTACAAATATATAAACTTTGAGTGTCCAAAATTAATTTCCTTTTATTAACCTCAGTAAGAACGAAATTAGAACTTCTTCACCACCGAAAGACTTTTCATTGTAGAACTTTACGTAGTCACCGCCTTTCAGACATGCATAATCATCGCAGAATGATTTGCGTATGAAACATAAAGCAGCTACAGATAGTGTCCTTATCATGTTAAAGAATAAGAACAGTGCATGTGAATGTGAAAGCTAAAAAGATGATGCATCACGTGCAATACCATTCAAGAGAGAGCAAAGTTTATACACTTCAATTTGAGCATATTGCAGGTTATTTATTAACTCGTTATCCCTCTATTTACATTGAAAGAAAGCACAAGTGATACGAAATGATTAGCATGAACTATAAACTTTAGCAGTCAAGAAAGCACTGATAGGAGAAAAAAGAGTGAAGGTCAATAACGTCTGAGACTGTTTCTCGCGTACCTCAAAAAGCGTTCACGGTAAGGAGTAGTGAATCCACAAGTTTCCTTCTAAGGAATGGATCCGGTACTGACTGAGCTAAAGTGTGAGTAAATACCTTGAAGAGTTGCAATTTCTACTGTGTGGTAGCTGGAATCGTTCCCTATATCATACAACACTAGTTTCAGCACTTGGCCGTCACTGCTTATAGTAATATTTTACAGTGCTATGCCATTTTGTTTCGGGGACGATAGATGCATTTATCGAAAGGTAAAAATAGCTTCGTTTTACAATGATATAGCCTTCAGTTTATTCGATATTTGGGCCTATTATTTCCAGTTAAGGGCAAAAATGGTATCACTTATTTGTTAGTCCATTTTCTGTTGTTGTTTTTTCGCTTTCCTTGTTCGCTTTCCTTATTATCATTTTTTTTGTGGAACGTCATTATGTTACTCATAGAAAGTTGCATATTCTCTTGAAAACGGAATGAACATGCTTGCCAGACGTCGGAAGCGTGCCACACCTATTTTCCTGCTCTCGTACTGAATATCACGCACGAATAGAATAGCACAGAAGAAATAACTGTAGGTGCCCATACTCAGACAGTACAGTCATACACACAGACGCATGACCGAGAATGATGTGTAGCCACGAATTTCATGTCAAAACACATTTAGTAAAGTAATTTTACTTTCAGATTAGTTGTCAAACACAAACAGCAGCTGTGAAGCCATATGAGACATAAGCCTAGTCCATACATCCAAAGTGTTTGTAATTGGGGGCATTTTATGGCTAAAACTCAATCAATGTATCAAACTTAACACCCTATACACGACACAGTAACTAACAGTAAACGCAGAGCATGGACCTACCCAAAAGTCACTTATTTCTCCTGTTTCGCTGCCTTTTCTCATTTGCTCTTGCCCACTCCTTTTCCACCTGCGTCCTTTTCTTGGGATGGATTGTTATGTAATTTGATTTTCCTTCAATTTTCCACATTGTTTCATCAAAATGTGATAAGTTTTTTTTTTCAAAGATATTTGTCAGATATGCGGGTGATCATTAATAGGAAGCCAAAAGTAGCCAAAGCCAGTGGCCAAAAGCCAACTTTTATTGTTCATAGATTGGGTCAATGGACAACGGTAGAGCGCCAGCAGTCAAGTCAATACTGCTCTATTGTTGGTCAATTTCCCTATGATGTCACTGAAATGGATGTAGTGCCTTTTAAAACTGATTTTTTTAATGTATTTTTTTACACGTTCTGTTTGGAAATTCAACTTTTTGTTAGTATAAGAGAAAAGAGTTCCTAAAAATTAGTACATGAAGTCCAAAAAGTAAATTTTGGTGAAAAATAGATGTATTAACTTTTGCAACTGAGCTCTTAAGCTAAACGAGACACTATTTTGTGTCTCGTGTTGTATGACAGGATTCGACATAACTTGCTTTGTTTTGATTTTTCAATGTTCAAAGAATTAGTAAATACATACATCCCCCTTCCGTTTATTTTTCCCTTCCTATGAAAGGTTCACCTACATGAAGGACAAATATCTTTAAGAAATAGATTCGCCAATTACATAACATGTTACTCGCTGTTTATGCAAGTGCACAATTACACATCTTTAAACTTCTTCTTTTGCCTGTATCTCTTCTTATATCAAGCATATTTGGAGGAAGGCTCTATATGTATCTTTCAAATTTCTATTAGTTTTTGAAGATATTGCTTCTTCTGTGTCCTGATATTCTTTTTTTTTCATTTTGTGACTCTGTTATATTCGGTAATAAAAAAAGGTATATTTCTTTGATATTGAAAAAAAAATGGAACTAGTGCTAAGACTAAAGAGGGTTTCTCTTGACGCCTGAACTCCGCTTTCCTCTCATCTCATACCTGACCGTCTAACGCATCTCTACCATTACATATATATATATATATATATATATATATATATATATGTGACACTGCACCTCAAAACAAACAAAAAGTCGCCAGACATGAATTTTTAGTTAAGACCATATTCTGAAAGAGCAGACTTTAAGCTTTAAAATGATGTATAACTCAAATCAAATGGACTCTCCTAACATAACTAAATATTGGAAAGAAAGCACAAACTCAGGAAAAGTGTGAAGTGAGAAAAGAGGCTCTGAAGTACAGTGTCTATTCAAGCTCTTAATCTTTACCAAGCCGTACTGGCTGTGCAATGACTGGGACAAAAGACAGGAAGTAAACCACCAGAGTAATAACAATGAAGGAATTATCAGATTAAACTGAAATTAAGCATGCCTCATTAACATATTCTGTCAATAATTAATGCCAACTTTCAAAGCAGTAGCCCTATCCTTTCAAAAGTTATTAGAGTTGAAAGTGAAGAGTGTGGACAAGGTTTTTCAGAAATGAAAAAGGGATTCTAAAGACATACCTAATCACACTATTCTACCAAGAATGTTCGAGATAAACTGCTAAAAAAACACACTTTCCTGCCCGTTTTATGATACCAAATTTTACCATAATGTAAAAGAAGACCCGCTCTTTCAGAAAATATGAAAAAGTCAAGTTTGGCTAGGTTGACCCATTTCACTTATTTTCAGTCCTCGCGCAAAATCAGTGTGTGCGACTTTATGTCCGTTTTGATGTGCACGGTCACATATATATATATATATATATATATATATATATATATCATATTTACAGATTCATTACACTTTGTGTATACACATATTGTGTATATACACAATAGAGAACATGTGAATGTGTCTGTGTGTGTGCGTGAAGTTATTGGAGAGAATCTACATTTATCCTATTATGTTTTTCTTTCACTTACAGGAAACTCCATGTTATAACAATTTACTTCTTGTCGTATAATGGATATGTCTTAATCATCTGGTGATTATGCATCGATTGTCTTGGACAAGAGTGTTTGGTGCTCTGATTGTAGCAGTCATCACACTTTCAGGTAATTACACACACGGTATTAGTTTGATTTAGAAAAGAGTTATGTAAATGCAGCGAGATGCAAATGGGAAGGTATGCATCATCTTGCGGGCTAGGGTTTACAGGAATGAAATAAAAAATAACGGTGCAAGAATGTTGACATTGTGCAGAGCCCTTTTGATAATCCACAAATCAAACATCCAAAACGAAACGAAGCAAAATGCGATTAGCAAAAACTCTCATAATGTCAAGGTATAAGATTTGATCTGACTTTTCTTAGAGTTCCATCTTTTTCACGCAGTTCATTTTGTTTTGTTTTGTTTTTATACATGAAAAGTATTATTATTCTACCTCTATTCCTAGGTATCCTTAAATCTTTCTTTTGTATTTCCATGTGCCTATTTAAAAATTAAATCCAATAATTCTAATTTCAAAAGTTACCTAGAAGTGAGCAAAATAGCACACACATATAGACACACTCACCGAACAAACGCACACTTTTTGAGTGTGCATTGTTATGCAGCAAATGCATACCAGCACAAACTCTGTAACTTTTGGTGTGTACTCTGAAAGCAAGGTCAGCCCCTCATCCTTGCTACGGAATAAGAATTTACATGCAAACAAGAATTCCCAAACAAGAATTTACCTCTTACAGCATATGATCTTCTTAATGGAAATATTGTACACATTACAGTGCAGAGGCATGATTTGGTGGCATTAAAGGGACATTCCAGACGATTTTCATAATTTCACATCATGCAGTACATAAATGGACAACTCCATGTATAGATTTGTGGAATTTATTGTGGTTCTTGAGCAGAGAAAGAATATTTTGAAAAACCTTAAACAAATTACACTGAACAAGGATGATGACAAAGGAGGTTCACATATTTCAGAAATGTAGCAGGGTAATTCCATTACAATACCGCTTGCTTGCGAGTTCACCTGTGTTATAATCTATGCATGCTTTCTTCTTTTGTTCTGCTTCCTTGAGCCCCAACTCATGCATTCTTATGCTGACTCTGCCATGTCATCATCCTTGTTCATTGCAATTTGTTCTAAATTTTGAAAATACAATTATTCTTCATCCCAATCATCACAAATTCTGGAACTATGTCCTTAATATAACTAATTTATAGTTGTTCCAATGTAAAAATCTGAAAATCATCCGGAGGTCTCCTTTAAACTTTCAATAAAGTACAGGAAAATGACGATAACAAATATTAGTCTGTAATACTGTAAATAAAAATGAGTATGAAAACGAATATATACGTCAACGTTATTTCAAATTTAAGTTTAAGTTTTAGTAGATCTTGATAGTAGACAGGAAACTGATATGGCTCTGTATATTATCACTTTTAACATTTAAATTAGATACCATGAATCATGGTGCGAATTATTCCTAACAATTGAAGGGGTCGGTGCAATATAGTGCTAACCCACACAAAAGTCATTTTGAGATAATCGCTGTTAAATGTTTGGAAAGTCCATACATTGTACATTAATAAAACATAAATGCATGCATTTTAACCATCTTATTGGTTGAATTCAAATATAATATTTTCACGGAGGTTAGAGCGAAGGATAATGATTATGAAAATGCATGTAACTCAATTTTGACAAAAGTGTGGGTTAGCACTATATTGCACCGACCCCTTCAATTGTAAAGGTTAGTAAAATGTTGATAGACCTTGATGATTCTGCACGTTAACAAACATAAAAGATATTAAGAGTGAGCAGGACTGATCTAACATAGGTAATATCGAGCAGCATCTTGGTGTGTATCATGGCGTCCTGTTTCACTTAAGTATCAGGTACAGAACGGTTTGACTCACAAAGAAACATGCAGACGATATGTATAAGCGCGAAGCGTGACTAAAGCTGTATCGAATCCACATACAAAAACAATACGTTAACAACAACAGCAATATATTCATTAAATTCAGGTTCGGTTGTGTAGCTTCATCATGTCCATGTTAATGTTCATTTAATGGATTTGTGCTAGCTTCTATCCACGTTCACATATCAGGGACATATAAGGTGAGTCGGATATTCAGATTTAGCGATTATGTATCTTTTGAAACCCTTCATATAGAATTAATAAAAATGTACATTGATCTTTCTAACGACTACATTATGGTTTTAAACTGCATACTGACGAACTCTAGAAATGTTTTATGCTGTCAATGCAAGTAGTTTATTTGAAAAAAAAAACAAGTTTTCGGGCTTCTTGCCTTTTTTTTCAAGTGATCTTGAATGCAAACGTGTAATCGCTTATTGTAAGGGATTAAAATGGGGTGTATCGATATACTGTTATAATAGATGACACAGAAGGGAAATTACTATCAAGTGCAATTCCTACAGGAAGGGGGGGGGGAGAGAAATGCTGTGCACTGCAAAATGTGATATTGGAAGTTTCTGGTGAAGGAGAAGACCATGAGAAGGAAAATAATTATGAAATATAACATAATATAAAATGATGTAATATAATATTATAGTATAATATCATACAATACAATTCGATATGATATGATATGATATGATATGATATGATACGATACGATACGATATGATATGTTATGATATGATATGATAATATCATATCGTATCATAACATATCATATCGTATCATAACATATTATATCGTATCATATCATATGATATATGATATGATATGATATGATATGATATGATATGATATGATATGATATGATACTACATTATATGATATCATATAGAATGATGAAATACAATATGATGTGAATTATGTGACCCTACATTACAAACCCTACAGAAAGTCATCAGACATGGGTTTTTAATTCAGGGTAATTTCTAAAAGAGCAGACCCTAAAGCTTTAAAATAATGCATTACTCATTCCAAATGGACTCTCTTAATGTATCTTAAGACTGGAAAGAATACCCACACTCTTTTAAAAAAAATGTAAACTGAGAAATGAGATTCTGAAGTACAAGGTCTATTCAAGCGTTTAATATTTACCAAGCCGTGCTCGCAGTGCAATAAATGGGACAAAAATAAAAACACATATTTTTTTTTTTCGGGGAGGGGGGAGAATAGAAAGACTAGGTATGTCTTAAAGAAAACTTTTGATTTCTTGTAAATCTTTGCCCATTCTTCACGTTCAAATCTTGATGATTTTACTGCTTTCAAAGTTGGCATTAATCATGGGTAGAGTGTGAAAATAGAACATGCTCAATTTCAGCTTAATGTGATAATCCCATCATTGTTGTTGCTCATCCTGTGTTTTGTCCCTTTTATCGCACAGCTATCACGGAGTAGACCCTATACTTCAGAGCCTCTTTTCGTAGTTCACGTTTTTCAGAGTGAGCGCTTTCTTTCCCGGTATTTAGATATGTTAGGGGAGTCCCATTGAATTGAGTTATACATCATTTTAAAGTTTAGAGTCTGCTCCTTAAGAATCTGCCCTTAACTGAGAATCCATGCCTGTCATTTTTTTTTTATAGTTTGGTGATGCAGAGTCACATAACTATGATAATTATATATCACAACTACACATCGTAATACCAGTCTCGTAATAATATTACGAGACTGTACAGACTGGTATTACGATGTGTAGTTGTGATATATAATTTTCATAGTTATGTGACTCTGCATCACCAAACTAAAAAAAAAAAAAAATAGGGAGTAGCAGAATATATTATTATATTCAGCTATTCCTTATAAACAACATTCTGTAATCGGCGTGTTCAATACTACTAATAACACAAAGATGTCGAGGGCTTGGATAATGCCTGTCATAGTTTAAGCATTTGCAGTGTTTACCGACGAACCACGTCACTTTTCCGGCAAGTTGTCAGGTACAAAGCATTTCGAATCTCTCTGTGTTAGCTTTAGTGCCTCCTTGTCCACTTATTACCTCCCTTCATTATTCTCATGTTTGTTTGTTTGTCTTTTGACTTTCTTTTTCAATATTGCATTATCGCTCCGTGTTATGCACAGAGCCGGCGCTTAGCATCGAGTCAGTGTTTAGACTTCGAAATGGCCTGCCAGGATCTGTTCCGTGCCAACTGACATGGAAGCCTGACGTAGTAGTGTCCTGGGCTAAAGGAGCTACAATCGATACTGCTACAACGCTTGTAATATTGGAAAACATTCAAAGTGGAAGTGTCAGTGGACCAGGGTTCGATAATGGGAGGTTCACTGTGGCTGCAAATTATTCCCTCATCATAAACAAGGTTGACTCTGGAGACTCTGGAAGATACTTTTGCGTGGTGCTTGACTACATATCGGGGTCCTCGCATAGCAGTCCATCAGATGTGACAGTATTCGGTAATCTGTTTAAGAGTCGTTATGCAAATTTAACACATTTTCTTATGTCCCCTCCCTGATATCCAGCCTGCAATAAATTAGCCTTCCACATTCCGTACATCATTATGTGTATCTACAAACACTTAACAGATATAAAGAAGAATCAATAAGACAGCTTTTTATTATCATTACTACTGGTCATTGATACTATAATCCATTCATTTGTACATTTATTAATTTATTTATTTTTGTTTTTATTGAATTATTTTTCTTTTATTTGGCGTTGAAACATAATGTTTTTATTGAATTATTTTTCTTTTATTTGGCATTGAAACATAACATACAAACAGGAAATAATATTACATGAAATGAAGATTTCAGTGATTCTAGGTCCATACCGTTGACTGCATGGAAGGAAAGGGCAAACTTAATCACCGATGCTCGAGACCTTCCTCCCCGACCAGTGAATGCACCCAGAATCAGCTATGCCATGTTCAAACACAGTTACAAACAGTATCAAATAATACAGTATTCGCATGTAAACACAAATATCTTTCCAAGCATAATGCTTTTCGTAGAGCAGATCTTTTTCGATGATTTGGTGCAGACCTAGTATCTGTAGAAAAACAAGAATATAAATGAAATGTGTCTCTTCAGATCCCCCTGTAATCACCGATGATTGGCGAGTTCTTCGGTTTGGTGAGAGGTCGATTCTCAGTTGTCGTTATGAGGAGGCGGTAAGTGTCGTGCACTGGATGAAAGGCGAAAACTACAATGATGCAGAAAAGCTTGTTTCAATCAACTTTAAATCTGAGATGAGCCAACGAAGGGACTGTGAGCAGGGTGTGTGCCACATAACTGACGACTACTCTCTTGTTTTTAACTCTACAAAAATTAGAGATGAAGGAAGGTACTTCTGCGCTTTGTCAGATATGGCAACAGGTAGGCTTCTCATCAACTCCACAGATGTCATTGTTGTTGGTAAGTTTTAAAGTGTTTCCTAATTGCATTTGTAAAGGTGATAATTAAAACGTTGTTACATGTTGATACATTTTGACATAACAATATGAGATTTTTTCCGCTGCTTTTTCCCGCTGAAAAATATACATTTTAAATTCATTTAAGATCATTTGCGATTTTTGTTTTGTTTGTTTTTTTACGATAGGTGTAAGAAATCAGAATGTGGGTTTAAGTTGAGATGCGTTATAGCAGATTGTCAATAGAGAAATCTTATGTGCGAGGAATAATTGATAAGCAGCCGGAAGCATGTGCAAAGAACATCTACTATGAAATTAAACTCTCTAACACAAATTCTTCTAAGAATTTTAATTTTACGAGTTTTTTTCCTGAAATTTGTTTATTGGCGCAAACGTCAGTGATGACAAAATAATGATGACTCTTGTCGTTTCAATTGGTTTAAATAAATAGGATGTAAACGTTAGAAATGTATTTTGTTACAGATGGTTCTTATCTAGTTATTACGACATTAAGCTTATTCCTTTTGCAGCTGCTCCCCAGAAACCGTATCCGGATATTGATACATGTGAGCCGATCAGTACATATGAATCTGTCCAAACTTGCGAAATTAGTGAAGACATCAATACCACAGTATCCCTCACATGTACTGTAAAACGGCACTATCCGACCATCAGTTTGTCATTCAGCGATACTTCAAACACGGCAAGTACAGTTCAAGTAAGTATTTCTACTGATACGGAAGGGCTGCTGACCCAGGTGGTAACGATAGTGCTGTTGGTAGGATCCGATCCAGTTACGTGCACAGCTAGCGGGCCACCATTCGAAACAACCAGAACAACAAAAGGCGTGTTTATACCCACGACAGCACGAAACCAGACGGAACGTAACGACGTTATTGCATTACCTGCGCAAGGCAACGGCGACAGTGAGTATATTGGAGAATCTGACATTCAATAGTTAGAAAGCAACGCCACGACATGAGCAGCAAGGAGTCTGCATGTAGCCAGTTCTCGATGCATCGTTATAGGGAAGTGTGTTTTATGTTCTATGAAATGAGATGAACAAGACAAACCATTAGGGTGTCGTTGGTTGAGAAATCATTGAAAAGATCAACATGTTCGACATTTCTCCATTGTTTCCTGTGATGCATCTCCCTCTCACTTTGCTTATGATAGAAATCCTCTATCTGCTAAGCCAGGGTTACACCAAAGCGGAATTCTCCCGAATAAATTTTGACCGATCATGCCCGAATATGGTCTAAATCTGATGGATTCGGTGGCTTCGGAACCTATTCGTCTCTGATTCAGAGAGCTCCCTGAATCAGAGACGATTAGGTTCCGAATAGGTCCTGAATCAGAGCAGAATCGCCACTCTGGCTATATTGTGTATATTGGCGATGCCCTTCGCGCCATTCTTGCCGCTCAATCGACCTATTCGGCTGCTATTCGGCCGTGCTCTTGCCTATTCGACTCACTCGCCTATATTCTGTTTTGTATTCGGGTAGCGATTCGGATGGATTCGGGGAGGTATTCGGGGTATTCTGGGCAGATATTCGGGACTATTTGGATAGATAATTCGGGCCTTTACTCCCCTAATGATACGAAATAGGCCCGAATCTGTTCAGAATGAAACGAATGCCTCCCCGAATCCAACCGAATTCCATCCGAATACATCCCTAATGTGGCCCGAGTGAAATTTGTTGGGACCATATTCGGGAGTAGTTTTGGTATTCGGCTGGTTTTGAATGTCAAAAGTGAAAAGACATTGGAGTGCACCTTCCCCTCGACTCACCGTAACATCCATGTTCTCTCGCCATAATGTCTTTTGTTAGTCGCATTGATATCACAGAAACATGTAAGTTATGCTGAGTCGAGGGGAACTTGCATTTCAATGTGTTTTGTTAAACATTTTAGTACTTTAGCAATGATTGACAGATGAGGTCATCCGAGGAATATTGGTTTGGAAGGTAATCTGAAGAAAAATAGAAGAAAATTCGTTAAAAATATATGGAATGTTTCTAGATTTTCGTTTCAATGCAAAAGTAATGTTGAGGGTACCATAAATCAACACAGATCAACATGCATTTGGATTTAAGGGGCCCGTTAAAAATGTGGCGGAGAAAATGGCATGGAACATTTGTCGTGGAACCGTTAAAGCAAGAAGATGTTTATTTGTTTTGTTTTGTTTTGTTTTGTTTTGTTTTGTTTTTATAAAGATCTTTGTGAGTGCTAGGAAAAGCGTCATTACATGAAACGTCATTGTGTGTGTGTTGTGTTTTTTTTTTTTTTTAATATTTCTGATGTATTATCTTGTACTCTTTTTTCTAATTTCTTTTATAGTTGCTGCAATTTGTGTGACTTTGATATTACTCGGACTTGTATTTGGAATCGCAGGATATTTTTTTTACCGACGGAAATCCCAAAAGGAAAAAGGTATCTGTACAATACATGTTAATCCTTGTTTTTTTTTTCTCTCTCTCTCTTTCTCTCTCTCTCGCTTTGCTTGTCTCCCTTGCGCTCTTTCTTCTTGTTTGTGTCGTGTAGCAACTCCGTTTTTCCATGATGTCTTTTGGATCAAATCGAGATTGCACTTATGAAAGAAAACTTACTCAATATCGGGTTGTTGTCCAATGTTTGAGCTACACGTTATACGTACAGTAACAAACTTAATACATGCATTCATCAAGACCACGTTTTGTTGTTGTTGTTGTTGTTGTATGGTCTATTTTTTTTTTCATCAAACCACTTGACAAAACGCAATAAAAAGTACCCAAAATGTAACAATTATGAACTGCTAAGGTTCTGATATTGCATCTGCGGGATTTAGATCTATATATGCTGCCACCTATTGCAATATTCACTTTCAGAATGACATATATTGAGCATTTGGTATTGTGAGGTATGGTTTAAAATTTGGGAAATTTGCTGTTTTGAGGAAAGAGAAAGGGAAGGGAACGACAACGTGGAGCAGGCGTACGTAGGCGGTATTTAGGCTACAGTATCTTTTTCTCTGTGATTTGCTGTTCGAGCCACTTGCATCTACAGAATTTGAAATGTGGGAACCACATTAATCCATTTTGAATTCTCGTTGCCCTATCTGGCCACCAAGACATAACCGTTTTGGGGATGTTGTGGCCACCCCTTATGTCGAAGGTGATATCAGTCTCTATTTTGGTAGAATTTCTATTGTAAACTTATTCATTGTTTTGTATAGATTTCTCTTCACGATCATTCGTAAACGAATGGACTGGGTGCAGATGAATGCTTAAGCCTAATCGTGCGATCACTCAATGGTGACATCATCACGGTGTCATTTTGTTAACTACATCACTCACATCCAATCAGCAAAACACATTACATTGAAGAAATACAAAAATAGAAAGGTTAAAAAGACATAAACTTCAAGGCATGGGTCACCCTACAGGTCCCTCCCTCGCTCAATCAAGCAGAGAGCATTACCTTTAAACACAGGTTCCTACCCTCTTTGTTATTGGTGTAAATTACTAAAGGATTTATGATTTCTCAATCCTTGAATATCACGGCGACATTGTGTGTGTTGCGGAAAAAATCCAGTAAACACCTTGAGGTAAGCTTATCAATTCAAATATGCAATAGACATCAAAGCACAGACACACGTGGTATACGTTCCAACATTTTCGCAGTATTATAATCCCTTGTTTCTGCCTTTCTCAATTTGTAGGCAAGCTGGTGTCTTTTGTTGAACTTTGGTTCATGCTTTTGTCAAGAGAACAACAGACAAAAGAAATTACTGACTCCTTTGCCAGAGTAACTAAAATGATCAAAGAAGAACATGGTCCCGAAGATACTGAACCATTGATGGGATTATCTAAGACGCCTGAAGAATTGTTCGATGAGTTGTGTAGCTTCAGTTACGAACCTAACGGACCGATTAAGCTGGATGACCTTTTCGAGTGCCTTCGGAAATGCAAGCTGGAGGATGAAATTGGAAGATTAGAAGGTAAGATGGCAGGATTGGAAGATTAGAAGGTAAGATGGCAGGAAAGAAAGACCAAAATAGTTATATATGTCGTGCAGCCGGCAGCATGATTCATTGACGATCATCAAGTTTGAAATACTTTCCAGTCTAGTAACTTAGCAGATGATCTTCTAGGTTGACTGAGGTCGCATCTTATTGAATGTCAACATTTCTGCCTATACCTAATCATTCTTGAAGGTACTTATTAAATCGAAATTGAACTGCCTAATCGTACATTTTTTTTCGTTCTCAATAGGCGTAAAATATTATGTTAGGTAGGGGAAAATTAATGACATGTAATGCAGACGTATTTCGGGTGAATGTGGAGTGTGACATAGAACTCTTCTCTCAGGATGGTTGATTCACCAGCTGAATACATAGCTTTAGACTGATATAGATCAAGTTGCCAAGGCTTTTATTTTAAAACGTAACAAATAATATGCTGGCATCAAGGCAGTTACAAACAACAAAATGCTACAGTACGCATTGAATCAAAATCATTGTCCCCCATCTGGACTTCAGTCGTATTCTACTCAAACAAACAAATATAGTACTTATACTGTATGACTATTCATAGATATGCTTGGAGTAGCCGGTAAGCCCTCCAATGTCAAAACACAGTCATTCGCTCTTCAAGCAATGATTCTTGTTAATAGGTATTGCACACCAGCGTGCATAATGATATCCATCATAAACAACAACAAAAAACAAAGTGATTGGAGGGTAGTTGATACACCTCGAGATCGTCATTGAAGGGTCGAGTCCATATTAGTACTGCAGTAATCTGTTCTCGAACGTAAGGAATTGATAATACAACAGCGTTATGACGACTGGAAGATCCACGGGAATCTCTGTCCAAATGAATGTTTCTACTGAACAGACGACTGGGCGGACACTTCCTCCGTCATTATGTAGACTAGATTGCTCCAAATGCTGAAAACTGTATAATAAATCCAGAAACACATAGTATTCACCTCCCTCCAACGAATAGGTTGGTTCCAAAAACAAGGTGTCAATGAAATGTTATCAGCAGGACACCGTGTGACACACAATGCACATGCACCTCCAAAACTTCAGTGTTTCCACTATAAAATATATCAAAGGATTACTCTCTCGTGCGTCTATTATTTATCCACTCCTGTTATCCTGTAATCAGAAGCAATGAATGACCTTTCATTCAGAATTCTCAACCCACATTAAACTCTTGCGAATGGTAGGAAAAAAGGAAGGAGGGGGGTTTACAGAGCACTGTATATTCATTTGTATGGCGTTTTTAGGAAGTATTCTTTGTACGCCAGCACATGGCAAAATGCACACTAGAATGCAGTAATTCACTCTCAAGTCAGTGCCACTATTGCATCCATCAATGTTCATATAATGCGGTATGTGTTTCATAAACTATTTCTAAACTATTTCATCTTATTGGCTAGTCACTCTATATCAACAGTGACTGCGATTAGAATATTGTCGGCTGATGAATTACTCGTCCATGTTCTCACGATCTTATAAGATGATTAATTCCTCCAACACTTTGTATTATGTAACGCAAAGAGAACCCCTTAAAATATAACAATAGGTCTACAGAAACAATCAAATAAATATTTATGAATCAGTTTGTACTAATTTTATCCTTGCCGTAACGTGAAGAGAAAAATATTATACGTTCTGTTATTCAATGGTTATCGCACTATCATAATCGTCATCATTTGGAATATCATAACCGTATATAGGCCTAGCTAAGTTACCATGTAGGTCCCTGCTCGAATATTTCTATCTGTAAAACCCACTTATTGATATCGATTTATACATATGTGACCGTGCATTACAAAACAAACAAAAAGTCGCACCCCTTGATTTTACGTGAGGACTCAAAAAAGTTGAAATGGTTGAACCAAGTCAATCTTGAGTTTTTCATATTTTTTTTTTTTTTTGTAAAAGAGCTATCCTTTTTCTACGGCATTCTCCATGTTAGGATCTTAACAGGAATGGGAAAGTGTGTTTTTAGCAGTTTTTATACAACTATTTTAGGGAAAGGAATAGAGTGATCAGGTATGTCTTAGAGACCACTTTTCATGTCTTGAAATCCTTTGCACACTCTTCACTTTCAAGTCTAATAACGTTTGACAGGATGACGCTACTGCTTTGAAAGTTAGCATTAATCACGGACAGAATGTGTTGATATAACATATTTAGTTTCAGCTTAATCTGATAATCCCTTCGTTGTGGTTGCTCCGGTGGTTTACATAGTGTGTTTTGTCCCTTCCATGGCCGAGCTAGCGCTGCCTGGTAAAGATTATTAAAGCGCTTGAATAGACTTTGTACTTCAGAGCCTCTTTTCTCAGTTCACACTTTTCCAGAGTGTGCGTTTTTTTTTTTTTTCCACTAGGTAGGTTAGGGGAGTCCATGTTATTGTGTTATACATCATTTTTGAAGCTTAGAGTCTGTTCTTTCAGAATCTGCCCTGAACTGAAAATCCCTGTCTGGCGACTTTTTATTGGTTTTGTGATGCAGGGTCATATATGACCTACTGTAGTACACTTGAATTGTAATTGGTTACAAAAGACATCGTATTATCAACGATTATCAAAGAAAGGTGATCGTATAACTACGTCTTTATTTTTGGTCCCTTTTTTGTGAAAAAGAATCAGGCTGAATTCTTTGCATCCAATAAGTGAAATGTTTGTGTTTCCACGCCCTCCTCAGTGGATACGTTTTCACTGTACCCACATGCATAAGATTATTATATTGTTGAGAAATATGAGGGGGCGCTGTGGCATAGTGGATAAGACTCCCGACTCCCGATCGGAGGATCCGAGTTCAAGTCCCGCCCAGTGCTTACGTCCTTGGACAAGATGTTTTTACCCACAATGTCCCTCTCGACCCAGATGTATAAATGGACACCTGGCAATGCTCGGGTAATAATAAAAATAGCAGGGCCCTCTGGTAGAGCAGTGGCAACACTGAAGAGGCTACCCAGGGTATATAAGACCTTATTATTATCATTATTATCATAAATATGAAAATGAAAGGACAAATCGTAAGTCCGTTACGAAAACTTCAACATACTGTGATAACACCCACAACAATGAAAAAATAGAAATAGAGAAACACGTTGAGAGCCCAGACTTCCGAAGAGCAGCTACTTTCCATCAATGATCTTGCTCTTCCATAGAGATCAGTGAGTTCCACCCAGATACGTATGCATGCTGAACATTGTCACATTCCCAAAAATAGAGAAGCTTGTCATAAACCCTCAGCTGTGCGGCGCACCTGGCCCTGGCTTGCCTCACCTTGCTTAAACTAGTGCGTGCATGCAAACCTGAAATACGCGCAGCATAAAATCCCAAGTTTATTGACTGCCAAAATATAAAAAAAGATCCTTCATAAATACCCTAAAATTTCACGAGTCACTACAAAAATTCAAAGAACTGTTGTTTGTGTCATTCGCAACCTTACCTCTCAGTTTCATCTAAATCCGTTAAGTACTTTCTGAGTTATTTTAGCACGGTAAAAGAAACAAAAGAAAAAAAACAACGGTAATGAAAACATAACTCTCCTTTAACGGAGGACAAAATGTCAAAAAGGCTCGTCCATGTTGCATTCTTATGGGAGGGGAAAGGGGCGACATTGAAATGTGAAATTATATGCACCAAAGCAAACTGTTTTTGTAAGGGCACCTGCGAGTAATTTCAAGTTACACCTGAGTTTTCGTACAGGCACTATATACTTCACAGTATTCTATGCAGCGGGCGCTTTATAAGACACACTCCATGTACCACCGTCTGTATAATATGTTGAATTCCTTTTATAATGTTGACACACTCTGTAACTTTCCAAGCATGTAAGTAAACAGTAAAAAAATGATAAATATTGACCTACATGATGATATAACGCAATTATTTCTTCTTCTTCTTTCAATAGTATTTCATCATTGTGTAATATCAGTTGTATTAGTACATATCTCTAGTTTACAATTTGCATGTTCTCGTTATTCTTTCCTCCATTCTACATTATTCAAGATTTTCGAAAAGACTTCAGCAAGAGGATCCCGAAGAATGCGATCAAGCGACTGATTTGGGAAATCAATGACAGACAGAAAATATTCTGAGGAGTCTTGAGATATCACAGCCGTACAATGATCGTCCGGGTAGCTACGAACTGGAAATACGAACATCTACATCAGCGCAATAGAATCACTGGACGGATGGCAGAAGGTGAATGGCAGAGCGAATCCTTGGGTCTTATTGAATTTTGCTGTGGAAAAGGCCGACTGCAAGCCCATTGACAGGACATTTTTCAAAGGTAATGTTCAAAACATGGACGGCGACATTTTCTTGGTTTAAGAGTTATATCAATGCTGAAACTCAAATGCACTTGTTTGTTAGGGAATGAATAGATTTGGAAATGTGTTGTTATTTTTTTTTCATGTGAAGCATCCTACTAAGGCTGCGGTTCTCAGAACTGTTACAGTTGCCCCACTAAAACTGTGGGCAGTTCTTGCCACACTATATATCAGACAATGTTCTGTTCGATAATCAAAAGACATAAGTATAAAGTAGATAAGAGAAAGGCAACGTGTCTCCTGAAAACGAAATAACCAAGTTGTGAATGCAGGTTAAAACCATTAAAACTGAAGACACCAATGCTCTAAACTTGTAATAATTATTATGTCTTGAACTATATGTTTGTTAAACGTATTAATGTTGAGAAGATTTGTTTTTATTCTTCTCATTTGATGATGAGCTTGCTTATGAGGATAATAAATACCGTTATCTACTTGGTGTGTGTGTGTGCTTTTTTTTTTTTTTTGGGGGGGGGGGTTCATGGTCTTGTTATATTAAAAAGAAATACATAATGCGTATTTTGCCTATATTGCAGACGAAGGCGCCGTTTCGTACGTAGAACTATGGAAGCTGTCACACTTTCAATCTGGAACTGATTACTACTCGAAAATATTTGAAGCGTGCAGCATTTTGCAGTCCGGACGTGTCAGACAAAAAGGCAAAGCTAAACCTCTTTCACAGGACGACGTGTATGCTGACCTTTGTCATTGGAAGCGGAAGCAGAGTGAGAGCTCGTGCGAACATCAGAAGGATCTACTACTGGCGGTGTTGAAAGCAAATGGGCTAGAGGTCGCTGTTAATCATATCCGACGTCAGTCAATTTAATATACTTTCTCCTCCTTCTTTATATTCCTATTTCTTGTGTGTGTGTGTGTGTGTGTGTGTGTGTGTGTGTGTCCAATGACAATACCACACCGTCCAAGACATCGTTAAAAAAAGTAAATTACAAACAAGCAAGCCCGTTTTAGCATTGTAATAATGATTGCATGGTGATAAAGCAGAATGCATAACTACCTACATATCTGAATTCCAATGCTCTTATAAGAATCAGATTCGTTTTCTGAAGAAAAAAGGGCAAAACCATGATTATGTGGATGCTATTTGCCATTTAAATTCGATTTTTTTTTTTAATAAGATGTGTGGCAGCTACCTTAGATTGTTCATCACCAATCACATTATTTCACTAAAGACGCTAATGTTCTATTATCTTCTCTTTCTCTCCCTCTCTTTCTCTCTCTCTCTCTCTCTCTCTATCTCTCTCTCTCTCTCTCGAGAAGGGGGAGGGGAGGGTCTGATGGAAGCATAGTGACAGCAGAAAGACAGGGAAGAAAAGGAATTGATAAAAATACAGCTGCAGCGGATGATCACAATTATTCTATAGAGCATGACCAATTTATTACAGATAGAACAAAGCCGCGTTTACTTTATTATGATAATATGTCCATGCACAAAACCCGATCTAAATGGCATAATTTTCTTATTCTTTGTGTTTTAATCTTAAAAGTTCAGATGAAAGAGTTGCTACTAGCATATATGAATTCTAATGGTTGATGGTTCAGGAAAGTGTGATGACCCGGGCCAAACACGTTACCCTGAAGACATGTCATTAATAAGTGCAGAAATGTGTTCCCTTAAACCAGATATAACTATGTGGAATTCTCCTTAAGTTTCTTTACGGGGATAACTTATGCTACACCACAGAATGTTGTGCTGGTCTTTACCTTTGTATGGCCGTTAATGGATTTAAGTGAAAATTCTGATATTCCAAACATTTGAAGCATTTTTTTGTATGATCACTTCGGATTTTGCATTTTTGTTTCCCATCAGATTTGTAAACATACAAATCGCTCTTTCTGTAGAAAATTGACATGTTATAGGGGACACTTTTAAAATGAGCCTTTAAAAGACTCTCTACAAATTATCTGTAAATATTATAGGAACAAGCGATAACGATGGCTTGAAAATCTGCCTCAGTACAATGGCGATATTGATATGGGACATCAACGACGAAGAGAAAGTTGAGAACCTACTGAATGAGATCGGCATTCTTTGGCGTCCACCTTCCTCCCATTGTGGACTTGGAAAGACGAAATACAAGGTCCGGTATTTCAGAGCTGCAATAGAATCGTTGCATCAATGGAGCCAGAAACCACAAAGATACCCTCCTTTGGTCCTCCTCTCCCTCGCCGCAGAACGTGCCAAGTGTTGCCCAGCAGACCGGGAATTTTTCAAAGGTAACGTTCAGTATGTGTATGTGTGTCTGTGTGTCTGTGTCTGTGGGTGGGTCTGTCTGTCTGTGTGTTGTTTTGCAGTTTGCAGTGGCTGCTTTAACATGTATAGCCACCTCTTAACCCATTCCATACTGAATTCTGAAATCTCCATAGACTTAATACACAGGCTACCAGGTTCCCGAATGGAACGGGTTAAAACTGGCGTTGCTACGTGGATAAAACTATCGACAATCGACGGATAAACCTGGTCAGATCCAATAGGAGGAGCAATTAATTTCTTTATTTGTAAATGTTTTTCGACGATAACTTGAAGCTAGAAATAATGTCAATTCTCCCTATCGCATGTAACCGATATCAGGCGATATCACCTCGCGATACCGATATCTGATCGATCGCTCTTGGGACATATACTTCCGGTTTTGCGGTTTACCCACGTCACATCCTTCATCTAGGAATATTTCCATAATCTCAATGTTTTGCATCATCGGCCCAGCATTGGGCCGCTTCGCAGAAGAATCCCATTCATCAAATGTTAAGTTAAAGATTAGAAGACAGAAATTAATAAAATAAAGAATAGAAAAATACGACCTGTGAACACTAGTACATTCCACGTTCAATGTGCAGAAAAGCGAACTAATTGCACATCGCGCGTACATCACCGGCAGTCCATATCTGAAGAATAAAAGGTAAAAGCAAAACAAAACAAAATAGAGCGCCACACGCGTTCAGAGTCAGAGAGCAATATGCGATAGGGAAAATTGCTTGCCCGGTAATATTAGTTCCCTTTATCAGCAATCGATAATGTGGTCACAATCACATGAATATCAGAATTGTTAGTTAAAGATAACGAAACTGCTTTTAATTTTTCTATGTTTATTCTTACAAACAAAAAAGAATATCAATTCATCCTTCCGATTGCAATATTTCAGTACATGAACGAATGGGGTGGGGGCAACAGGTGCTTACGCATTAAAATAATGCATTTAAGACCAAAAAAAACTTATGTTTCGATGCGTCATCTCTGCTGGAAAGAAGATAGTGTCCTATAGTGTAAAACACAATATGAAGCACAGTGTGAAATTCCTTCACTTTGTTAATTTCTAGCGTTTTAACACTGTAAACACACTGTAAAGACAATGTAAGATTTTGCATTCTTCCCAGCAGGGAATCTCGCTTATAATGTCAAGTGATAATGATTATTAAGCACTTTTGTCAAAATAATAACGGTGAATATTTTTACACTTTTGCAGAGAGCGGGTTAATATCCTACCTCGAGCTTTGGGAACTTGTGCACTATAATGAGGGCCAAACCTTTCTGGAACAGATTTCCAGAATGTTGGAAGATTTAATAGAAATCGACTCGTTAGACAAACACACTCATGAAGGCTCGTCAACAGAAATGGAGATTAAATGTCACTCATCGGAAAAAGATACAGAAGGAACATCATCAACAGAAAAGGATATGGTGATTCAAGCATCAGAAAAAGTCAAAGTCGAAGCTTCGACGGCTGTACAAAAGACGGAGAAACAAACAGAAAAAAAACAAGCGACAGGGATCGACATGGAGGGTAACACATCCGCAAAGGACACAACCAATGCCTCGTTAACAGGAAACGATGTTGAGGCCCAGACAGGTATGAAAATGAAAACTCACCCTTTAAGAAATGACAGTGCCAATATATCTACAAACGAAAAGTATATAGAGGGCCAGACACCAAAAAAAGACACAGATGAATCTCTCACAACAGAAATGGAGACAGAGATCCAGACACCGGGACAAAACACAACCGAAACCTCTTCAGCCGGACAGGATACGGATCGTACATCAATATCAGACGCGTCTAAATCTTCGATGACAATTAGAAAAATGGAGGATCACAATTCAAGAAATGACGCTTCCAAAGTCCCGTCAATAGCAAAGTATATGGACGGCCAGACCCCAAAAGTTGACACAGGAGATTCCTCGATAACAGTAATGGGAATGGAAGACGAGACATCAGGAAACGACACAGTCGAAAGCCCGACAACAGACGAAACCAAACCCCTGATAAAAGGAAACTGCATTGAGAACGATGCATCAACCACAGACTCGGGTGAACTCCTGACAACAAAAGTGTCTGATGACTTTGTATCAGGAAAAAATACAGGAGAAGTCACGACAGCAGGAACTTTGTACTTCGCACTCTGTGAATGGAAACAGAACAGTTCAAGTGGCGTTCACCAAAAAGCATTGCTAATGGCTGCAATGAAAGCACATGGTCTTTCGTCGGTCGTCAAGTATATTAACGGTGAGAACTTTATTTTCTTTAAACAGCAGGCCTGGGATGGTATTCTAAAAATCTTCTTAAGTTTCTTCCCAAGCTCCTTCCTAATAGTCAGAAACTTAGGAAGTGGCTAGGAAAGACAAAATTGGTATTCTGAAATTTCTGCCTAGAAATCTCTCAATGCAAATTGGGTCATCCATGCCCACGTCTTTTCTTAACCCAACACGACATGCCGTATCATAAGGAACCGACCAACTGCAATCACATATTATGATGACGTAGGGTTAAGAACACGAGTGAGCTGCATGTTCCCGTTCTCCGGCCCATTTCAAGCATCAAAGTACATGTTGCGCCCAGTGAATGACAAGCGCGTATAACGATGTTTTGCAGCTTGCTATACGTAGGACAGGTTGAGATGGGGCTTTCCTAAATATCTTTCCAAATTCTTTTCTATATCTGCATTCAAGAATATAAACTTCTTCTTAGGTCATATTTGCAAATCTCATCCTCACTTGCATATATTCCTAAGTTTCATCCTAAGTTTAGGAGACATAGGAGGATTTTTTCAGAATACCACTTAGGAAAAATCCTGACTTACGAAGAAACATCTTCCTAGGAAGGATTTCAGAACATCACTCTAGAAGTATAACAATCTCCTTCTTCTGTAAGTAGCATCATTATGTGTTGTGTTTATCTAACATTTGGCGCAGTCAGACTGGTAAAAGATCGAAACGTTTAAGATCTTGATCTTTAAGATTATGTAGTTTTGCCAGTGTGCCCATAAACTTCCCGCCAAACTTCTCGATCCTTTGTCAGTGTGAGGAAATTAAAACTTTGCGAACTTTGTCCGTGACCAGTCCATCACTTATTTTTGGGTCGTGCCTTAAAAAGGCGCGTCTATTGTAATAAACGTAGGCCCTAGAGGTTTCATTTTTTTACGTCACAGTTGCTAATCATGAGACAAAAGATCGCGGAGACTTTGCGATCTCTCCTGCATTTTGTTACAGTGTTTTTATCCATTGCTGTTCTCGTATGCCCTTCAAAGTATTATCTAAATTTACATAAAACATACAATATCTTGTGGGTGAATTAAGACCGTGCTTCATAAACTGTTTGTGAATATTAGTACTTTTCTGCGTGAGAAATCAGTGTATCTTTACACTCACATGCGTTCACATCACATTCATAAAAAAAAGAAAAAAAATAAGGAGTTGACGTTTAATTGATGTTTTCCCTATCATATGTGTATTTCATCAGAGTGCCGATCAAACGTACGAATCAACCTTGAACCTGACATGATCAAAGGCTTGGTAGAAAGCCTCGACGGCGATGCAACAATGAACAGGTTTCTGAGAGAGCTTCTTGGACACGAGCATGTGGAAGGAAAACAGATCTCGATGGAAGACGCCAACAAAATTATGGTTAATTGGAACCAGCGGCCGTTCCATATGAATCCGCTCATTGCGATTGATCTTGCTCTTGAGAAATCTGGATGTAACACGCTTGCCATGAATTTTGTGACAGGTAATCTAAAAAAAAAAGTAAAGAAACAAACGAACGAACGAACGAACGAACGAACGAACGAAGTGACATTAAAATTGCAATTGATTTCCGGCATACACTGCAATTTCTGGACTTAGGACGCCTTGCGAAATAGAAAAAACAAACAAACAAACAAACAGGCCAAAGTAAACGCCCGGTAATCGCTCAATCAATCAATTCTGATGGCGTCCTAAGGCCAAATGTCAATATTTTTGCCAACAAATATCTTCGCCATCTTGATTGACACTTTTACCCCATTGTGTAATCCTCCTTAAAGTGATGGTATTCCAGTATTGGTGGAGATGAGAATTGGGCTTTTAACTCTTTGGGAGAAACCAAAAAAACACTTATGATATAGTACAGAGCATACCATTTTAAGAGGAATTAAAAGTTTATTTGATGAAAATTGGGTTGGGAATGACTGAAACATCCAAAAACAAAGTAAAATAAAGCGATCGTCATAAAGTTTGGGTCCCACACTTATTCCATCACTCTTTTTTGGGGATATCTCAGCCATTTCAAAATCAATTTTCATCAAATAAACACTGAATTCCTCATAGAATCACATGCTCTTTCATATTTCATAAGAATTTCTCGTTATCTCACCAAATAATGTCAGAAACCTGAAATTAGGTCTCAACCATTACTGTACAAGCCCTTTATCCTAATCCCATGCTAACTTTTTAAATCTTGTTGATAATGGTAAAGTCTGGAGAGAAATTGCACGAAAAGTTATACTGAAGATATTTATAATGATATGTTTTTCCTTTGTTTCCTGTTTGTCTTTTGTAACTATTGCTTGTTCTTCTTTGCATCTATGCAATTATGTAATGCATCAATAAAATTATGAGGCATATCGTACACTTTACCACTGGAAATAGTATGCAGGTATACATAGCGAAAGTGAGAGAAGGCGAGGAAAAGAGAATCATGCGTTCTGCAGATTCAGTGAATTTTGCATGTAAGCATGTAACACGCAGCTTGTCTCTGTGTAACTGTGCTTATGTGTACTTGCGTGCATATGTTTGTTTTTCCAATGAATAGAAATGTTTGAAAGGAAAAAGGAATATTGTGTAAGGCCAATCATTGCCCCCGCCATGATTTATAACACTCACCTGTTACTGTACATAGTACTGTATTTTTTATTCCTTTTTATGCGTGTGTGTGTGTGGTATAGCAAATGTTTACTAGAGTGTGTACTTACAATAAGTGATTATGTCCATGATGTCCGTTCTGTTTCATACGTTATGTTTTCTTTTCCACTTACGCTTATCCGCTGTTTATCTAGATTTCAGATTCACAGTGACTTTTGTGGAGCTTTGGAATACTCTTCGACATATCGAGTGGAAAGGACAGTTACCAAAGGTCGAGTGGGTTGTGAAATCATTATCAAAGCGCCATCATAGTCCTCAGGATGCACCCCTTTCCATCAAGGACACGTACAAGAAGCTGTGCGAATGGAAAAAGAGTTGTTCGAGCTGTTTCCAGACTGGCGTCCTCAAGGCAGTCTTGAGGGAGAAGGAGTTGATGTCGGCAGCTGAATTTCTAGAAGGTTTGATGCGGAAATACTGAGTTTATTTGCTTCTAACCGTCACCCGTTGTCTATTGTGTCTATATACATGTATATTATTATATATGAAGAGTTCATTTTTCATGTAAGTCAGACGACATATACAGTGATTTAAGGAATTGTGTCACGAATCTGAAGATATAGTCAGTGTATAACAGATCTCAATATAACGCGGATTATTTTCAGTCTGAAATCAGTGCTTTCCAGATATATGGCAAGCTTCGTAACCATTTTGCTTTAAAAATGAGGAATCTTTTCAATCCCTTGTATTTTCCCGGTTAATCGTCTTAATCTTATATCATGCTTTTACCATCACAACGTGTTTTGTTTTTTTTTTTTGTTTTGTTTTTTTTTTTGGGGGGGGGGGTTAAGCCATTAAAGAATGTGTCTTGCACTTTTACCAAAGGCCAATATGCGCCCCAAATTTCATGATCATTGCTCGAAAAAAATAGAAATACCTCGTTTACCAAAAGCTATTTATTGATTTATGGCCACAATAAGCCATCACCATAGCAACGCAATTTTCAATACATTCTAAGAATAAAAAATGTTTACATATATCTTGGACACCTCCATTCCAAAATCAATGTGTGTGTACTAAACTTCATGAGTATTGGTTAAAGACTTGCAACGCACCGATCTTATACAGCTACCGGTGAAGTTATCAGCTTTTGCTACAAAACGAGAAGTGGACTTATCGGGTTTTTGCCTAAAATGGCATTGAAAAGTGCCAAATTTCAAATTTTTCTCTTTGTGAAGATTTCTAAAAATTTTACCTTCTATTATGTACGTAACCGACATTCACAATTGATCTCTACATCATTCCCGTTCTATGCGCTAACAGAGCGTAACGGAAAATTGTGATTTAAAAGAATTGAGCAAATTCTATAAATATATATAATTATGATACTGTGATATCTTTTCCCCCGTTTTGTCATAAAGACGAAACGACGATAGGACCTATAGCGGCGCTTAGCATATCCATTCCTATTTTACCATAAAGCGAAGTCACTGGAGTGTGGACAATGCACATGATATGAAAGATAGATATTATTCCTAGGGGTGAAGGTTCAGGTGCGAGCTTCTTCCCTTTTGTAGAGGATGACAAAGTGAAGGAACTCGAATCTGATGATTTTATGTTATCAGACAGGCATGTTCATATCATTGCCGAGAATGACACGTCTTATTGTCACAAACATCAAAATATTCCAAGAATCTGTTTTAATTCATTACAACTTCAGTTTTCCCTGGCCTTTCCAAAAAGAAAATGCGTAGACATAATCAAGCGGCAAATATGGAAGGTTGCAGAACGCAGTAACATTATATCTATGCCGATTTTCAGTAAGAAAGAGTCAAATCTCGTATGCATTTTGAAATGTCTTATTTAATTCTATGAAGATTTTCGGCTGAATCGGTTGGACCATTCAAAAGAACTTGACGTCAACATTTTAAAGTGCATCATCTGGAGTCTGAACGACGAGAAAGTGAAAGCATTCCTCACAGAATTTCTTGCAGCGGGAAAGGAGCCTCATTTTGGAGGAAAGCGAGACACCAGAAAAGCCGCCATTTTTGAGTTGCAGCGGTGGAGCAAACAAACGTTTACGACAAACCCCCTTGTACTCTTAAGCATTGGAATGGAAAACGTCGGTCTTGAAAACTTAGCGGAGGATTTTTGCACTGGTAAGCTGTGTTATATGCGGTTGAATGAAACTCAATCTTTGCAAAGTGATAGAGAGAGTATATCCTGGATAACGAATGTTTGTTTCCCGTCACCAGTCGTAGTTAATTGGCACCAGAATTTAAGACTTGCATTGTCTATTTATTTTTTTTTATTTTGTTCTGGTTTGACCGGTTGACATTGTGTTTAGCTGTCACATTTTTTCATACCCATTATTCTAGTAACAGTTACATCTCACCACATAGATATTCTATTAGTGGCTATGATTGCAACGTTCTTGGGCCTGTTATAATACATTGAACATTCAAACCTTGTGTTCCTCACTTATCATTTCATTCAGGTGGTCCGATAGCTTTCCTGGAATTGTGGCAACTAGTTCAAAATGACACCTTCAAAGGAAGTTTAAGCGACCTAAATAGTGTTGCAGACATGCTCCTCGAAAACAAGGAATCTAGTACAGTAACGGCCGGCGGCGTGTATGAGAAGTTGTGCAGATGGAAGACATCCTGCACTAGAGATTACCAGTGGAGGGTTTTAACGATGGCCATGGAAATGAACGGCCTAAAACCCCACACTGAATATTTGAAAGGTAAGTTAGTCTTATAATAAAGGGCATACACTGTTTGGATTTCATTTTGTGTATTAAATAGTTTTACAATACCATGTCAATTTAATAATGATCGTGGTATTGTTCGATGTCGATAAAATCTAGACTCTTACCACGAACAGGAATTGCGCCAGTTTTTGCTTTTGTTATATTCATTTGATTCATTTGATGCTACGCAACATTATCTAAATGGCTTCTTGAATTCTTCATTTTTTGCCTATGCAAACATTGATTTAATAGAATCCTGAACATAACAAACACTATAGAATGATAAACATACAGAATTAAGTGTGACTTCAGCATTAATTTTGAGTAAAAGCTTCAGGACATATTTAGGAATTCTAAGACATAAAACATAAATATGATTGATTTTCAAACGGATATATCATATGACGGAAAATAACAGAAATAGACGAACATTTATATTTTTGTTTTCTTAATAGCGTTGGCAGACAGGCCTGTCTCTTGGGTTGTTTAGTAGCTGTCTATGGCGGATTGAAGGGGTATCATGTAAAATGTACACAACCCATTAATTTCCATCATCATTCTTCTCCCTTGTCTTCCGGACAGAATATCGACAAGAACAGAAACCTTTGACAGACGAGGAACTCGAGCACATTCTGTGGAATATACGTGATTTCACCAGAGACAATAATCAGAGTTACCTTGCGTGCAACGTGAAGACTCTTCTTGTCAAGCTTGGACTCCGAGACAAAGCTACAAGCATCAAAGAAAGCGATGAAATGCGCGAGACTGTTAATAAGGCAACATCATATCTGTCAAGGTGGATGAGAAACGGCAGAGAAGGAACGAATTGTGTCGTACTGTTGGCACTCTCACTGGAAGACGCTGGATTTTCTCCAATAGACAAAGAATTTTTCATTGGTGAGCGTTTTATCGATTCAGAGATCATACTCAATGATTTAAATGTAGACCACGATGGTTCATGATGCTATGTTGCACGTCTAAAGGAAAATATTTCAGTTAAGTCTATAGTCTTTCATTGAGGGAAAATTGTATGTAAAGCTATCTCACCAAATTTGTATGTATGTACCTCCTATACTCTTTCTTCTTTTTTTTATGTTAGCTTGTTATTTGTTCTATTGGTTTTTTTAATGATTTGACAAACGAATATCCTGCATGGTAGTATAGGACTGGTATCATAAGTTAATTGAATAATGCATCTCTATAGGATGATCTTGTCAGCATCATTTATAACTTCTGGATATTTGTTTGAATGTGAAGAGTCATTGCGAATGAGAGCGGGAAAGAAGGAGACTGACAGGAAAAAAGAAGAGAAGGAGTCTTATTCATCTCAATCGATGGATAGGATGTCACTTTAAGCGGGTGCATAAAATGACCATGAGTGTTTGGCTGGGCAAACCTAATGAGGAGTATGTAACAGCTTTGCGGATAAACAACAGACCTATCTGAGTATGTATTCTTCAACCAGCCATAAGACAAACTGTAATTTCGTCCACTTCTGCATATTAAACGTCAGTTATTTTATAATGCCAAAGATATTTAGCGATGTTATATGAAGAATACCTAACATCCTGCACCCTTCCCAAGGATATATTTTTTTGATAATATTACTTTACAGTCTTCATTAAAGGTAAAGGTTATCCCGTTATTAACAATCTTCCAGAGTTGATTTATTTCATGTTCGTGTAATTGCATTAGGCCTATAGACAACATATTACACCTGTTATAGGCTTTATTTATGGAGGCGGGTTGGGATAGTTCTAAGGTTGGTGTGCATGTTTCTTTTTGTTGTATTTTTTTTTTTACATTAACGCTTACTTCCAAGCCACATTTTTTTTATGCATTGTGATGTACAACTGTAGATCCAACTTGTAAAACCAGTTGGTGAAAATCCTTTATTTTCTTTATTTCATTAATTTCTTTATTAAATTGCTCTTCATCAAATGTATATATGTATATGCGCTGGACAGTAATAGATGTCAATTCCTTCAGTAGATGTTACCCCCTCCTAGAGATATTTTAGGGTAAATCCTGTCACCTCCTTTCATTTAATGTATTTATTTGTCTATTTCTACCATAAAGCTGTACAGAATTATGAAAACAAGACGATTACCATTAACGTCTGTCATGACTTGCCATATGATAAGGTAACATAAAATCAATTTACTAGTGAAGTTGTATTAAATAACTCAATATTGAAAAACGAGAAATCATGTGGATAGGCTGTAGGAAATTGCTAGTACATGTATAAGAATAATATGACTTTTGGTCTTCCACATTGTAATTGCTTCTTGATATTGAATGATTTAAAAAAAAACAAATTTGCATAATTCATTTGAACAACATTGATAAACACGTGGTGTGTTTTTGTATAACTAATACGTATACAATTGCTCTTGCACCTACAGTTGAACGACCACAGAAATCACCTGTGGACATTCTCGGCCTATCACGCCTTCTAACTGCAGTGCATCGAGATAAGTTATCGAGGATGATTCCGAAAGCTAGCAACAAAACTTGTCATTCTGCTGAGGAGCACGAGGCTACCCTTTTCGACGTGAAGTCGATGTTCGAGGACTGGAATGACAGTCAAAGACGTAGCAATTACGAAAAGAGATGCAAATTGACCAAAGTGGCTCTGGCCGTAGAAAGAATCGACATTGCCGGTATCTTGATTTGCAATCTTGCCTCACAAAACTAACTGAAACCCGCGAGATACTTCTTATCAAATGAGTGATGGATTCGAAAAGAATGTATTTCTTATATTTGAAGCGGAATATAACTCGTCGAAGTTAACATGATTTTTAACCCCTCCTGCACTAACGGCTACAAGCCCAAGATTGTACGAATGGTTACGAGAAACAAAGGCTTTATCTTAATATAGTGGTTTCAGATTTCGCTGTCGACGATATGTGGATATACAATCATGTATCACATAAACCGTGATTGTGTTCATTTATCTTAGGCTGCGTTTATCAACTTTCCCCAGTTTAAACGACTTTCGAAAGCCCTTTCGATAGCCCTTTCGATAGCCCTTTCCATAGCCCTTTCGAAAGCCCTTTCCATAGCCCTTTCGAAAGCCCTGTCTACTCCCTGTACTATTAATGTGCCGCTTGTTTTCGTCGGCTGCGTTTATCAACTTTCGATAGCCCTTTCCATAGCCCTTTCCAAAGCCCTGACTGCCTGTACTAATAATGTGCCGCTTGTTTTCTAAGACGGGACAGCGAAAAGCAATTACCATCATAAAGACATATCTTTCTTTGAGAGTGACGAGTCATGATACAATGCCACATGAATCAATTGTCTTCCTATCTGTGAGGCAGCTCCAGTTTAGCACATACTTCAAATATTTCTGAGTGGCGACATGAGACATGGGATCAAAGGGAATGAGACTGTTGTTACTCTATTTCTCAAACCTTGTTGGTGAGAGAAACACCTCCTTGTTCCAAGCATTATATGCGTGCATTACACACAGCTGTATGTATGCACCTGTGTACACGTACTCGTGTGCACTTAACGTGGCGCGCGTCTTTTCAGTAACTGGAAACGCATGGTTGCGTAACCGCAGTAGGGCGACCTAAAGGGCTTTCAAAACAGCTTTGCGTTTATCAACTTCGAAAGGCTTTTACAAACAGGTTTCTGATAACCTGTTTAGGAAACCTGTCTGGATCGTCACAAATTTCGGGCTTTCGAAAAGGCTTTCCTAAAGAGCTTTCAAAACAGCTTTGCGTTTATCAACTCGTGAAAATTCCTTGAAAGCTGTTTGGATAACCTGTTTCTGCCGAGAAAGGAGAGTTGATAAACGCACCCTTTCGTAAAAGGCTTTCCTATAGGGCTTTCAAAACAGTTTTGCGTTTATCAACTCGTAAAAATTCCTTGAAAGCTGTTTGGATAACCTGTTTCTGCCGAGAAAAGGAGTTGATAAACGCACCCTTAAATACATAAAAGGGGAAGTTGCCTGCACACTTTCATATTTCTCTTGGGTTTGAAAAAGCAGAATACATTACTAAGAATCATGATTTTTTTTTCAGAAGAAAGTAAGAATCACAAATTATCTGATATAAACATTAGTAGTGAAACTTTGAAGTGTTTGTATTATTGTCAATGTCATTATACTTACTATTTGTGTTATCTTTAGTAGTATTCTTATCATTATAGAGGGAAATATCTCAGTTGAAGCTATTTCACAAGACGTTGATAATTAGGTAGATGTTTACAACTTGAAGTTATTCTAGTAATTTCATACAAACTTGAGTTTTAATGGTTAATTGCATTGGCGAAGTCTATTTTTTGTTACAATCCCTTAATGCGAGTTCATTCATTAATCGATGCTCGTCGTGAAGACGGTTTCAGATTTTAAGATGTATCGATGAGAGTTTACTAGGTTCAGCTTATGAAAGCATTCTATATCCCTGCAGCCGAGATCTTAAGAGATTAACATAAAACGGTTGCTTGAATGTGACCCTGCACCTCAAAACAAACAAAGAGTCGCCAGACATGAATTTTTAGTTAAGACCACATTCTATAAGAGCAGACTTTCAGCTTTAAAATGATGTATAACTCAAATCAAATGGACTCTTCTAAGCTATCTAAATATTGGAAAGAATGCACAAACTCAGGAAAAGTGTGAACTGGGAAAAGAGGCTCTGAAGTATAGTGTCTATTAAAGCGCTTAATCTTTACCAAACCGTGCTGGCTGTACGATGAATGGGACAAAAAACAGGAAGTAAACCACCAGAGTAACAACAATGAAGGGAGTATCAGATTAAACTGAAATCGAGCATGCCT
The DNA here is from genome assembly GCF_040938485.1 of Diadema antillarum. Lineage (NCBI taxonomy): Eukaryota > Metazoa > Echinodermata > Echinoidea > Diadematoida > Diadematidae > Diadema > Diadema antillarum. The sequence goes on along the minus strand of NW_027272108.1, from coordinate 156,166 downwards.
CATTAATACATTCTGTTCATAATTAATGCCAACTCTCAAAGCAGTAGTAATATCCTTTCAAAAGTTATTAGAGTTGAAAGTGAAGAGTGTGGACAAGGTTTTTCAGAAATGAAAAAGGGATTCTACAGACACACCTAATCACACTATTGTACAAGAATGTTCGAGATAAACTGCTAAAAAAACACACTTTCCTGCCCGTTTTATGATACCAAATTTTAGCATAAAGAAGACCCGCTCTTCCAGAAAATATGAAAAAAGTCAAGTTCGGCTAGGTTGACCCATTTCACTTATTTTCAGTCCTCATGCAAAACCAGTGTGTGCGACTTTGTGTTCGTTTTGAGGTGCACGGTCACAAATGGAAGAAAATCGGGATCACCAATAACTTCTCGTAATGTCCGATATCTCGTTAAAATGAATTTATTACATTGAGTTTTTCCTATAGAACAACTTGTATTACCAACGTTCCTCTGCAGAAAATCTACGTGGACGCAATGTTTCAGATGACAGCGTTACAAAGAAGGACAAGTCGACAAAGAGTCGTGAAGGTGGGTGTGATAAACGTTTCCTGGTTACAATGATTATATTTACCTCTTTTTTGCAAATCTTGATGTCGTTGAAGTTGTCTTTTTTTTCATAAAATTATTCCACATTAATGCGGCACAGATTTAACACCCGGAAGTTTCGCATATTCGAACTAGCAGATAATGATTTTGAATTTTAGCACAGTTGCAAACAGGAAAAAGTGGATAATAGCTACATACCGTATATAGGCCTTCATATTATAAGTGAATACGCAGCTTTAAGAAGAGTAGGCAATATCGGAAAGTAAAATGAATGTGCCTTTATTTGCAGAGACATGGCTCGCTCATTTACACGTATAATCAAAGTTTAGGGTTAAAAGTGATGAAGATACTTTTGCTACTTTACATGTAATTGTTACATTTAGTATATCAACACTAATTCAGAAGTAATTACGTGTAATTATGGAACTGTCCGTGCATTCGAAATACTTGACAATATGTTCTTCCGCCATACTTACAGAGAGGGCTGTAGGCAACTTGGTGTCCACTGTTGTCTTAAAACAACTGACCACGTATCTTAGCGCTCAATTAGTGCGCAAGCTGTGCAACAAACTGAATGTTAAGTACGAAGAGAAGAATACCGATAGGATTCTAGAGATACTTATGGAATGGAGAAGCCGACCAGGTGACAAGGATCATCAATCCAAGCTACGAGACTCGCTGTCAAATGCATTGAATGAGATCGACCCCAACGGTAAGACCAGTTTCAGACAGGAGCGCTTTCTGGTGAAACATTAATTACGTTGTACCTTTTGGAGTCAGCTCATTTCACAGTATTTTCATGTCGAGATAATGTGAAAAGGGTCGGATAGAAATTCAAATCTTTAACCTACAGACTCTGATATTAACTAATTCTCAAAATTATTTATACATTTCATTTCATTTATATTCATTTTCATATTTCTCAATGATTAATAAAAATACATCAAATGTAACAAAATTGAATAATACGTGATATCCAGCTAGAGGCTTATTATTACAAATTGAAATAGGACCTATACATAATATCTAGCTAGGAGACATACATAGAATACTGTACACATATAAACACATAATGGTCGATCTATAAAAGTTGGAGTATGGGAATGAATGCTAAAGAAATATGAAGGAACCTACTAAAAAGCAAGCTTGTCGTGCATAAGTCCCGCTTAATTTCGACCCACAGATTGAGATGAGGAGCACGGGTACAATAATGACCGAAACAAAGAGAGAAAATTCAAGAAAAATACAAATATACAGGGATATTGCAAATTCTCTCATGCAGCTCTGGGAGTCGGATAAGCCACATTTTGTAAGCGGATGAGCCATTTTCTTTTTGGCATTAGTAACAAATGTGAATCAATGTATAAAAATGACAATGGTATACGATTTAAACAGTTTTAGAAAATCACACATTTCGTGTCTTTGGAAGAGACGGGGAAGTATAGAGAAGAGAACACATGCATCTGCAATTCCAGACAAAACAAAAGGACATCCAACAACCAGTGTTTTAGTACAGTAAAAATAAAAAAAGCTGTTACAGCGCCCCAGTGTCTTTAGAGAAGGAAGAATTCTGAACACTGTGGCAGAAATTTAGAGCTCAAAAAACTGGGTTCAAGTCTGATTTTACATGACAACAACCATGCAGTACAGTACAGTGGGATAGTTCTGAACAATGTAGGCAAAAAAATGCGATGAAATTAATTGATGTAGTTATTCGACAAATACTGTCTTAATTTGTATTTGAATGTCTATAGTGAAAAAGAACCTGTGAGTTCTGGAGGGGGGAGATCGTTCCAGTATTTCAGCCCCGCGTACATAAAAGTTTCCTTCGGGAAAATTGTGAAAGTACGTGGAAGGTGATAATCGTCTCGTTGGCGGGTGGAGTAGTTGTCAACTGAGTAGTTTCGTTGAAATACGTGAAGAAAAACATCGGAAAGATCATTCTTTGGATATGTATACGTAAAGATGCTTAGATAATAATCGAACAAATCAGTCAATTTCAAAATCTTATGAAAAAAAAATCGTGTATATGAGACAAACACATTGACTATTCTGATGGCGCGTATATGAAGAAGGAAAGCGAATAAAACAGAAATCTGGACGAATTACCCCATGCTAGAATTCCATATTTGAGGCAAGGGGAAATCATTGCTGAGTATTTAATTTGTAGTATATGTATGGGGAAAAATATTTCACTTTGTTTAAAATTTCTGTGCTTCTGGATAAAATGAATAAAGAATACAGGTGTACATTATTCGCCTAAAATCAACAGGAAAATTAACTTTTATTCCGTCTTTTCAAATTCTGTTTATTATTTTGTTAAGAGATAACGTAGTTCAAAAAAATTAAAACAAGCAGAGCATGGTTTACATGACGCACACATTTTAAAATCTATCTCAATGACGCCGATGCACTTTTAAAGCATAAGATGGAAGATTCCAATGACTATAAATTATGCTGGAATCAATTTCCTACAAAGTTGTGTTCGTATAAACAGGTGACGAATAACATTATACCTCCATTGTTCAAGACCTGTTACCGGGCAGGCTTTTCATATGAAAAAGAAATACTTTTAAAATCTATTTCACCCCCCCCCCCTTCTCTCTCTCTCTCTCTCTCTCTCCCTGAATGATTGGTCAAATTATACCACATATATATATATATATATATATATATATATATAACAGCAATAATTAGTTTCTGCTCGGAGTCCTAAGAAAGTATAGATTCACAACAGTAGGTCAATATAAAAACTCCGTTAGAGACGTAAATTTGACGAATTTTCGCCCACAGGGCTTTGTCAAGTCAATATATTTGACACTTTATTTTGAAGCAGATCAAAATAAAAGATGCGTCGTCACTGGTAGCGCGTCCATAACAAAATGCGCACATACACAAATAGCGCACAGGGGCGCACATACACGAATAGCGCACAAGGTAGGACGTCACAAAGAAAACTAGGAATGTAACGAAAATACAAGAAGTGTACAAAATAGGACGTCACAAAGAACAAAGAACTATGCGTCATCCATCTGTTTTGCTACAAAGAATTCGAAGAAGCTTGAACAACTATCTCGATGTCTTCGATGAACATATCCACACCTATGCCTTCTCTCTTGCGAAGTCAACCATTGCTAAGTCCAGGTTCTGCAGTCATCGCAATTTTGTTACTACCTGTCTACGTCAAAATGTCATACCCACTGGTTTTCGCATCACCACTCGTCCATGTCTCGGCAGGGTAAGCGACGCTATACGATCAACTTCAACTTGCAGCAATGCTCTCGCCGTCTGATGAGACTTGCAATTCAATCATTCCAACGTGAGATACAACATCATAGCCTCCAGATCAACAGGGAGAATAAGCAACTCCGACAATTATGCCGTCTAGACCAGCTTTCATACATCCGGAGTTTCATACATGACTGCAATCGTGGGTACTACACTTGCCTTCAGTTCCACAAAAATAAGAAACTTTCCTCCTTGTTCTACCTCGGGGCAAATCGAGTGTCTGACACTAATGCCGAACATCACAGTATCAAAGAGAGTGCGAATGGGACGGAAGATCACGTTATTTCTGATGAAAGCAAACCTTTGTCTCATCGTCTAGTTGTAACTATTCCTGAGGATCTACCGCTCGATGAAGGTGAACGCGCTTTTCTTTCGAGAGGCTTGACATTCGTTCCAAGACGGAAATCAGTGGATGATTTCGAGGTTCGACGTGACTTCGAGAGCTTCGCACGTCGTCTACGGCTGAAAGCACACTTTGCCCATAAGAATAGTGAAACTGATCAAGCTGACCGTGGAACAAATGACTCGGCAGATCTTACCCAATAACCATCACGTCCTTTGTTTGAATCTCTACAACCGAAGAGTTCTACTTGGACTCCGTCAGAAGGTGAGAACCCCAATCTCGATCTAACAGCACTGAGAAGGAAGAAAAAGCGCTCAAGTCCCTGAGGAAGAACACCAACTACATCATAAAACCGGCTGACAAAGGACGAGCCGTCGTCGTATGGCGACGAGACTTATACATCGCCGAGGCTGAGCGTCAACTAAACAATCCAACTTTCTATGAAAAGGTAGACAGCGATCCAACAAGCGATCATAACCAGATCGTTAAAGACACAGTTACGGATCTTATCAGCAGTAACGCTCTCCCATCATCGGCATCGAACCTTTGTCAAAAGTCCCCTCGCGTTTCAACCTTCTACCTTCTTCCTAAAATCCACAAAGAGGGCAACCCCGGCAGGCCAATAGTTTCTACATAGGATGCCCGACGGAGCTGATAAGCCAGTACCTAGATGGCATACTCTCCCCTCTTGTTGCACAGCTGGATACGTATACGTGAAGGACTCTTCAGACGCCCTCCGTATCTTTGAAACTCTGAAGCTCTCAGCACAAGGCCCCCAATATCTGTTTACCATGGATGTTTCTTCTCTCTACACTAATATCCCTCAGGAGGAGGGCCTACGGGCAATAAAGCATTTCTTGCAGAAGTTCCCGTCTCCTGACCGGCCAGATGACACCACCATCGGACTGCGCCTTGCGGAGCTAGTGCTGGGACTTTCCACCTTCCAGTTCAATGGAAATTTCTACCATCAGAAAAAGGGAGTTGCCATGGGAACTAAAATGGGCCCTTCGTACGCCTGCCTTTTCGTAGGCTTCATCGAGGAGCAAATTATAAGGAGTTTCCGAGGCCCCAAACCGCCGCTTTTAAAGAGGTACATTGTCGACTACGTTGGAGTTGAATCCTGCTCCCTCGAACAACTGAATGAGCTGATCAACCACTTCAACAACTTTCATAACTCACTGAAATTCGCAAATGAAATTTCCGCTGACTCGATCGCATTCCTGGACATTGAACTCAGGCTAGAAGGAAATCGGATAAAGACAAGCGTACACTGCAAGCCTACTGATGCGCATTGCTATCTGAACTACTCATCATCTCACCCACCCAGCTGCAAACGCTCAATACCGTTCTCCCAACTCACTAGACTCCGCCGTCTCTGCAGTGATGATGAAGACTTCCAACAGAAATCGCATGAAATGGCCGGTTTCTTTGAACGGCGTGGCTACCCTGAACAGGTTGTCAAGAAGGCGACAAGAAAAGTTTCTAGCTTGAGCCGGCAAGAAGCCTTGGAGCCGAGGAGACAACATAACAGCGACAGAGTACCAATAGTGTTGACATATCACCCATCAACGCAAAATCTCGTTTCTACCATTATGGACAACACACACATCGTACAGGAAGATGCATTCACCAAGGAAATCTTCAAAGAGCCTCCTCTCGTAGCATACAAGAAGGACCGGAGTCTGCGGGATCTGTTGGTCCACACGGGGTTGAAGGTCCAGGCACAGTCTGAAGCAGATTTGGGATGCGGTACCCAACCCTGTGGAAGGAGAAGGTGCAACACATGTAGCCATGTGGATAGGGCAGCACACATCAAAGGTCCTAAATACACCTGGGTTGTTCGCGGTCGGTTCACCTGTACCGTTGAGAATGTGATCTACGCGATCACTTGTACAGCCTGCCACAAGATCTACATAGGTGAGACGAAACGGAGACTAGCAGATCGCGCAACCGAACACCTCCGATCAGTAAGGCTCAATATACCGGGACTTCCAGTGGCCCAGCACTTCAACCTGCCCGGGCACACCATTAATCACCTGAAGATCGGTGTAATAACGACCTGTCATGGTGGCACAGACGAAGTCCAAAAACTGCGAGAAGAGCAACTAATCCATCGCCTCGGCTGCCTTCACCCCAATGGACTGAATGTTTCTTTCCGTTCTTTCCCCGTTAGGGAACAATCCTTTTTTATCTTCGTTTCCTTCTCCCTCTCTCTCTCTCTCTCTCTCTCTCATCTGCAGTTTCTCTTTGTTCTTTGTGACGTCCTATTTTGTACGCTTCTTGTATTTTCCTTACCTTCCTAGTTTTCTTTGTGACGTCCTACCTTGTGCGCTATGCGCCCTTGTGCGCTATTTGTGTATGTGCGCATTTTGATGTGGGCGCGCTACCAGTGACGACGCATCTTTTATTTTGATCTACTTCAAAATAACGTGTCAAATGTATTGACTTGACAAAGCCCTATGGGCGAAAATTCGTCAAATTTACGTCTCCAACGGAGATTTTATATTGACCTACTGTTGTGAATATATATAGTATAAAAGCGTCAATAAGGGGGAATATACGTCATGAAACGAGGTGTCGGGGAATCTGTTCCGAAGTCGAAAATGTTTTAGCAATGTTTTCCAAAGCCTTATTATTGATCTGGGGCCTCAGGACTATATGTCACAGTGGGGCACAGATGGTATAGAGTGTAGTAGTAGTGTGTATAGATTGAAGTTTGTACCATCAATACAATTTAGAGGAGCCTTATTGGCAGGGATGCAAAAAAAAAAAAGATGAGTGTAGATATATAGATATGCACAGAAAACGGGTCATTGGGGAATTTAAATATTCTACTTTTTCTAAAAAATAAAGAGTGATATTTTCTCAGTAACCTACAGAATTCAGTGGTATAAAATGCATTTTGTGCTCTTGTCAGTTTAATTCTGCATTGAGCCGATTTTTAATGCATAATTATTCCAAAAAGGGAATATTTGGTGTTTTTTTTCTGAATATTTTCATTCTCTTTATCAAAATTCCTCCAAACTATCATTTATTCCCCATTTCCCCTTATGGCTAGTAGTAGTATTATGTAGCATTATGAACGTTAATAAAGATTCCACCCCCTCCCCGTATTCTAGGCTGAAGCTACCCATGCTCAACGTTGAGCCCAGTACCAGGGTCATTTTCAGCCATATTGTCTTGTAAAATAGCCACATGCATGTATCTTTTGTTTGCTTGCTAAAGTATATAACTGTATAAGAACTTGATGTGATCGCAGAAATGCCATCGGCCGAACCAGCCTCTCGAGCAGAATCAGTAAATACAGCAATGCTTTCCACTCTTGTACTGTATAAATTAATATGTATAAGCGTGCAGCACAAAAATAACAAGAAGTCGCCAGATATGGATTTTTAGTCAGATTCTAAAAGACCAGACCCTAAGGTTTAAAATGAAGTAATAATCAATTCATATGGACTCTCCTAACCTATCAAAATATTGAAAAGAAAGCACACACTCTGGAAAATTGTGAACTGAGAGAAGAGACCCTGACGAAAAGGGTCTATTCAAACGCTTAATCTTTACCAAGCCGCATTAGCTGATGAATTGGACAAAAACAGGATGCTAACCACCGGACCAATAACAATGAAGGGATTATCAAATTGTGTTGAAATTAAGCGTGCTGTATTAACACATTCTGTCCATGATCAATGCCAACTTTCAATTTAAGCAGTAGCATAATAATTTCTGAAGTTATTGGAGTTGAAAGTAAAAAGAGTTTACATGATTTCTAAGAAATTAAAAGGAGACTGTATTAGACATATATAATCACACTATTCTACCAAAAACAAGTGTTTGAGAAAAACTATAAAACCACGGTTTCCTGTTTGTTTTATGAGCCCAAACTTTAACATAATGCATAAGAATACTTGCTCTTTCAGAGAATATGAAAAGAGTGGTTAGTTTAAACCATTTCACCTATTTGATGTCCTCACAAATAAGAATAAATAAATAAATCATTGTGTGCGACTTTTTGGTCGTTTTAATTATATATGTGTGTGTGTGTGTCTGTGTGTATAATATAGGAAACATAATGAATAGTGCTTTATTAGAATCGTCAAGTCTCCGAACCTTTGATCATCATTAGTCATGGTAATATTCCCTAGACTCTAGAATGAACAATAACGATTCGTGCGATTTTGATATGGTCACATTTGTGTCAACGTCTTTACGTGAATCAAGTATTACGTGAGGAAAATAATTATCACAATAATTGTTGTTGTTGTTTCAGTCCTGACTGATGTCGAGTTAAAAAACCTTGAAGTCAGTGTGCCCCGTGAACTCCATAGCCTTATTGTCAACCAGCTTAACTTTGGAAAATCGGATGGTAGCACCGAATTTCTGTCCTTCCTCACCAGTTGGCGTGATGGCCAATTGAAGAAGGGCAAAACATGCAAGGAGTGTCGCACAAACCTTCATAACACGTTGGAGTCCGTCGGAGCACCAATTGGTACAGACTGCAGTTTTCATTTTACTCTCTAAAATGACTGAACCTGCTATCTATAGTGGCCTTCAAATATGACCTTATAAGATTGCGCTCAAACCATCTTGCCAAATAAAGTAAATTCGCGGAATATCAGAAATATTGTTTGCCATGTATTAGGAATATTGATAAATAACTGAGCTTGATGTTCCCTGGCCGGTATCGTAAATCATCATGGTACAATGCCGTAATCCAGGACAAAATATTCACCTGAAATTTCTCAATATGAAGTAGTTGTACCAAATAGCTCCCTAGCGTGGTTTGATTGTTTTTCATATATGTCTTTTCTTGACTTGGTCGCAGCATTTATGTTGCTGCAGTATTCTTGGAAGGAAATATGTGTTGTTCTGTTAGAACAACTTCAGAACGTACGGTTACTTCTCACTTGTATGAATTATCTTTTTATATACATTTGTAGCTTTGCCCTATGAAATAGAGAACATACGATAAAAACATCATCATTATGAACAGCAAAGCTAAGGTTTTGAATGTCTAGTGGTAATATTTCTCTTCATCTCACATAGATTATTTGTTATTTTTGTGTATGCGTCTTGTTGTTGTTGTTTTTTTTTTCAAATTATGTTGTGTGTTTGCACAGCATTCGTTCCACTCCCGCTGGCCAAAACCCACGTGTACAAAGTCGAGCTGGTGGATGTAGCCTTCCACCTCCTCATGCAGGACGTATACCCCATGGCAGAGGCACTTGGAATCCACCGCAGCGAGCTTACAAAATACAGGCGTCCTCATGACTTCAACAGCGGCACGCTTTTTCTCGTGGGAGAATTATTCATCGCCTTGAAGACACGAAAGGCATTTGCTGAAGCTCTGTGGAAAGAATTTTACTTTGATGTAGCTAAATATCTGTCCTTAGGTATGAAGCAATTACACCCTCTGTCGTAATATGGTATGATATGACATATATTATGTTAAAGGAAGACAACAAGCTCTGAAAAAAAAAATCAGACAACATTTGGATGAAAGACTCTAGTGTGTAATCCTCTGGCACCTTTTTTTGTCCATTTTATACAGACATTGATAATTGTCAATGCTGTTTTGTAGTAGCATTGTCTACTTGGTAATTATGGTTACATATTTATGCGATAAATTACTCTAGTACTGTATTTATTATAATTGTTATTGCGTCATTCAAATTCTGGTTATATGAATTCTAGTTTCCTTCTCTTCACGTTGTTGTTAGGCTGAAGAGAAAAGGAGGAGAAAAGGAAGATCAATACTAGTGTTATATATTTATATATTTACTTATATGTTGATTATATTTATCAGATTACGAACTGAGTTACACTGACATGATTGCAATGACCTCTGAACTGACGGACGAGGAAATGAAGACGGAGCTTCCGCAGCATCTGGGAATGAGGGACACTGACATGGCATCCTGTCGAGATGAGAAGGGGAGCTTTGGTAGACTCGAAATGTTCAGACTTTGGAAAAGAATGATCCACGCTGTGCCCTACAATTACCAGGCTACACTGGATAAGGCTCTATTCTCTCTAGGATTCTCACGAGCTGAGGCGCTTGAGACCGCAGGTTGGTTCCCTGTGAAGCTCTGCGAAGAACCTCAATCAAGGCCCAATATTCTTTTCTCTCTCTCTCTCTTTTTTTTTAGCCCATGATCCAATTTTCAGGGTAGAATTTTACCGTGGTTTCCTTAAATTACATGGAGAACAATGGAATCTGCAATATCCCGGTATAACTGAGTTACAGTTAACACAACTATGTCAGGGAAGACAGATTCGTAAAACAACTTGTCAAATGATTTTGGCGTCGAACAGGATAACAGCTTTTCAAATATGTCCTTTATATCACCCGGGAATTTGACTTTAGTGCCCTGCCATTTCCTGGTGCAAATATCAACAATGCAGTATTAAAATGACCAACTATAGTTTAGAACCATCAGAGGAAAAAAAAGTTGCTGATAGCAATGATATTAATTGAGAGGTCCTTTTATGTAGGCATAACATAAACTGTGTATAATATACTTGAGATAATCATATCACGAGTGCGTTGAATTTGCATATCCATAGCTTCCAAGTCACAATTCATGCTTTTTTTTTTCTTCATCACAATGCGGCCGTGAGGGCAATATCATGTGTCTGAACACTGAACTAGGAGAAATAAATCAGGAAAAATCGTTTCAATTTTGCGAATTTTAATTTTGCTCATCGAGAAGCCATATGACTATAAATTTGATGTTGGAATGTTTCCCAGGGTTTGTAATATATTTCAAAGATAGTATAACAGCATTACCAAAACTTTTGTCATTTTTAACTATACATATGAAGAGTTTGTTTGCAAAAACCAATAAGTCCATATTTGTCAAATGGAGATATTTGCGATTAAATGTCAAGAAAAATAAAGAGAATAATAAGAAAATGTTTGCTTCTTTTGACCATAACTTCAAAAATGTACCTTTATGTGTAGTGACCAATATATCATGTAAAGGGTATTATTTTGTATGTTATGACAGATACCGTACTTTAAAATCTTCAAAAATGGACTTATCGGTTTTTGCAAACAAACTCTTCATATTATGTGCAACAAAACATGACATGTGCCATAAGGATTATCTAGAGTGAGTTTCATACAGATACACCCTTCTGCTAAGAAAGGTTTCCATGTTTGACAATATTTTCATTGTAACACGATGTATCTGCACTACTATACACATTTTGTTCTCTCTCCAGTACCTCCTTGGCAAACTAGTTTGCTAAGGAGGTACTGGAGAGAGGAGAATGTGCGAGTAACGCGAAATTAAAGATAATAATCAAGTTTTGGTGCCTCAAAGGTTTCCCTGAATTTCCTTGTCTTAGTTTGTGTTTCACGTTAAAGAACCTTTCATATAAGTAACACTGTGAGACTTACTCGCCCCAAAGTGATCTCAAGTCTTAGTAATCATGCAATAATGGTTTCGTACCAGAGCCGTTTACAAGTATGCGCCGCCGTACGGCGGCGAGGTAGTTACACGCATTGTACGAAACCATTATTGCATGATAACTGCGACCAGCAGCCCCATACGCATAGCTAAATGGGGCTTCGCATTGTAGCATTCAGGATCATGACAGATTTAGTCTCGCGGGTAAATATCAACTTAAAATCCAAAAATTTCTTCAATTTGAAGACTTACCAATTAAGTTGCAGTATTGAAAACAGGCGTCGGGCAACGTTTGGTTTTGCCAATAGTCCCTTTCTGTTCGAATTGATGACTGAATGTGACTCGGTCGAGAGGACCTTGGGAGAGCTACACGGAATTGACGGCCAGCGCATGCGCACACAGACATCTTATTCGTTCATGGATTTGAAATTTGTGCGCATGTGATGTGTGCGCATGCGCTGGCCGTAGTATTCAGTGTATGTAGCTCTCCCAAGGTCCTCTCAACCGAGTCACATTCAGTAGCCGCATTTGCACTTACTAACATCGCGATTTTTAAAATCGCGATATTTTGGTTCCACCGTTTACACTTGCGCAAAAGCATGCGAAGTTTGAGCTTCACGAAACATCGCGATTTTTTGGTCGGTAGTGCGCATGCGTAATTTACCTCTTGAATACTTAAATGACGTTGGATACTCATCAATTCGAACAGACAGGGACTATTGGCAGAACCCAACGTAGCCTGAAGCCTGTTTTCAATATTTCAACTTAATTGGTAAGTCTTCAAATTAGGCCCATTTACACTTGCTTGGAAAAATCGCGATTTTTCTAAAATCGCGACATTTGGGTGCAAGTTGCTAAGCAACTACACCCAAACGCCCTCGAAACATCGCCAGAAAAATCGCCAGCCGGAGTGCGATTTTTTGAAACATCGCGAAGTTTGAGGCGAAGTTAGCGAGTGTAAACCCCAGCTGCAGAAATATCGCGATTTTTCATCACGTGACTTTCGGTATCGGATGCCACCGGGAGTTTACGCGCGCTCCCGATCCCTCTTTGGATCGAACGTGTAGAGAGTACGTCGGTCACTGGCCAGAGTACTAGTACACACGGTATGGACAGCTGTGCACAGGTCTGAACGGCCGATCCTCGATCGGCTCGTGGTCTCTCACCTCCCTCTCCCTGATGAAACTAGTACGTGAAAACTACTACTAGTAGCAAACCTGAAGTTCTCCAACCACGTATCATCACCCCATGACGACTTAACAAAATAATGTTCTCCCAGAAAATGCGTTGATTCAGATTGCGGGAGTGCCCGTACTGCTCTCATACGTTGTTTGTGGAATACAGGAGTACGTAACAAGAGTGAGTTCTTACTGTCGCCTGATAAAATACCAGTCCTAACTTCCAAGTCCTACTTCTCACTTTCGTCATATCGGCAAAATTTCATGATCCTCCTGAATGCTGCTGTAGATGAAGTTTTACACACCTACTACGTTTGTGATCTAATATAGCAAGCTCTATTTACCGTAAGTAAACAGTCTCGAGAAGCACAAATTTATATGTGCATTGCACTGATAAAAAGCCCTGGCTCAACATTCCAACCAGCTAGCTGTGATCAAAATACGTGTATACTGCCCTGCAGTGAAAACGAACAGAATAGCGCGCGCTTCCACTCATCTACCGTGTTGAAAAGAGGTAAATTACGCATGCGCACTACCGACCAAAAAATGGCGATGTATCGTGAAGCTCAAACTTCGCATGCTTTTGCGCAAGTGTAAACGGTGGACCAAAATATTGCGATTTTAAAAATCGCGATGTTAGCAAGTGTAAATGCGGCTATTGAAGATATTTTGAGATTTTAAGTTGATATTTACCCGCGATACTAAATCTGTCATGATCCTGAATGCTACAATGCGAAGCCCCATTACGCTATGCGTATGGGGCTGCTGGTCGCTATGCGTAAGGTGTGATGGAGGGGCTGCTGGTCGCAGTTAATTGCATGGTTACTAAGACATGAGAGCACTTTGGGGCGAGTAAGTCTCACAGTGTTAGTTATATGAAAGGTACTTTAACCTGAAACACAAATTAAGACAAGGAAATTCAGGGAAACTTTTGAGGTACCAAAACTTTATCTGTTAAAGCACATTTGAGAATTTTTTATCAGTGACATGGAAAGTTGAATTGTAAACATGATGAAACTTCATTCTAGCTAATATTTGACGATATTGCAATTAAATCTGCTGAAAATGAAAGATTATAAGGAGGCATGGAAAAAAACTCTGAAAGTATACTGATTTTTACGAAACACACTTAAAGTAAGGTAGCAGTTTGAAAAAAAAAATGTGCTGGGTACGCTTTGTTCTCTGCGATGACTAGTTTACTTTGAAATGGCTATTTATCCATTTTACGACAAAAAAAAATCTTCAATTTCCTACCGCAAAACCCCTTAGAAGAATGCAACCGATATTGAACATAATAGGTAAACCTTTTTGCCGAAACCAATGCCTTCTCACCCATTAAGACAACATAGCTCAAGCGCAATAGACCTTGATAAAATATAGACAGACCCAATGGATAATTCCGACACTAACGCCCAACTATTATTGATTCCTGTCCAACATATGTCCTTACAAACACACCCCTTAGTAACACTTACGCACGTTCTAGGACCCACACACCCAAACACACAGACAGAGAGACAGACATAACTGATACAGAATAAAATCAAACAATACTAATAAAGCAAAAAGAATCAAAGCAACAAATTGTAGTTCAATGGACAGACAGGAAGATACAAACACACATGGACACAAATAAATTGCAATTATTAGATCGAATTGCAGTTGATTATTCGTGGGTCAGTTGTAAGTCAACATGTTACCCTGATTACAATGTGCTGGCACTTTGTTGTTTTGATTCTTTTTGCTTTATTAGTATTGTTTGATTTTATTCTGTATCAGCCTTGAATACGTCCTTGGCCAGCCCTGAAAAAGACGGGACTTCGCCATCAACCGAGAACACGGAGCCTGATGAGGACCATGTCCTTTACAAACTTCTCCTTCATGACGTCCGTGGTTCCAACGATGAGCAACGAAAGAATGAAGGCCGTGAACTAATCAAGACGTGGCTTTCCAATCAAAAGAAGCCTCGTAACGCTGAACTTGCAAAGAGAGTACTTGAAAATGACAAAATCCTCGAACGTGGTTTTGTTGAAGTAGCAGGTGAAATGATGTCTATTGAATATCATTTAATGACGGCAAAATCGTTCAAACCACGGAGAGGATTTAAGAGAAAGGCCAAAATGGTACTGAAAGGGGAAACTAGGAAGTAATCTCCTCGGCCAAAGGGGGCACTATATCTTGTCTACAAGCCTTTATTCCTGGTATGTCATTGTCAATCTTGTATTCAAACGATTTTGAAAAATGACCCAGGTTAGGTGCTTAACTAGTAGGTACTAGACGTGCGTTATGCGTGCAAGCGAAATACCACTTTTCACGGAGTGCCATACTCAAATTCCCACACTCCCCGCTCCATTATTTGCCGGTAGTACGTGTAGATCATGAAAAGTTAACTCTACCATCTGAGTCTGTCCCCTTTCCTTACAGTTGGTATGATTGTCATCTCTATCCAGTTGTCAGTGTCTTGCCTCTACTTTTTTAAACCTCGCCTTGCTATTAAACAATTTTTCTGCGGTGGTATAGAGATGGACGCCAAGTCATTGTGTCAATTATTTGTCTAAATCGCAGTTTCATTTGATGAATGATTTTTTTTTTCTTCCCGCTTGTGCAATGGTAATTTTACTTTGTAAGAGTAAATGAGAAATTAATGAAATGAAAGCTGTCGAAGAAACACTTCTTGGCTGCTCTGACTTTACGAAGAAAACAGCATTACGTATTTGTCATTTATATCTTATTCGTTTGATATTTTCATGTATAGACCATGGTTTGTAACATCAGTAAAAACAAAAGTGAAATAAGGTATGAAATCCCTCTCGTAGTCACGCCTAATATGCAATCCGTCGGACTACAGATCAACTTTGCACGATTGAGCAATTGGGAAACATTAATCCTTCTTCCCAAGTCATGTAAGGCAGCTTTAATCAAAGAAAGAAAGATAATGTCAGAAGTGTTCCTGAAATTTCCGTTGTCTTGGCACTTTTTTATATTGGTATTTTGGAAATTGAATTTAGAATTTAGTGTATGAATGGTAATTTTTCATTGTCGCACTTGCTATGGCTGTACATGACAAGCATTATATTTAGTCTTTTTTATGATTCGATTCCATTTCAGAGATGACAAAACCATTTTCAAGCATTTGCAATGTTTGTTTGTTTGTTAGTTTTTTTAAGAAAAATTCATCATACAACTGTACATACTATTAACATCATTGCGCCAGGTGACCAGTCCACATTCTCAATCCTGCGTAGGGCTTACCCAAAGACTAATATAGGTCTCATTTACATCATTTTCATAAGTTATCTTACTTTGTGACTTTATGCTACTATCAGAGAGACAAAACACAGGTAAATGATCAAAAATTTCTGTAAAAAAGAGCTCCCGAATGAATGACACAAGTGACACAAGTGTCATTTGTAATTACGTTATCTACAACAGTGGCAATTTGTTTTGTGAGTCACGTGGAGCGTTGCATTAAAGGGAACATAGCAATATCTAAAAATTCATTTACATCACATAAAATGAAACATCCAGAAGGGAGCACCTCTTGGTAGTGAATCACCACATGAAACACAAACTACATGTGACTTAATGGAATCATGAAAAACGCTTCCAATGTACTGTACTATCGGTTTGAGTCGGTTTGTGTGCTTGAGCAGAATATGCGAACTTGGCACGCTGTGGACTGAGTCAGGCGTGAGAACGTTGCACATAAAGAGTTAAATGGATAGACATTTTGTGTGAGGTAATACGATGGGAAGGACCGATGGCTATTGCATGTGTGTGCGTGTATGTGTGAGAGTGTTTGTGTGTGTGTGTGTAATTGCATTTTCCTCTATAAACATTTATGACTGGAGACATTCACTTCTAAGTTACTTTTTTTTTTGGTATGCAGAAGCACTTGTGCTCATTACCGCTAACACAATATATTTGAAACCTCAATGTCTTCAGTGTAAGAATGAAATTGGAAATAACGTGGACTGATTTCATCACTCAGTTCAAAGAACATTATGAGTATACTTGTCACTTTGTAGCGATCTACTGTAAAGATTTTGTACAATTGTAATACTTTTCCGCATTTTATTTTTAGGTATTCCATGCAGTCCTCAATGCAGGAGTTTGAAATTGTTTGCAATTTCATTGGATATTGAAATGTGATATGCACATAATTATGGATACGTCGATCTATATTGTTGTGAATACCATACTGAGGTAGGCCCACGTCAAAGTTTGGTCTCAATCAGTTTTAATTATCTCTGTATCTTCTCCAGTCTGGAATATGTTCTAACATAAGAGTATAAAGAAGGACGGCGTGTGTAACTTCTGTTGTCCATACACGTGCTCACCTTGCTCTTCATTATGTAATTTTTGGTAAATGAAATGAAATTTCACAGTGGATGACACGTATATATTATTTTCAAACAAGAGAGCGCTCAAGACTTTTGATAGGCAAGACAAGATGGGAGCGTTGACTTGAAGAATTTGTATATTTCAGTATTACAGCTGTATAACGTATTCAAGAGAATTTTACGAGTATCCAACGTCATTTAAGTATTCAAGAGTGTTAAGGCAATGACAAACTGTTAAAAATATGATAATTTCGAAAGTATTTGCTGAGAATACTTAATTTATAAACGAAAGCGTAAAAAGGGAAAACATCGTACAGATATTGAAAACAGGGAATGCTGGATTGGAGAATGTGGATAATTAGATGATTGCAGCTTTATAAGTTCAATCGTTTTCGTTAATCAACTGAAATAAATCTATGTGTTTATTAATTTAGCTAAGTTCAGAAATATTTCTATGTGTTTATTCCTTTAGCTAACTTAAGAAATATTTTTATGTGTTTGTTCATTTAGGTAAGTTCTAATAGGAGAGAAGATTGCTAGAAAGGTACAAGCAGAAAATATACAATTTGGCAATCTCACATCTCCGGAGTCTACTATCTTTAATACACTGTGTTCACATTCTTTGTAAAACTGAAAGCAGATCGAAATAGCACACTATTTTGTGACTTGCATGGTATTCACTCACATGTACAGCTATTTATGCAACATATTTTGGTAATTGTAGTGAACTCTTTACGTGCCATGATGTACACCCCCTGTGTGCCAGCCACATCATGATATGCCACGTAGTCATGCATTGCGAAAACATTTTTGAAATCTATGTAACTTTTTATAGATTTTTGTCTTCGTGGACGTGTAAGGAGCAAAGTTGTAGAGAAAATACTAAGCTTTATTTTGAAGTAAATTGTATGACATACAATTATCTATGACTGCGTTTTCTTTCAAATGACCAGGAGCTGCATTATTGTAGAAGGATAACTATTGCACACAAAACAGTGACAAAAACTTAGAATGTACTTGTAAATCCAGTAGGGAACACTCCTTGATTGTCAATCACTATATGAAATGCAAGCTACATGTGACAGGAATAGAATCTCGAGAAACGCTTTACTTGTACCGAGGTGTTTGGCGATTTATTGATTGGTGTGGGCGGATTTGTGTGTTTGAGCTGAATATCATGCGAAGTTAGCACGCCATTGAGTCAGGCGTGCAAACGTGGCACATAAAGAGTTAAATGTGCAGTGTGTTGAGGTATCATGGCCGAGTGGATAAAGGCGAATGTCTCCTATACTTACATGATCATAATGATCATGGTTCGCTTTCGCTCCTCGGCAAGGCACTTTATTCTCCTTGCTGCTATCTACTCTATGTAGAATATTATAAATGGATATCTCGTAGAATGAAAATGTTTATGTGGGTTGATCAACATGTCATGTGTAAAATATCGACTGGCTGGGATGCTCCCCAGGGAGTGGAGAGTGAGCACCGTCAGTTTGAAATAATGTATTTAGTGACCGGAATAATATCAGTATGTATGCCTCTTGAGCCTCTACCACAGAGTGGATTTGAAGCAAAATAATGTCATTGTATGAAATCAGTTCATTCAGCATTTTTTTTGTATGTTAGTTGTAGTTGATGTGTGGAATAAATGTCGTATTGTTTAATAAAAATAAAAAGATAAGGTACGTTTTTTTGTCTAAATGCAATTAATGTGAGTGCGTGTACCCCCACCCCCCCCCCCCTCCAAAAAAAAAAAAAATGGGTTTTCCAAAATACAAATTTTGAAACACCTTGCCTATTTCCCTTTTAAAAGATTGGTAGTGACCAATACAGGAAAATGTATATAATTCTACAAACAACCAAGGAATGGTAAAAAACAAACGTGTAGGCCCTCATGTCTGAGTTTAAAAAGCTCTAGTGATTCAAGCTGATTTATTTTTTGCTGAAGCAGAGTAGAGAGAGCAGTGTGCATGTGAATGGGAAAAAGACTTCAACGGTCCAAACAAGAAAAACGAACGCTCAATAATACGCACAGATGTATAGACACACACACAAGTACACACACAATATATATATATATATATATATATATTATATATATATATATATATATATATATATATATATATATATAATTATACATATAAAGAGCTTGTTTCCAGAGGCGTTAAATCCTTTGAAAAATTATGTATTTAGTGTCCTATGGAAGTAAGTTCTTCATTATGTCCTAAATTTTCAATACCCAGAAAATGTTAGCTCATTAAAGACCAATGTAAACTTTTTTTTTCTTAAAGACACATGTTTGTCTTTATTCTATGAGAGGGTACTATCAAGGGACGCTTAGCATTGCATGAAAACTCTCAGAAGCATGTGAAATATTTAAAAAGTTATTTTTCTACTTACAATCAAAAGTGCATTCAGTATATGCACATTTGTATATATATATATATATATATATATATATATATATATATATATATACATACATATATATATATATATATATATATATATATATATATATATACATACATACATATATGATACATGTACACATTTGATTATACAATCATTTGTTTATTCATTTATTCATTCATGCATTTATTTATAAGTGATTATGTAAATTGTCGTACTTCGTACCGGGTTATACAATCATGAGACAAGTCTTGTAGAACTCAAATGGCTTGGGACATGATCTACATTTATGTAGTTTGAAAATCCCTGGCAATAATTAACACAAGTTAATGATAAACCAGTATTTTTTTTTGGGGGGGGGGGCATAAATATAGTCTTGGGGGACTTACTGGGTAGAGGATTTCCTCATGGCCAAGGTGAAGACGGTGAGAATTTCGCTTTGTCAACCAGGCAAACGGTCAAATACTTTTAGGTTGTCCGTAACGACTTGTATTTGCTTTTTTTTTTGTTATTTTTATGGGTCTTACATGGTATATAACAGTCAAGTAGACTTTACTATTAAAATAAACAATTATTGTCAATTACCAGCACTAAAAACATTGAGAATATTATATGCTAATTGCTATTTAGTGGCCCATTAAACTTCTATTGGAATGTCATTTTCTTTCTTTATTGTGAGTATAGTCCAATCATATTTCGAGACCTATTTGATAAGATTATAACTTCAATTTTCAGATTAAAAAAAAAACCCCAAAGAATATCAAGCCGTCGATTGACAATTTAGCAGATGTCAATTTTCGCACACACGCACACACATACACACAGACACACCGACACAAACACTCACAAACTCCTCAATGGTACTAGGCCAATACAATTCTACAATATCTGAGGCAAAACATTGACGTTTTGCGTTTCTGTTTGATTTCAATTGACATTAATGCTGAAAAGTCGATTATTGAAATTCTTAGCAAGTCGTGGCATTATAATAAACATGTACAGATATAAGATAGGGGACTAAGAAACTGTTTATATCCGGTAGCGAATAGTGAGCAGCACGTGCTGCTTCATAAAGAAAAGAAAATGAAGTAGTTGTAAGTTTTGAACAGAACTCGTTCTGCGTGAAGCAATGGACCTTGCCCTGAACCACTGCCGCCAAAGAGCAGTGATTATTTAGTCGCTTTTATTGTCTGCTTGCAGGCAATGAGGAACAACGTGGCAGTAAAATCCTTGTGGATATTCGCCACTGGAATTTGTACATGTCTGGAAGTCACAAGCCCCAATTGTCTCACTGTTCGCACACCATACGTCGTATATGAAAAGCTCGGGAAGCCTTGTTAAATCACTCCGCTTGTATTTTCGTACTGAAGTATACTTCCAGCCAATCTTCTTATGGGTAATCTCGTACACTCTTGGCATGGTTTAATTCAGAGGCGTACACTGTTTTCTGCTTTACATCTATGCCACATGCGTGCTGGGAGGTTGTAAGGAGCTGAGCAATCACTATCACTATGTGCCGGGCTTTGTGCAAAGCATCGTCGACTGCAGCCAGTGTGCTCCTCAGCTTTTTTCAGACAGGTACAAAGTTCGTTTTCTCAGTGAATCATGTTCGGTTGGAATAACAAGGGGTGTAAGGTCTCACGCTATTCAGAGCTTTTCACAGTGTTGTGCTACTCGACCCTTGTAATATGCAAATGTTCCCGCGTTGAAGTATAGTGCATTGAATTTGCATGGGGCAAAGATCAAGCATTCCATGTCGCGTGTAACGATTATATTCCATTCTAGGAGTTCCCCACTGCAAACTACCCTGCGAGAAAATCCGCCTGCACTGGTATATATTTGTGCTATGACATAGCAGTTAGTCATGCTAAGATTTGGACAATGCTACGAATGTTATACTGGGATTTAATGTCAGTCGAATAAATTAAAATGCTTAGGACATAATACTCTTACGGTCACTGCTTCCGATCATCACAAAATATGACACCTTAAACCTTACCATAATTGGGATACTTTTACATGTACTTTCCATTTGATAGGATTCCTAACACATTTCCAAAAAAAAAAAAGTATCGCGTTAACGGGTTCTTTGATTACCACCACAGCGGTTTCTGTTCAGCAACCTGTCAATTAAAAGTGATTAAATCAACCACTCAAATCATTTCTATGGTGTGAATTTGATCCACTACCTAAAGCGTGTATTTCCAGCCCATTTTCCGATATCTATAAAATTATTATTATATTCGGTACTATAGCTTCTGTCAATGAGTATGTTGAATGAAGGTTGAAAATATATGACATATGTTTATAAAGCTAGACTTTCTTACACATAGAAAATATACAATTATCAAATACATGTAGATGATATACATTCGTCCATGATGCTGTACAATGTGGAAGCCACTGAAATCTTCCGACTTTCAAACTTATACCTCAAGGAGATAGCCATTCCATTGTACGATAAGAAATGACAATTATTTAGAAAGAAACAATAAAAAGCATGCATTTTGTGGATGCAATTTCCGATACAACATATAATTTTTTTTTCGAATGTAAACCCTAATTAGGAATCCTCACAATTACGTCATGGGATCTATTTTATTCAAACCCTGAAACACCCTAAGGGACATCTTTCATATTACTGCAAATGCGTGCATGGTGTTGTCCAAATATCTAAATTGGACAATTTGCCGATACAATGTAAACCTCGTGACCAATCGTAAAACCAATGACACCATCACACCTGATTCGCAGATCATTCCATAAAATATTATATTGTTTTACTGCTTTACTACTTAGGACTTTGCCCAGAAGAAGTACTCCGTCACCCTCTGGTCTACTCTAAAATAGATATTGTATGCAAAAGACATACATGATACCCATTATGATATCTTCTTGGGGGATTTGAGATCTGCGTCACAAAATTGTGAAAAACGGGTCTATATATGTCAGTTCCTTCGATCATAATTTTTCCCAAATCAAAACCCATAAGCAAATGTTATGGATGATAACAGAGAGAGGGTAAATGATAGCTTATTTGCTTTACGTTGAAACGTCCAGTTCATTCCGATTCAGGACACTTTCTATTCTTTCTTTCTTTTTTTACTCAATGCATTAAGGTCAGCTTGTAGTACGTAACAAATATCATGTTGCACTTGTGCCCATTAAGAACTGAAAATTAGGCTTTAATGCTGGCATTAGTACTAAAAGTAGATCCTTTTGCAATTTTTTGCTTTATACAATGTATTCTGAAACCGCATCTTCACTGCACATAACATTAATTTCTTGGCATTTAAAACGTCAGTCATTTCAACCACAACATCCCCAACTGGTTACACTGACGAAAATGGTACGGAGGAACCGTCTGGAGGAGGCGGACACATTGGTAAGTCTTTTTTAACTAGTTTAATGATGGATGATTACTCAAATTGCAAACGTATGTACATGCATTGCAACACCAAACCGACGACCCAAAAAAAATTAAGTGGCAGTATACACATAAGCGGGAATATCATTTGAAATTGAATATCAAATAGGCCAATTGAAATAATCAAACGTATAGCGAACGTAATAAAAATATCACTGGTGATATAGAACAAAATCTAATGATAACATAGTGCAATACACAATGTCAAAACACACAGGGACAGACACACACAAACACATTACAGGATATGAAGTAAATACTGTATGAAATACAATTTGTCATTTTGTCAAATAGGTAACACGTTTAATTCAGATACATCGCTATTATATTTAGTTGCACTTCTTTATTCTTCCATATAATTGAGCGTAAATTAATCTTAGAAACGTATTTTTACTACAACAAATTGTAATTCCTTTTCTTGCTCTTTATGTATAAAGTTCTATACTCCAAACGCGTAATTAGTACATATGCAATTCGAATGAAATAAAACTCGACAGGATCTATCAGTCATTTATTGTTGATTAAAAGAATTAACTAATTAATGGTCATGTTTCAATTCATTGCTATTAATGTTAGATATATGTATATATATATATATATATATATATTGATATTGATATATATACCTGTATATATATATATATATATATATATATACATATATTATATAAATCATTTTTCTAGACGAGCAATCACTTATAAATCAATCTTTAGAAACACACGTTGTTTACTATAACAATTTGGAAATGTATTTTCTTATCATAAACCGTTTTATAACGCAAATGTGTAATTAGTACATGTGCAGCTTTAGATTAATAAAACTCTACATGAGCTATATAGTCATTTATTATCGCTTAAAAAATAACTAACGAATGGCTATACGTGAGTGTAGTTACGTTTGATTTCGATCGGTTTTATTGCTTTGTAGCCGCAATAGCAGCAGTTGTAGCTGTTATCGTAGTGCTGCTTGTCTGTGTAGCCATCTACTTCTGTCTTCGCCGAAGGGGATGCACTTTACCATGTGAGTTATAGTTACATAACTTCATTATGTATACACTATAACATTTCTGAATTTGCACGGGTATTATTTCGAGAAAAAAAACTTGGACAGCGATTGTACCTAGAAGTTTTAACACTAGTAGTCATACCCATTTATCGTTATAGGGGGTGTCTCAGTAATGATATAAGGAAGATATATAATTTTAAATTATAACAAAATGTGTGTGGGGGGGGGGTATCGGTGCATATTCTGTATCACTTGCTGTTGTTATCTTAACGTTTCATGATCAATCATTACATTACAAAATTCATTCTGATATGAACATTAAGACCTCATGATATAGTTCTTACAATGGAACAATCAAAGTCTTTCTAACATCCAATAATGTGTGTGTGTGTGTGTGTGTGTGTGTGTGTGTGGGCGTGTACCCGGAATCTTCAGTATATTGATATAAATATGTGTGTTTACTTGCATGAGTACAAAACTGCATCGAGTGAAGTTTTGTTATTTTCCGCCCTTGTCGATCATTGTCACAGCCGCTTTTACGATTAAAATGCGTTTATGTGTGGCGGACAAACAGATCCAATTCGCTGTCTCACTTCTTTATCTCTCTCACTTTGCTTTATATCTATCTATCTATTCATCTATCTATCTATCTATCTATCTATCTATCTATCTCTCAACCAGATCACCGAGCAGAAAGTCATGGCTACGTCGGTTTGTCTAAAGGAAGTCAAGAGCGTGAGTGTAAACAGCCTAATCGTACTTGGTCCAATGATAGCATCACAATCCATACTGAATGATATCGATTTCTTGACCTTGTAGTCTCATTGAGCTTAATTGATATCCCTTTCAGTCTCATCGTCATTTTTAATATCTCGGCATTAAACATTAAGGATACTGTCAAACACGTTTAATCACTTCGGAGAAACATAGCTGTTATGTTCATCTTTGAAGTCAGGCCTGCAGTGTTAGAAATTGGAAACTAATTGGCATGATTAAAATGTTTTCATCTTTAAACTAGAAATGTCGCTACGGCGACTGATGCCTCCGCCATAATGCATGATTCTCCCAATAGGTGTATGATACAATGTCTTCACAATGTGTGATGACTGACAATATATTGAAATGACAGGTTTGTCAGAAATATCTTGAATGTTCACATTCCTTGAACTAGGTTTGCTATGGTTGTCTAAGAGTGCAGGTACACGTATTTGGGGAAGTGAGGATTTTTACTTGACTTCTGACCGACCCTTTTATAAGATACATTGAACCATTCGCAAGAAAGTGAAATTGTAACATTCTAACCTAACCTTTGACCTTTTGACCTTTGACCTTATGACATGAAACTCTCTCTGGAGAATCTTCACGCAGTAGTACATGTCTACACTAAGTTTCAAGAAAATACCTTCGGACATTGCATGGATATGGGGGAAATAGCAACATTTTTAACATTTGACCTTGACCTTTTGACCTTTGACCTCTTGCCAATGTCACTAAAATCTACTCAACTATAATTGCCCTATCATACATCATCCTTGGACCAAATTGGTGAAAGTTGCTTCATCCAGTTTTGAGTTATCACGTAAACAGTTAGATTTTAAGATTTGACCTTGATCTTTGACCTTTGACCTCTGTCCAATTTCAATCACAAACTAATCAAGTAATTGTCCCATCATACATCATCCTCTCACAAAGTTTGGTGAAATTTGCTTGATCCAGTCTTGAGTTATCGCGTAAACGGATACAATTTTATGATTTGACCTTGACATTTGACCTTTGACCTTTGGCCGATTTCACCCAAATCTAATTAAGTAACTGCCTCATCATACTTTATACTTGGACCAAGTTTGGTGATCGGACGAACGGACAACCCGAAAACATAATGCCTTCGGCACCACTTCGTGGCGGAGGCATTTAAAAAAAAATATCATTTTGTGACAGACATTATTATTATATCACCGTATTTTGCATTCTTTCTTGATCCAATACGTGTGCCTGTCAATGATAAAGCGGTAACAAATGTCGATGGCATAATCCTCCAATCCATATGGAATGAACAGAGATAAAGTAAGAAATAGATAGTCTCATGTGCACAGACAAATTATGTCAAACACCTTCAGCTATATCTGGAATGATCTCTGTTGTTTGCAGGTTCAGTCACTTTCCTTGAGCTGTGGTACTTTGTCAGCTCTAGAGAAGATGAAGACTTTCTTAAGCCACTACGTAGTCTGGTCAGCGGACTTCGAACTAATGGCGTTTCCAGAGGGGAGGAGCTACTGCGTTCAGACATGTCTCAGCAGGACATCATGTCTGAGCTTTTCGTCTGGAAGGAAGACTACAGAGGAAAGAATCAGATGAAAGACCTGTTAGAATCGTGCGCAAAGTATAATTTGACTGACGAGGTCGGTGTGATGCAAGGTATGTCACAAACTATGCATATCTATGTTGGTTTAGCAAGATGACAGCAACAGCATCTTCCTATCAGTGACGTATATAAGACAGCGCCTCGCCAGCATGTCACGAATTACATTGCTATAAGTTACTGACGAACTTAGTGAGAGACGTCTTAAATCGAAATGTATAGAAAAGGCACTTCACTGTGGAAATTACTAGATTTCTATTGTAACCACATGAAAGGTTGACGCAAACACATTAAAGCTTTTGATAACCATGGAAATGAAAGAATATAGTATGCATCATCAGAATTTCTGACTCCATACATTTTGTGAAAAAGGAATAAGCACCCTTCTTTCTCTAGTTCATTAAAGACAAAAAGAACTTTTACTCTAGCTTTTACTCATGAAAAAGCAAAAATAATAAAATTTCAACCAAAAAATACAGCAAAATAAAATATAATGCGTGTAGACACGTGCGTTTCTTTTGTTCAGAACGGATTAGTGCTCCTCGGAACTTGTACTTGTCACCAAATTTAAATAACAATCATAAGTCAATGTTATATGATTCCTTTCAATCATGAGGGTGAAATCCTCGTCTTCCTGCAAACAAAATGAAAAAAAAATCTATGTGATATACTTTCTCTCTATTAAAAAAGAAAAACAAACAAACAAACAAACAAAACAAAATGCGAATGCATAGAAATTGGGTTTGGGAGCAACCAAGTCGAAAAACCCTTTACTTGAAGCAGAGTATGATGCTGATCCCACAAGCTAACACTAACCTTAACCCTAGCCCTAACCTAACCCTAAACCCTTACCCCGAGGGTCATAGGTGATTTTCTCCTCTCAGATCACACTAATCACACATACTCTTCTCTATTCTGTTTCCCTAATGATCGTTTAATGTGCACTTTGTTTCCCCGGTTATAGAATACAGAAAGAAACCCTTCCCAATCAGCCCGAATATGATTAAGCGCATAATATGGGCCATAGACAACAGGGACAAGATAAAAGCCGTGTTCTCCACTCTGAAAATTCCCCTGCAACCATTGAAAAGGGTGGAGGATGCATTTGCGGACGTTGAAAACCTTCGGAACGTCGGGCACCAGACCAAGCGACGTGGTGATAACAAACTCTTCATGGCTACGGCCATAGAGGAAGTGATAAAGTGGAGCCATCAACCTTTCGAGATGAATCCACGAGTGCTGTTGGCCATGGCTCTAGAGAGTAACGACTGTACCCCGATCGACAGGACATTTTTCATAGGTAAAGACTTCAATAACAGCGGGTATTCTCTGGTAGGCCCTATAACGATCACTGACAAACTATTTCAGTTCGTGCATGAAAGCAAATATCAACTTCTGTGATAAGAATATCAGTAGCAATAATATAAGAATTACATTTGCGTTAGTGTAGTCTATGTCTTTCTACATGGTTTCCTTCCCGTCTTTACTTTTCCTCTTCGGTTGAGGAATGTCGTTGGGGACATAACTAGTGCCGTGTATATTTACAAACATTAGAATGAATTCAAATGTTATGTTTACTTAGTTGTTCCTATCTTTTCATCGTGTTGTCTATGCATTTTTGAAAAGTTAGGAGCCAGGTTTAGAACATTAATTTTGTCATTATTCTTTGACACAAGATGATTAAAGCAAGCTCGTAAAACCGCTGATGCTTACTTTCCTCCTGCAATTCTTTGCGTTGATGCTTCTTGCCAGACGAAGGACCAATATCTTATGTTGAGCTTTGGGAAATCGCGCAGCACAGCCAGGGGGAGGCTTACTGGAGTCAGGTCGCTGATCTCGCCTACCATCTCACTGCCGACGAGACATCAAAGCAACCACCCCTCGGCCGCATCTCAGTGGATGTCGCCTACGAGCAGCTGTGCGGATGGAAGAGTTCGTGTAACAACGATCACCAAAAAGATTTGCTGCTAGCAGCGCTGGAGAGAAACGGCTTAACGGCGGCTTGTTCCCATGTTAAAGGTGCCTAATGCTCTGCATTGCAGACAGAACCTCTGCGTTTATTATTATGATAGCATATAGTAATAATAATAATAATAATAGCATGAATATCAGTTGCCAGAATGTCAAAATAGAGGGTAAACTTGATGCACTGCTATAAATCTGTTTAAATGAAATGTTAACGTAATCCTTTATCTTTGTGGCTAGCGCTTTCTCACGTATATTGGTAATTTCCTTCATCATGATGCAACATAAAACATTCTGTATGGTTTCATTTTCATGTGATATTCCAAAGTGCTCTCATCTTAAGGTATTTTCTGTACAGTTATCCATGATTCTTATTTTGTCATGTAGTTTTTTTGAGTGATTGAACGAGGATTGATAAAGGAAGACTGACAACACAAAGATAATCAAGCCTAGTCGTGTTGTATGTGCCGAATAAAAGTTACAAAGTATTTTGATATGTGTGTGTTCCTTATGATTTTCGATACAGAATTCCGCATGAATGTCACAGATATCATTGGCCGGAAAATGGCAAAATGTCTGATATCAGCGATGGAAAAGGAAGAAAGTATACGACGTGTTCTGGAAGAGCTCGAATTCAGTGATTACTTCCAGAACAACTCGGGCGAAGAAGACATTTGGACGGCAGCGACCAATCGCCTTGAAGCGTGGGGAAACGAGGAGGTTACGATGAATCGACTCGTCTCGCTGAGTTTAGCGCTTGAGCGGGCGGACTGCACGCCGATTGACCAGGAGTTTCTCGCTGGTTTGTGATTCATTTGTATTTCACACTTCCTTTAAAATGTATCATTCCGTTGTAGAGAGAAAAGAGTTATGTATCTCGATACTTTTGCAACCGCAGTGCAAAGTCATAATGCACATAATATAGTAAATCATGATTATTGATGGTACAAAGATTTCGTGCAATTGCTTTACTTCTCACTTCATGCTATAATTTTGTTTTCAGAGAACAAATATCTACTGTGTCATTAATTTAACGCATTCTTTAGATATGACATTGTGGAACAGTGCGATATCTTCATGTCGCTAAATTTCTCGAAGCCAGTTCGATAACAAAAAGAGACGACAAATTTGTGTCCTGCTATTGTTTGATACAGGAGGACCTCTTTCATACCTTGAATTGTGGGAATTCGTACGAGTTGACGACCGACCAGACCACGTAGCTCGCATTATCAGCATAGTTGACAGCCTGACAGACGACCACAGCACACATACGGCATCAGCCGAGGGATCTTCAGTCGACTACGGCTACTCAAAACTCTGCGAGTGGAAGAAAACAAGCAGCAAGCCCTACCAGAGGGGTATGCTTCACGTAGCTCTGAAAATGAATGGACTGGCCGAGGCTGCCGAACAGCTACGAGGTACGGTCATCTTTACATGCTACGCTGGAGCAGGCTTCTGAATCTGTTGATACCGATTGTCATCCCCAAAACAAACAAACAAAGTTGCTTTAATAATGTACGTAGGACATTCTTGGCTCTTCTTTAGACCTACTGCGCTAGATTAGAGAAATAAGCAGATCAAGTTTTATGCATAAAAAACTCCAAATAATGTAATTTGGTGGAAATTAACAATATTGATGTTTTCACCATCATCACAGCTATTGTCCTGATCTCCTCTGGAAATCTCAAAGTTTAAGTCTGTAAGCACAGTTTCCTTGAACCTTGAAGTAGTAATCCCTTTCAGCAGTTCCTTGAAACTATCCAGGGATTGAACCTTGATTCCGGGATTGAACCTTGGTTTCAACGTCTATCATGTTTCTTTGCAGTATGAAATACGTTTCTGCCGTATTTTATTTGACGTATATTGTGTTCTGCTACCCGCAATCTTTCTCAAAGACTACAGGAAGCCATTGGAAACTACAATTGATGACAATGTCATTAACTGCATTGTGTGGACTCTGAAGAACGACGCTCGTCTGCACTCATTCCTCGACCAACTAGGAGTGAGTTTGACAGAGACCGTGGAAGGCAAAGATATTTCGCTTGCTGCTGTTGAACACCTCCGGAGCTGGACGGAGCAACCCTTCACAGAAAACCCCTTGGTGCTTTTCAGTCTTGGCTTGGAAAACGCCGGATGTTCTCCAAATGAGTGTAACTTTCTCAAAGGTGACGACGTACTACTTTATTTGTTACGCAACGAGCTATAGGGGAGACCCAGGAGACTTGAGCCACAAGGAGAGTTGATCCACCCCCTAAATCTCACACTTGCACTTTAGATAAAAAGTTAAAACTCCCTCTGCTGGTAGTGTATAATATAACTTTCTTTCCAGTTAAGTCAGCAAGATCCATGGTAACTTATGGGAGATTTTGTGAAAGGAAAACCAAATATCGCGCTGAAAAGTGGATTTGAGAGTTAGAGGTAAGACCCTTCTTATTATTCATATACTATATAGCAGTTACTTTGGTCGCAATATGGGCAACGCGTAGCCTCTGCATTGTTGATTATTTCTGATGTTTTTGGTTAAATATGATGCAACTGCTCTAGTGGTAGTTAAGTCACATGCAAAAATGGCCGACCTTTGGAGAGTTGAGCCACTCATCATGAGGAGACATGATCCATGGCTCAACTCTCCTTTTACCATTATCTTATTTATACAAATTTTTACTTTTCTTTCAGACAATGCCACAAATATACAAAAGGACATCAGACTGTGGGAGTGATCCAGGATTGCTCCAGCGAGGAGCAAAAGCAGTCGAAGAGTTGAACAGTGTTCGAGCTGCCGCTCGAGCATTTGGTGTAGATCGAATAACACTCAAGAGATACATGGATAAACAGAAAAATGACCGTTTTTGTATAGGGTTCTTTATACATTGTAGAACTCTATACAAAAAGGGTCTATAAAGAATCTTAAATACCGGACAAGAAGAGGTTCTAATCAGCACATTTTTTCTAAGAGTGAAGGGCACCATCATTTGTTGTGTCATTATTGTTAAAGTTGTGTTGGTTCACACTGCAATCATGGTATTCTGCATTTCGTTGAATCTAACAAATCATTTGTTGAGGTCATTTTGTTATTTTGTATTGTTTTGCCAGGTAGATGGAAGAGTCACTGGTTGGCATTATGTTGTTCATGGGACTACATTTTTTGAGCAGATATTGTTAACAATATGATATCATCGTCTGAAATTTGAACGGATGTGACTGGAAAAGATATGACTGTATTCAGGCAATTCTGGAAAGTTTTGTGGCCCCTTGTTGTCTTCAAACGTTGAATGAAACCCCATGGAAATTGAAATTCACAACAAAGAGGATGATACATAAATATCAATAGCATAGCCTGAAGCTGACGTGAGCTACATGAAACAAAATGTCATGTTAATTTCCACGCACTACAATCTTTATCTCCTGTTCAAGGTTGCATATCTGTTTGAGCGAGCTCTGAAAAGCATTGTAAGATCTAAGTAAGGGTTATATCAGTTGTGTTTTAATGTTGTTTTAAAGTTTTAATTAAGCTGCCAATGGTTTTTCGCTTACTCAATTATTGTCTTCATGAGTAATGATTTCTCAAAGAAGTTATTGTGTTTTAAAGGGTGACACGACATATGCTCCGCCGACAATTATTGCTCTGACATTGATATCTCTCCGAAGAGAGAGTGAGCCTCGTGGGTATATGATTGAGTTTTGGGGTCAGAGCAGGGTAAGGATTTGGATTAGGGTTAGGGTTAGGGTAGGGGTAAGGGTTTGTGTAAGCTTCAACATTAGCAATTCATGCCGGAGCATTTGTCGCCGGAGCATATGTCATGGAAGTGTTTTAAAGTTATTGATTGTCGGCCCCAGGTAGCCAACTCTAAGTCAGAACATTTCGATGACATCATCAATTTGTCTACAACTTGGAAAGCCTATCTTGAAGTTCTTTCTATCTGAAAAAAAAAATCATAGTTCTCTGTTAGAGTCATTGTATTTCAATTTACAAAATAGTGATATTCGATAAGAACAGCACATTAAATGTATTTATGCGGGCCCATCCTCACGAGATATATGACTTTCCCACTCCCTAGTACAGTGTGGCACAACTCTCCCATGGGTGGCTCAACTCTCATTGCGGGTATGCTCAACTCTCCTCGTCCTACAGGAGACTTTAGCCATTTGACATCTTTTTTTGAACGGGCTCTTATTCTGAAATGCAATCACCTTCCGTATAATTAACAAAACTGGATTATGACATATGATCTTAACTTCCAACCATAAGAAAGTCTTCAGCCCAAAATACAATTAGGGGGAAATATGACAAATTATGTAAAAAGTGGCTCAACTCTCCTGGGTCTCCCCTACCAGCTATGACGTTTCGAAGCTGTCACCATTAAATCTCTTTATACCCCCCAAAAAAACCCAATTCTAACATTGAAAAAGAAACAAAATCTAGACATGAATTCAAATGCACAAACGAAGTAAGACAGCAAAGAGATGTACAATATTTGCCTGTTTGAATGTATTCATGAATACGTGTAAATCAAGAATGGTGACATTCCATTACAGTCAATACGTTCACTTGAATAACACTTTGCTTATGATTCTTGTTGAAATATTTGACGGGATGACGGGACGAATAGATACATGTATGTAATATTTATGTTTAGAGTTTTCTGAGTATCCGAAATTTTAATGAAAACTTAATAGTCTTATCTAGGTCACAAAACTGGTCAGTAGGCCTATGTTATACTAAATACATTTCTCCTATTAGATTCATCGTATCTAAAGTTTTGGTTCCTGAGAAATTGATCTTGATATTCAGGGCTATTTCTCCAAGAAAAAAAAATGTCTAGAAGCAAGTTCATAAAGATGGAGGTTCATACAATTGCTATTAAATCATTTGATTACAGGTGGGCCGATATCCTTTATCGAGCTGTGGGAACTCGCCAATGCCGACTTTGGCGAGAGCTACTTCGGCCAGCTTGTAGCTGTTGTGCAAATGCTGAATGGGGACGCCAATGAAGTGACATCAAAACCCGACAGCCCTCGGGCAAGGCAAGAGCTTTACCAACAACTGTGCACCTGGAAAGAGGCCTGCTCCAAGAACTACCAAAGAGACGTGCTAACTGCTGCCTTAATAAAAGAGGGATTAGAAACAGCATTGTCGCATATTGAAGGTAAACCTATTACAGTCTAGGCCTAACGGATTCAGGAGGGGCTATGGGAATTGCTTTCTAATTACACTTTGTTCGTCTGTTTGTTTGTTTTTTTAATATAACTTCATTAACATTTCTTAGCTTTGTTTCTTTTTTCTTCTTTTTCTGACCATCCTTCGAAAACATTACAGCCCATCTTTTCTATATTCTTTGCCTGTAACAGGTATCCTGGGCATGTTTAATGTCCCGTTTATCCGTTTGGATAACATTATAATAAAAGAGGCCGCTTTATCACAGATTTTACTTCTTGTTTCAGCCTACAGATCTAGCCAGAATAACGTACTTAGCGACTTAGAACTGGAACACATCCTCTGGTACACAGACGACATACCAAACCTGTTCGCAAACCTGAAATCAATTGAGCGAGACAGACAAGGCGGCGAGAATGCTGGAAAGGAGGGCGCTGTTCAGAGGGGAACACTGAACCTTCATCGATGGCTGCATAGGAAGTACACTCCCAATGAGATCAGCAGGGTAGTGCAGTTGGACCTTGCATTGGAGGAGTCTGGTTCAAGTCCCATCGACCGAAACTTCATCCAAGGTACAGAAATGCTGCTCAAAGAGATGTCAAGTTATTGCTGACCATGTATATCTGTGGAAAAGTACGCACTTGAAACCGATTATCCATTAAAGCAGGGTTTGCACCCTTGTGCCCTTGTTGTTATTTTTTTTTTTGCAGCATCAGACGACGGGAGTACTTGAAATATTTCCCACCATATATGTTTATGTCTATGCATATGCAAACCGGAAACAAGTCAGTTGCTGATATCATCACCTGGGCAACGTTTCATCAAAGTGCATTGTCAACCCTGACAAGTTGTCAGTCTCTGACAACTACAATAGTAACAGGCAGTAGCCAGACCTTCTCTGCCAATGAAAACCAATAGGATATTACTGGAATTGTCACAGACTGACAACTTGTCAGGCCTAATAACTTTCACGAAACGGTGCCCCATTGCATAAGACAAAGTTAAATCCAATGTCACTCTTATTCATAAAAAAAGAATAAATTTTCGTTTTTATAGTTTTTTTACATCATTTTTTCTTGATAAACCATGTTATCAGTCTGTGCGACTATTCTTCCTTTGTCTTAAAGAACGTTGATTTAAACCATTGAACATGACACGGAATAGCTGCCCTAAACGATCTATCCTGTATTTTTGACATTACTCTATTTTGTGGCAGTCGAGAAAGCAGCCAAGTCTCCCGTAGACGCCGACATGCTCGCAGCTCAGCTTACAGAGGTCCACATCTCCAAGCTGATGGCCGCTCTGTCCAGTGGCGCAGCGAAAGAATCAAAATCGGCAGAGGTCATATGCAAAGAGAACGACGAATCTCTGTTCAACGTCTCTCAGATGATCCGTGATTGGCTAGCGAAACAGGGATGCAGCCACTATGAGAAGAGGAAGCGACTGTGGTTGGCTGCGAGGCAAATCGGACGGGGAGATATTGCAGGTGATGACCGCACATGACCATTAAACGCACAAGCGGCTTCACCGTTTACAAAAACTGCACCGTAAAGTTTGCAATTGCTTGCCAGTGTCTTTAATGGCTGTTTTTCCCCTCTTGATATTATTTGCACACTATCATAAGTGTAAACATTAAATTGCATTTTACGAGCTTGCAGGAGTTACAAGGGTTACTATAAATGGGGCTATGTATGATAACGAAGTTTTGCTGACGTAGGCAGAATATAGAGCTATACAGAAAGGTTTTAAAGCTGTTTTCTCAAGAGTGCGGCTTCGGAAAAATGCTACAGTACCTTCGGCACCTTGTTCGGTTTTGCAGAAGTATTTTATACCGTACCGAACGGAGTTCCTTTAAATTAACGACAATTCAAAACTAATAATCTACCACAGCTGCTTCGTACTACTTGATCGTGTGCACATTTAAGCTCCGCAGTGTTTTGCTGTATATGAAGCTTACTTTTTTTCTGTCGAAATTTTGGCAATTATGTAAACATAGAAAACGCAAGATGAATACGGACTTTTAGACGTATCTCACACACAAGCACACACATACTCCATAACCGAACTGGTTTTCTAGTTGCTTTGTTGTTGCTTTGTTTTTCTTACCAAATGTTGTGATAGTAATATTATAATTATGACGACAGCGTGTCCTCTGTCGGATTTCATTCACACTACAGAAGTAAACCATCCTCTATATACCACTCTTATCTCTCATCTTTTACTGATCATAACGCAGATACCATCCTGCCGAGCGGCGAACAAATCATGTCTCCAAGTGTCAAGATATCTCCGTCCACCGACGATCGCTCATCCGGGGACTTTTCAGGTTATTCGACTGTTTTCATTAGGACTAACTTCCTTCTTTATGGTGTATGTATCAAGACAATAAGTTTCCAGCCATTTTTCCATGGCAACAGATAAAGTATATGACAGATCACATCTTAGAATTTTTCCTCAGCCAATTAAAAAAAAAAAACCCGAATCATGCACTCTACTTTGTAAAAATTTGGAATTTTCTATATTTTCGGAATACATTTTCATTACTGCAATAATATATTTGTAAGTACGTAAATAGATATGTGTCCAAGCATAATAGGCCTCGCTAAACATTGAGGTGAACAACTCTAAAATAGTTTTTATTCACATTGGCTGGGCCTAAATATTTCGTGAGACTTTTTTGGACGGGTTGCAGTGATGTGAGTATAAATAAATAAAACCTTTGGAAAATATGTACTCAATTAGTGCATTAAGACTTATTTGTGAGTCGAGGTGGGAAAAGGAAGTAGGTCTACAACGTGTACTGACTAATACATAAGGAATGATTATTGTAGGATATTTCGTAAATCATGCAAGAGCAATCACATTTTTTTAATCATTATTACGATACATATATGATGGAAAAAAATGATAACGATAGGTCTACAGCGTGCAAGCATTAAAATGAAGAAGTTTGTCTCAAGTTTAATTGCACTAAATTCTTGCCTTTCTCCATAAAGTCAAACTCACCTAGAACTATTGAATCTCTTTACAATTTTGGAGTCAATTTTCCTTTTTAGAACAGGACGAAACTCGCACGTGTCATTCATGAACATTTTCCTTAATTTTGATTGGCAGGTTGCTCGTCCCTCCCTCTTGGAGAGGCACAAATGTATCACGCACAATTGGTGGACGTTGCTATGAAGCTTTTGATGAATGACGTACATCCGCTCGCAAAGGCCCTCGGGATGCATGAAGGTCAACTCGCAGACTACCGAATGCCGCCCGACGTAGAGAAAGGTTCAGTCCGTCTCACCATGGCGTTGTTTCAGAGTCTGAAGTCCAGAAACATGTTTAGCATCGCCTTGCAAAACGCCGGATACAGCGACATTGCGAAATCTCTCAATTTGGGTGAGTGAAATATTGGTGTACTCTTAATATCTAACGGAAGTAAAATACATATGCTATGGCAAATCCATTCTGGGCTGAAATTACTGAATAAACAGCAAAGTTCTCAAAAATGGTCTTAATATTCTCATCACTGGATAAGAAGATAACTAGCGTAGATATACCTGAATTCTTCAAATACAGGACTCGCATTCTTCATTGGTAAGTGATCAATGGCACTGATCCTTTAGCTGGTACCGTACTCCGAAACCAACCGTTTTGGTTAGCTGTAGATCACTTTTGCAATAGTTATACTGCAATGCATACGTGCCAACAGACAAACTAACCCGAAGAAACAAACCTTAAAAAGCTAGCACATTGTGGATGGCAAAAAAAAAAATGAATAAGTGAAATAAACCGTAACCAATGTTTGTGTGTTTATAATGTACTTGCATAAGCAGAGAGTAAATCATAACGCAGTTGTCATTGCTATATCTCGTGTGTGATGGCGTTAGTTTAATGTCCATGTATACAGATTTCCACTTATTTAGCCTTTCGCAAGTGAAAGAGGAAAGACATTTAAATGGGATCAAAGCGAAATTAATTGTCCTATAATCCCTCTGACGGAATGAACAATATACTATTTGACTGTCGTCGTCAGATTGTGAGCCCAGTCTAAGTGAGCTTGGCTCCGCCGTCATGGAGCTTAAAGACGATGAGCTGAGTTCCCTTGGAAAGCTACTGCATCTGAGAGAAGATGACGTCACAGCTTGTCGAGATGACATGGGAACCATAGACAAGCTCCGACTGATGAGGCTGTGGAAGAATGTTGTTCGCCCTACGCCCTACAACTACCGCACGGCGCTCGTTAGGGCTCTGCAAATCGTGGGAGTGGAGGCAAGCGACACGGAAACGTCAGGTATCAAAACACGCACAGACACACATAACAATGAAAGTCCATCATAGCGAATAGTGATTTAAGTGCAGTTGTAACCCTATCATTATAGGACAAAAGTTATCTATATCTTGTGAAAGAGGTATAATTTTAACCCTTTCTCTGCCGATGAGTCAAACGTGCACAAATTTCTACGCGTTCACATATTCTTGAGAAATAAAGTGGCACGAAAAGGGTTTACTAATTGAAACTCATTTTTCAAACTGCTAAGAGGCAAAAGAAAAAAAATATTTCTTGTACAAAGCAATAAATCACTGTCCTCTTAAAACATTGAAAGATAGGAGAAAGAAAATTAGCCAACAGCTTCGAGAAACAAAGTGAAATTGCAACAAGCTATGAGAGAAACATGAAGATATCAAGAACACTGAAGTACTTTGTTATTTTGTCTTCACCACCCTCCCCTCCAATGCCCTCTACAAACACCAGGAAAGGGCCAATCTTCCACCGGTGGGGGCGCTGCTGGAGAGTTCACACCGGAAGAAATGGAATACCAGCGACACGTCGTCCTCAAGCTTCTTCCGGCTGAAGACACCAAGGGGGAGGGAAGTGACCAGATGGCCAAGGCCAGCCTCGCCTGGATCAAACGGTGGCTACCTGGCCTCAAGCCGGGCAAAGATTTCGACATCGCTGGTAGGATCGAGGTCAACAACAGCCTTGTTGGCGGGAACTATTCCGAGGTGGCGCGAGAAATGATGCTGCTGGAAAACCAGATCATGCTCCTGAAGACGTCAAATTCGTTGTTGCAGAAATTTAAGCGACGTGTGGCAAAGAAGTGAAAGGGATAACCAAGCTTCCGACTTTTAGTACTGAAATTGTATGTTTATAACAGTATGGAACAGGTACTTATTTTGTTACGCATATATCAGATATAGGCCTATTTCACATTTTTCTGAAGGTCGTTTAACACTATGGCAAACGATTCACAGTACTGTATTTTGGCAAGTAATGTTATAAGTTAGCAGAGAATACGACCGAGGACCTGCAATGCATGGTGTTAGCTTACGATTTCGTACATACACCTCGTATCCTTGACCCCACTATCACCAGCACTAACACCTTACACCAACACCAACACCCAACACCTGCCATTAACATCAACGTGTAGTTATAGCTCGGCTGTAAAACTGATTTATCATATCCATTACAATTCAATTTTCTACATTGACTACTGCAGTAACTTGCAATATCATGGAAGAGTATTCAATGAAGAATGTGATTTTGTGTAAGTTTCATATAGAAATTATGTGTATGATATGTTGGTATTCTTTTTGAAAATGCTGGTATCGAAAATCGATAATGCAATGTAATCACTGTCAAACTGCCAAAGGTATTCAACAACAAAAATTTCAGCCACGTTGATTCTTCACAAGGAGGAGAAGTTCATGAAACAATGTTGAATAAGGATATTATGTCTATTTTCTGTGTGATCGTCATTACCGGACACAAGACAAATAATTATTTTACTTATCATCACTGATGAAAAATTGTTAGGTAAAACGAAGAGCTGATGACGTGTCAATAAAAAGATGATGGTTCATTTAGGTCTCTATGACACTGAAATATTGGGTGTTGGGGCTAATTTTCATTTACATTTCGCTATTATTCACTCTGATTTCATTCCGCAAAATAGGAATGATAGTCATGCATAATGATTACTGCTAATCGTAAACAAGATAGAACAGCACAGGTAGTTTAGAAGAGTAATGGATTATTTTATCAAAAAAAAAAGCGAAAGTTAAGATATGTGAGCCATCTTCGTAGGTAGTATTTTCTCTTTTCATTATCATTTTACTTTCATATGCATAATGTTTTCATTTTACTTCCAGCTTGAGCTTCTGCAAACTGATTTGCAATTAATTTGCTTAATGAAGGTGATTTTCTTGGTACATTTTAAATTTCTTCATTTATGCATTTGCATTATTTCATTATACGCCACTGATTACAATGCTTGTGTGTTTTGTTCGTCATGTTATGTTTTTAAGAGCATTATTTCATTTTTTTTCAAATATTAATTTTCACTATCCTCATAAGCAACATTTTTTTAAACAAAAATGCGTTAGCAGAATTTACGATTGTAACATAATGACACACGTACGCCATCCCTTTAATATCAAAGAAAGCTTCGATAGGGATTGGATACACCAGTTTGGGGTCTCTGAATGATAACGCATTTTAATTGCA
The DNA here is from genome assembly GCF_040938485.1 of Diadema antillarum. Lineage (NCBI taxonomy): Eukaryota > Metazoa > Echinodermata > Echinoidea > Diadematoida > Diadematidae > Diadema > Diadema antillarum. The sequence goes on along the minus strand of NW_027272108.1, from coordinate 116,210 downwards.
AATTTTCGTTATATAGGTGAATAGTAAGGGATAATAGTGGATAATTTCATTCCTGCACAACTCAAAGCATGAGAAATTGGCATTAATCTGCACTGGACAATATATATATATATATTATATATATATATATATATATATATATATGTATATATATATATATGAATATATATCATTTTTTTTTTGGGGGGGGGGGGGGGGAGTTGTTAAATTTTGTGTCTGCTCTGCTTGAAACCATAATAACGAAACACTTTATTCCAGGAGATGACTTCATATAATATTTCATTATACATTGTTATAAAGAATGAACGGCAGCTGATTTTACTGTCATGAAAACAAATAGTTGGAATGGGTTTTGAATAACTCATTTTGCTACACAGCAGAAATGAAAATTATAATCAAAATTCAGATTGCTCTCACGTTTAGGTACAAATGAGGAACTTTAAGATAAAGTAGTAATGTGTTTTTTATCAGTTCAAGTCAGTAAGTTTTATATTGTACTACTAAGCACAATATGTACGAATTGGTACAAATGACATTTTCTTTTTCTCAATTACTAGTAGTCATATATTTCACTCCTTTTCCAAGAGCAACATAATGCAACAGCTCGAACAATATTCCAATTTAAGGAAGTCCTGTTTTTCAAACAAAGAATTAACTTGCGCAGATCTATCAGTGACCAGTTAACTGTCGTCCGTCAATAAACACTTTGGAAAAGCATCTACTTATTTGTTTTGTATTTAATGAAGTAACATTTGTTGTACTAATGTTAGGAGCATGATTTGGAAGAACGGTAAAATCATTTGAACATTGTTTGTTTGTTCATTTTACATCTGAAAAGATGGCTGGATAGCCCATATTCAGCTACGTTAAGCTGGTCTTCCATGGGGTCCAGTTGGATGAGAGGCGGGTCCCCTTCACCGGGTTAAACACCCTGCTCTTCGCGATGAATGAATGAAGCGGGATCTTTTACGTGCATGAGTTGTTACTCTCTCATACACGGGACCTCCTTTTTATGTCCTATCCGAGGGACAGAGTGTTTTGCCTCTTGCTAGAGGGGACGGTATGCTTACACACAACATTGCTCAGTCCAGACTCTGGTTCGAACCCGGGCCGCGTGATTGTGAGGCAGACGCGCTACCGACTGAGGCAACTCACCGCCCTTCACAAATTTCATGTGTATTAACCCTCGAATACCCTGTGAATCGGAGGAGTGAATACGCCTCGCATTGTGTAATATTCACACTTAATTTCCAATTTAGTTTTGATTTGAATGATCAGTCAATTAAATTATCCATGTGCAACAAATGTAATAAAATACCTTTTTGTGATATTCACTTGAACATGTGACTCTAAGTGAAACTAGAATATCCAAGTACATTGACATCTTCTCATGCTATGTCTACTGTTAATGTAGTTATCTCGAATTATTAAAACATCACGATTGTTTTGTTCAGCCGTTTTCATTGGGACGTGTTATGTTCTTTGGTCCAATCTTTTCACAAAGTTGTGATTTGTGTCCACTTAAACCTAACATGCACGCAGAAGACAAAAATAGAAGTATAATATCCCACTCCCCTCCCCAACAACAACAACAAAGGCCTTTGGTCAATGCATTCCCACACGTAAAGGGGAATTCCACCCAAGCAATGCGTTTGTCTGAAAAGAAAGAGTCAAATGATACAAGCACAACAGTGAAAATTTGATCAAAATCAGATGAAAAGTAAAGAAGTTATGAAATTTTGGTAAGGATTCGCTATCATTTTTATTCATTTATTACTTTTAACTAAACAGTTCTAAAAATATATGAATAGATAATCCATGCCTATTGTCAGGATGGTGTTATTATCTCACAATCTTCCACTGATCGTGTACCAAAAAAAAAAGAATAATAAATAAATAAATAAATAAATAAATAAATAAATAAATAAATACACCGTACTTAATACATAATATCATATAACGGAAATTGAATACTTCTGTCAAAAGGGTGCAAATCCTTGCTCTTCCTGGCCGAATATCTTCAAAATAATGAGCAAGCAATTATCATTATTTGAGATTGTGGCATAATACCGTACGAACAAAATGACTGATTTTATGTACAACCTACTATGTACACGGCAAGTTGTGAGGCAGTAACATCATTAACTCACTATTTGCATATCATATTAACTGTTTTCCTAAAAAGGAGCAAAACTTCACAATTTCAAAAATGCCCCCATCTTTATCCCATTTCTATCACAATTTCACTGTTGTACTTGTAATGATCTACTCTCAATTTTCAGACTATTATTTTAAGTGGTTTGGAGTTCCCCTTTAAGGAGCATGAACCAAATATCAAAACATACCCAGGCAAAAGACAACATACCGTTAAATGATTGAGCATTTCAAGCACATCATGTCACATGTACAAGTTACTTTATTATATATACAATTCACCACATGAAATCCACTTTACATTCTGTTGTTAACAGTATGCAGTATTTTATTTTTTCTGTACCTGCTTCGATGGCTACATAAAACTTGGAAGACATTATTTCAATTGCCATTACAGGTAGATGTTTTTTACAAGAAGAAAATAATATTTATGATATGTTCCCATGGTCCATAAGCTTCCATCATTGGCCCCTCTTTACACTGAGACAACGTAGCTTCATTTTACTTGATGATTCATACTTTCATATCACAATTACGAAAGAAGAAAGAAATAAGTACATTCGCCTATGATCACGTACAGCATACTTAATTGTCACTGATCACAACTACACAAAAATAGACATTGCTATTGTCTGCCATACTGGCAGTGAGTTCTTCATAAAATAAAAAAACAACAACAAACATAATATCTACATTTAAGAAAATGAACACGAGTGAGAGTGACTACATGTGATATCAAATGCGCTGTCTGTTACATTAGGGACAAACAACTTTAAAGTGACAAGCCAAAATTGAGAATGCTTGGAAACTCTAAGAGGAACTAATTAAAAATACTAGTAATGAGAACATATAATATCTCAGATAAATAGCAATATCATGGTCGTTTACTACAAAGTTTTATCACAGCAGTAATAATATCATAATAAACGCATTATCAATAGGCTGTGCCATATCACATTTCAAACACTGATTGCAGAGGAAAGCAATGTAAAAAAAATAAAAATAAAAATATGTTTGACTGATTTTAAATAGACATCATTGCATGGTCTCTCAGTGCGAACCAGCATCGTATTTGACTGAATTCCAAGCACTTAATACTCTTTTGCAGAAAGACGGTCAGTCAATCTTATATAAAAGTCAATACAGTGAGTTGTTTAATACAAAACGATAAGCTTTCTTGGTTTTAAGATTTACTGAAGTCCATCCAGTGCAAATAATTCTGAAGTCTTAGCTTCAAACATGAATACTAGTTTCCTCTGACAAAGACCCTGTTAACCTGAAACCTGTCGATGCACAATGATAAAGAAGACAATACAGTAGTGAACTCATGTACAGAGGAACCTTGTTATGACAAAGATATACACACCATAACATTTGCTGTGTTATATCTGGTTTCTCGCTATATAAGGATACAAAAACAATTAAATTAAGACATGCAGGGATGCTAACCTTGTAAACAGCACTAAAGTATTCCGAGGGCTGAAGAGGTGTAATTTTTGGTGAACATTAAAGTGGACTTCCGTTATAATGAAGTCCTTTTCTTTCCTTGTATCAAAATTTTGTTATAACCAAAGAAATAAACAACAACAACAAAACAAGAAATACATAGACCGGATAATATTGTGACCTGAATCTTGTTGTTACCGGCATTTCATCATAACCGTGTTCGTTACAAAGGGAGTGCACTGTATTTTTATCTTCCCTGCAATAGTCGTGTAATACATGTATCACAGTTTTTTGGGGAAAAGTATTTTTCATGAAACCTTTGATATTCTAGGCAAGAATGAAAAAAAAAAAACCTTTTCGAAATACCGCCCCCCCCCCCAAAAAAAAAAAGGTAACAGTTGGCATTTCTGAGAGTTGGTTCTTCTAAATCACCTTGTTATAAGAATTTTTGGTTAATATATCAGACCTGTTTATGACTAGGTTCCTATGTACTTGTGAGCAGCAAATGCCGAGTTTGATTCCTCTCCAGTGAAGACATCTTCGTGCAAAGTGTTGAACAGCACACTACTTTCTCTGACCATGGTTTGTAGAGATGGTCACCTGGTTTATTAATATGCACACATAATACTGTCATAATGGCAATGTCAAATCGAAGGACATAGCCCACACTTTTGATAAGCCTATATATGAATAACATCCCACCTACATTCATGACACTAACTTCTACAAAACTCTTTCTTTCTGTGATATACTTCTCATGGTTCTCTAGTTACTGTGTTAATGAGATGCTGCTCAGATGAACAAGCCTCTCAAAAGACTCACATTTTCACCAGGCATTCAATTGCTAACTCCCTTGGAGGAGTCTACACCTTTAAATGTTTTACAACAGATATATTGTGCTAAACAAATCTGCCCTACTTTGGCAAAAAGGAAGCAAGTGACAAAAGTGACATTTCTCGTAAATGAGCAAAATGTGTCTGTCATTTACACTGACGTCAATGGACTATCATGATGTCTTATCTAACATATCTCTTAGTAGGACGAGTGTTTCTACATGAAATTTGGCCTGGAAGAAGATCTCGTTATGTGAATTATGAAAACACCAGTAACTCAAATTTGGATGGTATGTCACTTGCTTCCTTTTGCCAAAGTAGGGCAGAAATGATGTGGATCATCATCATCATAATATGACTCATTAAATAAACACTAACCGTTCCAAGGCCTTCAGTAATACTCTACTGTGGGGTAAATTCCTACAAATCGTTCCTTCAAGCACTACTTTGTGCATTGTTGGCAAAGGCACAAGAACACTTGTTTAGTAGCACTACAACACTATAATACTCCATTTATGCTATACCTATTTGACTTTGTTGCTACCACACCCATATATCAAAATGTTCAAAAAAGGCTCTCTTTCAGGTACAACAGCCATTCTGAGTAATATTTCCTGCATATTGCCATGGTCAGAAGAGATATCCTTAATAATATTATCTGTACATTGCAAAGGCCAAATGAGCCCTCCTTTTTCAAGCCACAAAACATATGAATATAATGCATTTCCAGATTTCTGATTGGACACTTTATAACAGTACACATTGCAGAAATTGGCAAATTGCAAAATAATATCCACACAGTGGAAGTCTGAGTGAATATCAATGAAGAGACATAATATAACCAACCACTGATACAGTCAAACCTGTCTATAGTGGCCACCCAAAGAAGATGAAAAAAGTGGCCATTATATTATACAGGTGGCCACTATAGACAGGTGGTCACCTGTTTGAAGACAGGTTTGACTGTAGTTCTTTTTTGGTCCTAAATGGGGAAAGTCTGTGTATAGGAAATATTGTCAAGTGCATTAAAGTCAACAGGTATTATGACATTGATAAAAAAGAAACAATACGACAAACAGCATGCTATATCATAGGCAAATTCTCTGTGATACTGACTTGATCCCCATGTACCCAAATGTTGCATGCAGGTGGTATGCTATAAGTATGCGGTGATGGTGTGAAATGCTTGCATATGTGTGTGTGTGTGTTCACTAATACCCATGATGTAAAACGAGGACACACATACGAACATTACATTTAAACCAGGGACACACACAGAACGGAGGACGTCCTCAGTACGTATAGACCATTCCATGCAGCCTGTTTTTGCATGCTTTTGCAGGTAGGGGTACACGTTTGTAGGTCTTCGATTATTATTATTATAATAAGTACTCGGTTGGATGGTAATACACGTATATGAATAAGTCCTCGGTTGACAAGAGCCCTACTGACACACGTTTCCTCGGTTATGTGGTAAAATTCTTATGGGTAAAACAGGTCCTCGCTTTCCACCATAGACGCGTATGTGTGTGTATGCTGTATTCTCAAGGGCACAGTTTACATGTGTATGTATTGAAGCAGATATTGATTAATTCGATCAAGTTGATCAAGATTTTTTTTTTTAGGAGTTATGCAGAATTTTACATGTTGATATATAAGGTATAGCAAATATGCTCTGCCAAAAAAAAAAAATATATATATGTTAAAAAAGAGGTGATTCAGCAGCACAAGTGCTTGCATAATGACAGATGTGGATTGGCTTGATTAAGTTGATCAAAATAGCTTTTTCTGGGATTCATGCAGAACTTTCATTTAATTTTTTTTTTTACACATGGTATGATTTGTAAAAAAAAAATACATATATATATAATATGTATATATATTGTAGTGTATCTTTTAGCAGCACAAGTGAGAAGAATACAGTCGTTGTTCATATTAATTTCATTGTGAACATTGATCAGCTATTGAATGAAATTCAAATAAAAAATATCATAAAACAAAAAAGTGTGTGTGCGTGTGTGAGTGTCTTAAATGGTCTGTGACAGGTGCATGGTCACCTGTTACTCACCATTCCAAGGCATTCAGTGAAACTCTGCCGTGGGGTAAATTCCCACAAATCATTCCATCAAGCAATTTTTGACAAAGAGGGAGTTTGTGGTTGATGTGATTTGATAGTGAATGCATGTTCAGACGATTAGGTTGTTGGGAAAGGATTGTAACATTAAAGCTGAATTTACTTCCGGGCTTGTGTCTATGTGAAATGACAAGACTCGTGGCTGAGCTTGCCATGGAGTTCATTTCAAAGGCTTCTATCACAGGATATTATAAATGGTATAAAGTTCAAAGGTCATTAACTTCCAAGCGTTAACTCTTTATGTGCCATGTTCGCACGTCCGACTCAGTCGACGGCGTGCCAACTTCGCATATTCTGCTCAACACACAAAGCCGCCAAAACCGATCGATAAATCGCTAATCCCGCGGTACAATGAAAGCGTTTCTCGCGCTTTTGTTCCTCTCACATCAGTCTTGCATTCTACGTGGTGATTGACTATCAAACGGTGTTCCCGACTAGATTTACGTGTATATTGTAAGTTTCTGTCACGGTTTTATGTGCAAGAGTCATGCCTTTACAGTAATGTAGCAACTGGTCATTCAGAAGACAAATTGAAAAGAGATTTGTCATACAAATTATATCGAAGCAAAGTTTGGCATTTCTCTTTAACTTTGCTTACTATTATGTCCATCTTAACAGAAATCTGTAGAAGTTATACAAATTGGAAAAGCAGAATTCTTTCTCAAAGCATGGCTACCTTCGTGTCTCAGAATAACGTGGCACACAGGGGGTTTCCACCATGGCACATAAAGAGTTAACAGCATCACCAGTCAAAAAGATATCATCCCACAACCTCACTATACACAGCCCAGTCGCTGTAAAAACGCGACAGGGCTGTACCAAGATGGTGAACAACAACAAAGTGAACACAAAGCAAACATGCCGATTGCTTTGAGTTTTGGTAATTAGCATCATTTTTGTCACCTCAAACTCATTAAGGACAATCTTCATTAATTAAACTTCATGTCTACATTATCAATAATGACATGTACACAATTTACAACTTACTGAAAATGAAGATTATATGTAGCGGGTGTGAATGGTATATCGTCTTTCACTGACAACCATTTTGAATAATTGGGAGTTCATGCGATCGGAGCTGCACTTAAGTGCTGCTCCGATCATGTGAACTCCCGACGTACGTATGTATTTCAAAGTAGATCCATCATCGCATAGACCAAAATAAAACCTTTTCCAGTGATACTGCACTTGTAAAATTTCAAGGCATAATCTTGAAGGTTTCATCGAAGATATTCCATATCTTCTTATAAGTTGCTTTTTTAACAAATTTCATGGCAAATATCTCAACTTCATTAAAAAAAGAATGGAGTTAGCTCCTTTTGCGATCAAACTCTTCAACTCAAGGTGAAAGAAGATGGTCCTATATATCTTTGTGTACACATGTAAGCATCCAATGCCATGTGCGTATAGTAGATGGCTCTTCTTTGGTCCTTTTTACAATATGCACTCTTACACAAGGTGTACTGCATCTTGTAAAACATAATCTTGTATCTCTACAAGACACGCAGACATACAGGTTTTCAGCCAATGTGCAACACTGAAATAATGCTAGTAGTTAGAGATGAAATACAACCATAATAGTTTCCAAGGTGGATCTATCAGCACACTTTGTTTTTAAGACACTGTATTATGTTTAACTTGAATTTGACTTATACCCATTTAGAGTCCCACCAAACACGGCACAACCTCTAGAGGTTGTGCTGTGTTCACGCCAGACGATGGGGACTCTAAACGGTCTCAGCACAAAGCATCTAGCACGAGTCTGGAGTGAGTCTGGCGTGAGTTCGGGGTGAATGTCGTGGTAGACAGCCTAGCACAAGTCTAGCACAACCTCTAGAGGTTATGCTGTGTTCACGCCAGACGAGGGGACTCGAAACGGCCACGGCACAAACACGGCGTGAACATAGTCTGATTTTCAGACTCTTTGCCAACTGCACTCCTTTTACAAAATGCGCCCTCCGCGGATTTTGTCACTGCCCTTAACGAAGTCACCGTTTTTGGCAAAGGATAAGGCCCATCAGCTAAACCTGCTACTTATCTTGTTGTTAGAAGAAGTTAATATTCTGAAAAGGAAATTAGTGTGAGAAGACGGTCTGAAAACCAGACCAGCGTGAACACAGCACACACTTCCAGTAGCCAGCACTGTTTGTGGTGGAAAAAATACCCTTACACTGATTTCCATAGAAAGGTATACGGACTTCACTCTAGACAACAAGGGGACTCTAAACAGGGGTCTCTCTTACCACCCAGTGAGTTCATTTTAAAAATGGCTAATTTTCATCTAGCATGTCCTCCAGAGGTCCTCCTAGACAGGGGGACTCTAAACGGGGTATTACACAAAATTAAAATACTCTGTCATGTCAAAAACGAAGCAAGAATATGGTGTGTGTCCCACATCATTTTGCAGTCCTTGTAATTGAAAAGTATTCTATTATACACGCATGAGATGTTCATCATTGTTTTTTTTTTAGTGTGCTTTACAATATGACGTGGTTGGCTTATTTTACTTTTTCTTACATTGATATTGCAAAGAGTCAATGATAATGAACCAATGTCTGTGATTGCTGGCCCATGCCCGGCTAGTCCTCATCACTTTTTCTGTAATTCATGAGTTCCTCTTCCTCTGGTGTTGGTACCTTTACCGAGCCCTCTACATCTGTGATGGTCTCGGGGAGAGCTTTGTTTAAGGTCTCCGGCAGCTTCAGGTCTAGCACAGAGCAGATCAGGCCGGTGGTTCCAAAGACAAGATATGTTGTTGCTTCTCCCTGTAAAATAATTACACAGAGCTCTGCTTATCTGATGACTAAACAAAACAAAAACATTCTTTTTTTAATTTGCAACAAATAAACCTCAATCAATCAATTAGTGACAGCCGTGACATAAATACTATCAGATATATGTAGTTCTTGAAGCCGTTTTCTTTCTTATTCATATCACATGGCAAGATGACAATTACTGTGGTAGATATTGTCAAACCATCATGAGATAGTATACTCTTTTCAACTATCTACCTGCTGCTAGTACGATGTAATGTGAAAAAAAGAATAAAATAAAGAATTTCCCCTGATGGTTAATGACATGTTAAAGGTACATTGTACTTATATGCTTAATTCACTGTAATTCCATGAAATTACTTGTACAACACCCTGAGTCAATTCCAACATTCTTACGAAGAGCTTGACAACCAAAATCCTCTACTCATCATACTCATCCCTCCCCCTTATTTCTGACATTTTAGGAGATAATCACATCAGTACATTTCAAATTAGAACAAACATAAAAAGAATCCTTCCTCAGTTTGTATTTTTGGCACCATTGTGGAGACAGTAGAACTTCACTAGAAATGTCGCTTTGGTGACGGATATGCCTCCGCCATAATGCATGAAATGACAAGTTTGTCACAAATGTGTTGAATGTTCACCTTCCTTGACCTAGGTTTAATTGGATGAATAGGAGAGCATGTATCTAGGGATTTAAGGACTTTAACTTGACTTTGACCCATTCATACATTTAGGCATTGAGTAATTTTCAAGGTACAGGTGTGGAGAAAAAGTGCAATTTCTGAATTGAATAGTAAATTGTTACCATTTTCATCTGGCCCTTGACCCTAAAATTCATAAGATAATCACTTTCAGGTAGAACATGCATAATATGTACTAAGTTTCAAGATAACTTGAGCCACTTCCGAGATATGGAGGAAAAAGTTGGTTAAGCACTTTCACTTGATCTTTGACCTTTTGACCTTTGAGGCAAAAAAGAAGAAAAAAAAAACTTTCCAGAGAATTTCTATTACAACTGTAGGTTACACATGCATACACCAAGTGTAAAAAAAAATAACCCTGCTGGCATTGCATAAATATGAGGGAAATAGTAAAATTTTGGAGTGTTGAACTTGACCTTTGACCCCTGACCTTTGACCCCATGAACCCTACATTCTCTAGATAATCACTTCCAGTCAGTACATGTATATATTATGTTCCATGAAGATACCTTGAACAATTTTCCAAGGTACGGAGAAAAAAAAAGAAGTTTTAATATTTTTACTTGACCTTTTGACCTTTGACCTTTGACCTCATGACCCAAACTTTCACCAGAGAATCTTAATTGGGTAATACATGTATACACTACGTTTCAAGAAAATATCTTCAGGCATTCAATAGATATGTTGGAAATAGTGAAATTTTATGTACTGCACCCTGACCTTTTGACCTTTGACCTTTGACCTCATGACCCAAACTTTCATCAGAGAATCTTAATTGGGTAATACATGTATACACTAAGTTTCAAGAAAATATCTTCTGGCATTCAATAGATATGGTGGAAATAGTGAAATTTCATATATTTGACCTTGACCTTTTGACCATTGACCTTGAGCATTGTGCACCCAAAAGTTGATAGGCACAACTTCACCCCCTAATACACATACATGCCAAGTTTCATTAGGATACCGCAACAGGTTTTTGATAGTTACCTTGTCCACAAAATTCATTACGGACAGACGGAAGGACGGACGGACGGACAACCCGAAAACATAATGCCTGTGGCACCACTTCGTGGCGGAGGCATAAAAAACTGTATCTATGAATATCTTGTTACATTCAAATGATTATAAATGAAAATGTAAGAAAAGTAAGGATGCATGAAAAATTGATTCCAACTTACCATGGGGAGTACCTGGGGTGCAACTATTCCCCCTATTCTGGAGGCCATGGAGCAAATTCCCATACCACTATTCCTGTAGAGTGAGGAAGAAGACAACACATTCTCAAATGTAAACTAATAATCCTACATTACAAAGCACCATGAGGGATACCTAAAGATGCAGTTTCAGTGTAACTTATTTTCAGTACTTGCAGTGTTTGTACTACAAAAGTGTTTTCTCTGATAATGAAGATGACATTATGATCCCAAAAATATATCCTTCCTTCCTTAAAAGGCAAAATATCTTATTAAAAAATTCAAACAGAAAATGAAATACCCTCAATTAAGAACTCGTTTTGATCAGAACCAACTCTGCTAGAATATAAGAATGTTGTCCGATAATGTCTCATATGGAAACTGTAGATTTTATCCTAAGAACAATAAATCATCTACTTTAAGAAAAAAGATTCATTTGCTTGCTTTCCCTACGGAAAACAAGCCTCATACGTCATTTGTTGAACCCATGCATCAAACTGCCCACGATCATTATAATACATACACCACAGATGAATGTAAACGTATTTCATAGTTTGTTCTGTGTTCACATCAAACTTACCTCAATACTGTGGGAAGCAACTCCGCTGTGTAGATGTAAACGATGTTGAATGCAGACGAAATTCCCATCTTACCGACAAGAGCCATACCAGTTCTTATATTTACCATTGTTTCATCTATATGCACAAAGACAAATGCTTTAACATCTTGTCAAAAAGTAAAGGCATAAACAGTTCTGTGGGATCTTCGTGATCTTTGAATAAACCAAAAAGACTGAGAATTGAACTGCTCTAAGACATTTTTCCTATTAATATTTGTTTTTCTTTGCGTGCTGGCAGCAGAAAGAGGATACACAATGCTACATCATAGATGGTACAAAAGACATTTTTCTGTCACCTACACATGAAGCAACTGCCCAACACACAGACACAGATAATTTGTTTGCTAAACACGCTTAAATGTATATCATGTAAACATACTTATTTTTTATTTCTTTCTATATTCAGCATTACCCTCAAATTGAACAGATAAAAATGGTTATCATATCACATATATCTACTAAGTGAAGTATACTTACAGAAAGTGAAACACATAGTAGTATAAAATCTAGATTAACAATATCAATCATGAATTCTAGAAAGGAAAACATAAATTCTCTCTTTTTTCACTTCTCCATCAGTTAAGTCCAGTGTGGCTAGCAGTCACAAAATGACTTTAGCGTAAGCATGAAAATACAGAGCTTCCACCTTGTTATACTTTATGCAATTTTGCAATATGGGGAGGGGGGTTGAAGGACATGGAAGGGAGTGTCCCGAATCACCAACATTTAGAAGCTTTATATTTTACACTCAGAATCCTGCAATCTGATGTATCAATTCTAATGAAGAAAAAAATATTTCTTTATGTGACCATGCATCACAAAACAAACAAAAAGTCACACTCACTGATTTTGTGTTAGGACTCAAAAAAGTTGAAATGGGTTAACCAACCAATCCTGAGTTTTTCATATTTTCTGAAAGAGCAACTCTTCTACATTATACTAAAGTTTGGGATCATAAAACGAACAGGAACTGGTGTTTTTAGCAGATTTTCTTAAACACTTTTTGGTGGAATAGTGTGATTAGGTGTTTCTCATAGAGCGTGTTTCTACTGAGCGACGAAAATTCGAGGTGATGCCAGCCGATGTGTGGTGATACCGGCCGATGCGTGGTGACACCTCAAATTTTTCCTCAGTAGAAACAGATCGGGTAGTGGCCGATGCCGGGTGATGCGAGGTGCTCCGTCGTCCACCTATTGAGGTGGTCGATGCGTGGTGACGCGAAGGACGATTCTCAGTAGAAACACACCGGGTAGCGAAATTCGTGGTGTATTGGACGTCTACAGTTTCTCCCCGCGCTTTTCAATCGCACACACTCCTTCGAAACATGTGTACAAAATACGTGTGTACACACAGCGACCGTGTTCGCATCATGCTTTGTCAGTACCAACTCGCTTGTGTACTTGTTACCCTATACGTTACGTTACATGTGAATTGTGGCATTCATCGTCTATTGTTCGCGTGATTAACAGCCCAGCTTATTGCATTACTAAGCCCTCATCACTTACTTTGATTTTACACCGCGTTATTTCATTTTATATTGTCTCGAATCGCGAGAGTACTACATTACTTTGTCGCAGCCTTGAGAAAATCTCAACTGGACCCTCGATTTCCAAAGATTTCTCATCAGTCAGTGGCAGGATATCAGTATGTTAGTTCGGGCATTTATTGGATGGGGAGATGAAGAGAAATGGCTTATCAAAAAATAGCCGACGCAGTAGCAAAGCAGGCAGGGTTCGGATCGTATTTATTAACCACTGATCAGTGGTATTAACAGGCAGTGCGCGCCTGACCCAATCTGTGACTAAAAAATACCTGACTTCCGGAATCGCCGCATTTGCACGTCACCTTTGCATCACCTCGTATTTATCGCTCAGTAGAAACAGCTCGAGTGGTCGTAAGATACGAGGTGCTGCGTTGGACAAAATTTGTGGCGATGCCAGGGATGTGAGGTGCTCTCAGTAGAAACACGCTCATAGAGACCTTTTTTCATTTCTTAAAAACCCTATCCATACTCTTCACTATCAACTCCAATTGCTTTGGAAAGAATAATGCTACTGCATTGAAAGTTGGCATTAATCACCTACAGAATGTGTAAAGAATGCCTAATTTCAGCTTACGGGTAATCTGGTAATCACTTCATTGTTGTTGCTGTGGTGGTTGACATCCTGTTTTTTGTTCCATTCAACACAAAGCTAGCATGGCTTGGTAAAGATTAAGTGCTTGAATAGACCCTGTACTTCAGAGCCTCTTTTCTCAGTTCACACTTTCCAGAGTGTGTGCTTTCTTTTTAAAATCAGGATAGGTTAGGAGAGTCTGTTTGAATTGAGTTATACATCATTTTAAAGCTTGAAGTCTGCTCTTTCAGGATCTGCCCCTAACTAAAAATCCATGCATGGTGACTTTTTGTTGGTTTTGTGATGCAGGGTCACATATACAACGTACAACTGTACAATTATGAATCACATGAAAATGTGACCTTTTACTGGTTGGAAATACTGTACTTGTTTTAATGCAGTTTCTGTTTGTTTGATTGATTGTTTGTTTGTTTTCTTTGTTTGTTCTGTTTTGTTGGGCATGAGAACATTTTTGTCAGGCATATGAGCTTGTGAAATGACCTTTAAAGCGCAAGTCTCACGCATCAGGCATGAGAGTCAGGCATGAGCTTGTGAAATGCCCTTTAAAGTGTGAGTCTCATGCATTAGGCATGGCACTTATTGGTGGGTCTGATGCATTCGTTACATAAGACTTGGTGGGTCTGATGCATACACACATGCATACATACATTCCTACACACATGGAGACATACATCCATGAAGTAATACAGTATCTCTATATATTTGTATACAACTAACCAGTGGCAGGAATAATGAGCATACTAAGACAGGCTGCACCACCGATGAACATGGAAGCACACATCGCTTTCTTTCGACCAGTTCTACAGAATCAAGAGAGGATGAAAAAAGTGAGAATATACACAAAGTACAATGTATGCTTTGTCAGTTGGGTTTAGTACAAAACAGAATCCAAAGCTTTGCAGCAGATGGATTTCAATGGCTACTTGGCAAGAGAATAAAGAGCTAGCTGTTTTACTACACTGGCAACTGAGAATATGTTTCACTAGATATTCTATATTAGTGCAGCTAAAGCCATCATTTTTTTTTTCCCATGCCCCTTACTGAGTGAGGGAAAGAAACTGGCTAGTATGGTAGTGTGATTCATGGAACTTTGATATTTCATATTTCACTTTCTATAACCATATTTATTTTTATGACCAGGTAATCTCGTATGCAACAGACCTCAAATGCAGTCTAAGATGCTTATCAAAGTCAAAGCCAAAGGGATATGGGACAATCCTTCAACTTACATCAATTTCAACTTACAGTGATTTAACATTGATTTAACATGTTTATATTCATCCAGGCAATATTTTTCTTCAGCTTAAAGGGAAAGGCTAGTAACTGATCGGTGGGAATCAGTGGAAATGCTGGGAGATGATTGTTCCAATCCTTATGGGATTCATTCAAGAGTTCATTGTATATCTATTGTTGTGTGACAATGATTTGCTTCAGGATGGTCTCATATTCAAGTAATGTGCAGTTTAATGCTTCCAGGTTAGCGTCCCTGGTCAGTGACGGAGCATTAATCTGCACATTACTTGAATATAAGACCGTTCTGAAGCAAATCATTTTCACACAACAATAGATATACAATGTACTCTTGAATGAATCCCATAAGGATTGGAACAATCATCTCCCAGCATTTCCACTGATTCCCAGTGATCAGTTACTAGCCTTCCCCTTTAAACCATTTTCTTTAACTTGTGTGAGGTCAACTTGCATAGGGAAGGTTGACGGTACTTTATAGGGGTTATATTGAAGGTACTGACTCTTTCCGCCAAGACACAATTACCAAAGATTACACCAAAATTACCAAAGGATATTGGAATTTTTGCCGGGAAGATATGCAAAGACACTGTGTCCTATCAGGTCTTCCTGCATGTTCAGTGAGATTTGATTTGAGAGGTCAGAAAATCTATGACTCCTCTTTAATAATGCACACAAAATGTGCTAACTGTGAGCATCCATGACAAGGCCATGATGTCACTTTCATACAAAGTGTCATTTACCATGATTAAGGGACTGGCATTCTATGGGAAAAGATTTCTTTTCTACATACAATTGTATCCTGCAAGGAAATCAACAGACTGGCATCTCTAATTCACTGCTCTCCCTACAACAACTTTCTCTTCACTGCAAGATTTCTGTGAGAGGGGAATGTACAGGTGACTCAAAGCTGCAGAAGAGATTGGCAGTGTACAAATAAAAGAACCATCTGAGACTAATCATCATGTTTGATGAAGACAAAAAGCTTACCTGTTTAGTAGGAAAAAGCCGAAGACGTATGCAGGGATTTCCACCAACCCGGACAGGGCAAAACTGACATACATGTTGCTCCCAAGGTTGCTTGCATTCATCGTAAGGCCATAGTACACTAAACTGCTGGTAAACCTGAAGGGAGCGTGGGTTTAAAATGAAGAATCATATCAAGCAGCTTTCTTCAGCGTACAAGAAATGCATCCTATTAACACAAGAATGTGAGTGATACCAGGGGCCCGTTTTATAAACGAGGCACCCCCCCCCCCCCCCCCCCCCCCCCCCCCGTTGACGTTTCGCGCGATGTATCGCGATCGCGAGAAGCTATCGCCGCGACGTTTCATGACTTCTTTCTTTCGAGTCTCCCGCATCTTTTGACACCAAATTTGTGATGCCGGGGCGTGCGTTTCCGTAGTTGCGCATAAATATGCACATGCATGTCAGACCAGAAATTGCTTAAAAATGTTAATTCATGTACAATTTCAATGCAAACTGTGTTTACAGGTAAATTTCATAAAAGCATGATTATTTGGGGGTTTTATTGATCAAAATCAATTAATAACATATTTTCTTGTTCAGAACAATATCATGGACATATTTCATCGAAAAAACAATGAAATACATAAGAAATTAAAAAAACAATAAAACACTTAGGAAATTTTTTCTGATTGCACAATTTTTTTCTCTTACCTTTGCTAAGGACACTAAAAAGAATAATTACACAAAAAATTAGCCTGTTTTGAGCTTTATTTAGTGATTTATACCAAATTGTCCGATTTCATGCATCATTATGCATAAATTGGCATAATTTAGAGTAAATGATAATTTTTGAAAAAATTAACTTCATGGTAATTTAGATTACATTATAGACAATGTGTATGCCAATTTTCGTCACAATCGCGCAGTCGACGGCCGAGATCTGGAGGGGGGGCCTGGGAGCCCCCCCCCCCCCCCCAGCTCTATCATCTACCTAAATAGCCCGGCCTAGTTAGGGTTAAAAAGTAATTAAGTTTTTGAGCACATAAAGGATCAATATGTCCCACTTGAGAGTACTCCCTGTCACTAACTAGTTATAGAAACCTATAGAATTTCAAAGAATATTCAAGGGAGGCTTATAGTTGTAAATGTGACAATTTAACCCATTGGAAACTACCGACACTGTACCTTAAAGCTGTCCGCAAAGTTAAGCACGACTTTACGAACTACTTAATTATGGCAAGCCAAGTGGGTTTCGAAACCACTGTTAATTTTGATAACTAACATTTGTAGATCCTAATAACTATTCTTACACGTTTTTAGTTGAAAGTGTATTTTTTGCCCCAATGTGAATGAAATATTGGCGTACAGTCGTACTTTGCTAAAATGTAAAAATAAAAAAAAAATGGGCACACATATTGGTACTTCATATAACAGTCGTTCATAAAGTCATGAGTAATTTTACAAACAGCTTTATGAAACAGGCCATGGCAGTCCCCAATGTACTTGGGCAGTTGACAAGAAATGTTTGTTACAGCAAAATCAGCTCATCCTTGAAGGGTTAAAAATAATGTATTCACCAGGAGCAAATGAGGATGAGCATCCGCATCCTTAGGACCGGTGTCCGGAAGCAGTCAAGGAGACTGGCATTCTGGCTGCTTGGCTCCGCCTTCTCCTTCTTCGTGTCGGAGAGTTTGATGGCTGATCGGGGGACAGATCTCCCGTTCTGGAGGCCCAGCTTGTACAGCACGTCCTCCGCCTCAGAGACTCGACCCCGGGTCATTAGCCATCGTGGAGACTCAGGGATGACGCTATGAAAAGAAAAAATGGGACACATGACAAGTACAATGTATATTCAGTAGAACTTTTGTATGGAGCACTTCCGCAAAGTACATCAGGTTAAACAAGGTTTTCTGATAACATATGCAGGCATATGATTTGAATTGATGAAATTCTTGCATCAAGTTGTTTTAATTGCAAGTGATTGACAAATGTAGGGCAATTTGTCTGTAAGCTGCAACTATATGTGACCCGCTACAACAAAAGGATCCATAAGTCGGGGGAGGAAAATTTTCTGAAAACGGCATGACATTATTCCCTTACTCTTCTACTTTAATTTCATATATAACACAACTCATAAGAGTACTCGCTTGCGGAGATATCGATGGTTTTATTAGCGCATGTTAAGTGGTTTTGAAATTAGAGTTTCGAGAAAAACGCCTTCAAAGTTTTCCTTCCGACGCTATCGTGATCAAGGGTTGGCGAGACATTTTTCACCGCTTAACAATAGAGGTATGCTCCTAGCGATCTCCACGATGCTCATTCAAGCTTAGCACCAGCGGTCTACGCACGACCAATCAGTAATCAGTAAACCATAAAGGAATTAAAAGAACAAAAGAATAATCCAGGGTCCACACTTTTCATATCTGAGACTCAACTATGCATGTATTAGTCATTGCCATTGCTACCGTGACACCAGGCAAGCCTTGGCAGAACTTCACAGTTATAAGGCACTATTTGACTTTGTTTGTTAGCTACTCAAATCATGGCAATGGATTCAACATTGGTCTTTCTTCTTCGCCACCACCTTTTTTGTCTTGAGAAAAGTAGGAAATCCTGTAACAAAACTGTACCGGGACTCTTTAAAACAAAATCAGAAACATAGAAAACTTTGATACTCACAAATACATCAGTAGATACGCTGACACAGGAAGTGCGGCTGCCAAAAGTAGATTTCGCCAGTGACGTATGAAGTATGCCATAGCAGCAAAGATCTTGGTAGAGAAGTGAGACATGCATATGAAAACCCAACAATGAGGGAAAATATTCTGCATGCTACAACTGTCATAAGGGAAGAAAAATCAGCTATGCATACTGGTCTCTTCATGTTTAACAAAATTGTCCTTTTTTCAATAGATTATGAGTCAAGTGACTTGACTATTAAATACAGGGGTTATCTGTGTGTGTGCTTTTGTTGCTTTTTCACGGCTACAAACTTCGATGTATTATACTTTGAACAAGAAGTGGACAAAATAAAAAGACAAAAACAGAAAATCAAGTCAGGAAAGACCTCACAATATACACATAATCCTACTGAATAGAGAAGTAGAAAATATGATAATACATCTATCCATGCGTCGCTTAATGCAAAGTTAGTATGTATCTCAGAAATCTCCACTAGGACCCTGTTTACAGTGCGAGGCTCGGCCGCCTTCATTTCAGTGTCAACACACAAAAGGCCAAATGCGGGGTCAAAATTGGCAGCGCATATGGCCACGCTCTGGAGGTGGCGGCCACGGCCAAGCCCGGCCTTTTCTCAGTGTAAACGAAAACTGGGCAAAATGCGCGGCCAATTTTAGTTTGGCTTCCAAACCCTCTGCCCGTTCTATTTCGCTATTCAGGATATTAACCCCCTCAATGTCGAAAACTAGTATACTTTAAGGTGGTTTTGCGCTTGTTTACAAGCAGAGCGCCACTACGACAAAATATTGAAAGGTTTGAATTAAAAGCGCGGCCGAGTCCGGCAGTGTAAACTGACAAAATTGTGGGGCTCGGCCGCGTCTCGGCCCAGCCCCGCACTGTAAACGGGGTCCATTAAATCATAATTTGAACATATTTTATATGAATAATACACTGGAATTTCTAGTGTTTCTTCACCTGTGGTTTAGCCAAATAGTCTTCTGTTACATTAGTATTTGATCTGCCAGTTAGCAGCTTGCATATCATACATAGTAACGTGAATAATACTAACTAAGTGAGCAAGACAGAAAAATATTGATTATAGATTTAGTGCACGTACAGATGAAAGTAAAGGAATTGTGCAGGAAAATGACAGTTTTAGGACGAAATGTAGCAGATGGTACCACATGGTTTTTTGGAGGAATTGCAATATTCAGTGGGTTTGTTTTTTTCTTCATACTATTCTTTTTTCAACACTTCAATAGCAATGTGGGCATGTGACCATAATTTGAAAGAAACATTTAAAGTTTTCACAAAGATTGTGCAATGAATACAGTAACAGGCTGAATGGAAAATGGCAAGTGAAGTAAGGATCTGACAAAATGTGCCAAAATGAAAGAAAAAGTTTACCATTCACTGGTCAGTGAAGGGACATGGCATTTATATGGCAAGTTTTAGCAGGGTATTAAACAGCTATTCCCCACTGTGCTTCCTACAATGTAATTGATGACAAATTTTGAAGAAAAAAAAATGGAACACTATCACTTTATTTGGTATGGTAGCAGGTTGATGAGAAACATGTATTTTGAGCCACAACATTGATAAGATTTTTTTTTTCATTGTTTTAACCACATTTGAAGCAATCACCACCTGAGGTCTGTGAGTCAAAGTTTTGGATTCAAGCTTTGAGGTTGCCTATTCCATCTGGAATCTGGGATTGAATATGCAGCAGATTCCAATTTTAAATGGCACAAGACCAGAAAACACTGAAAAAATCATGGAACCCATGAAAACACAAAATAGAATTATACATTATTCTCCCTAGCTTTATTTCATCCCCTTCCCAGGCCATTTCCACAGGGGTATACAGTGTACAAGGTGCATGTCAAAGCTACATGAGGGAGATGTCAGGCACTACCATGGCTGCCAACCTTAACACATCAACTACAATGTATAAACATTCTCAGACTGATGCAAAGTGATAAAAAGAAAAATTAAATTCAAAATTCAAATCTTGGTACATATGCTTTTTTAGATTATAATGAAAAAAGAAAAAGAAATGAGAATTATGAAAGAATTGCATTACACATGCTAACACTGATTTCAAAATACATGTATGTAAAACACATTTTTCATCTTTTGAAAACGTATTTTCTGAATAATTCTTAAAGGGATGATATAGTATTGGTTGTGATGAGAATTCAGTGTTTATTTTTTGGCGATATACTTAGAAACCCCCTTCTAGAATGTTAAAAAGCATACAATTCTCCATAGAATTCAATGTTTATTTGAGGAAGAAATGGCTTTTTAAATGGCCGAGATATCCCAAAACAAGGTAAAACAAAGCAATCCCAATTTGTCTAAAAGGTGGGCCCTACTTTTGATTAGGATAGCTTTGTTTTGGATATCTCAGCCATTTCAATACCAATTTTCATCAAATAATCTTTGAATCTCTCTTGGAATTATATGTTCTTTCATATTTCATGAGAGGTTTCTCACTATCTCAAAAAAAATAATCATCAAAAAACGTTGGGAAGCTCAAGTCCCATCTCAACCAAAACATTGTACCATGCCTTTAACTCGTTGAGGACAAGTCCAAAGTACATACTCGGCCAGGGGTCTACGGGAAATGTGTGTTGTAGCAAAATCAGCCCGTCCTCAACGGATTACATCGTTAACGAGAAAGTCATAATGGCTGGCAGCCTTGCATTACCATGACTCCAACTGAGAAGGAGAGTTGGCTGAGGCAGGCGATGAGAATGCGTCGTCTGCCCGTCAGGTTCTCCGTTTGCAAGATAAACGTGGTTACCATCCCGCCACACGTATAGCCCATAAACAATCTACGGTGCATACACAAGAAGACATGCAGGAGGAGAGGTAAAGGAATGGCTGTGAGGTACCAGGGGAGGGTCATGCTTTAGCACACTACTATAGCAACCACCTGCCTCTAAATAAATTGTCTCTAATTACTGTCAAAGTGGAAATTTTCGCGCATTTCGTGCAACCAGAAACTAGCGCGAAAATAAAAGCACGCGAACATTTTTGCTCGCCATATGTTCCTGTACTTGCTGTCTTGATTCCGCGGAATTAAAAACATGCGAAACTCTTCTTACCGGGCCAAGCGCGAAAAATTAGTCGCACAAAAATATCCACTTTTACAGTACTACGTATGTATAGCAACCACCTGCCTCTAAATTGTCTCTAATTAGTCATACAATGTACATTTGTATTTCATGCACAGAGACATCTGCTCAGGTAATACAGATAATTTTTCTCTACACTTAACTGCCAGAAAAAAATGTATTCAATTTGTATGTATTTCTCCCCATTTCTGACTGAAATCCAAGTTACGTAGATCTTTGTGAAGAAAGGATTTTCCTTGATCATCACAACAGTAACCTTTCACAAACCAGATTGTCTTTCAAACACAAACCATGTACACTATATTCATAATTTCCTAGGGCTGTATATTAAAGGTGAGGTGTTGCATACTGTGTTACATGTAGCATCATACTTTAATACACACGATGTACTAGATTACTATCATTCCTGGGGTATTTGGAGGGTACATGCTATCATACAAACCCCTTCCATTATATATATATTGTAGGTTTTCTTTCTTTTTACTATGATTAACAGACCAGCCCCACTTTCTTCTCACTCTGTCTTGTTTCCTTTAATAGTGTTTGCTTGTTTTTTTTAATGACTGTTTTCTTTGTATCATTCTACTCTATTCCTTAATGTGCTCTGTCCACCACCCCCCCCCACCCCCCCCCCCCCCCGAACTGACATGATGTCAGAAAACTAATGGCTAATGAATAGAGATTACCTAATCTCCCTAATCTCTATTATATCATGGCCTTCCTGATGGACTGAGGCACATGCCATTATTACACTTGAGTGGGTTTGCTATCAGAAACCTTATAACTACATGCGACAGTTTTGGAGGGTTATTGAATACTAACGAAAGAAAACTTGGCAAGCAAATCTATTGAGTGTCTGGTCATACATAGAGTTAAATGTGTCTATCCTTATCTATAGTATGATGTTCCCTTAATAAAAAGCAATTAAATCAATTAAACCACTGCAGGTGACTTTCAGTGATCTAAAGTTGGAATTCTTTGCTTGTTTGCTTGTTTGTTTGTCTATCTGTTTGATTGTTTGTTTCTTTAGAAACACTTGATTCACTACCCAATGTCATTCCTTCACATCATTCCTAAGAGAGAATTATCAATGCTGGCATGTTACATCTCATGGTCAAATTATACCTATCTTAGTGGTTGGGATCCATGTGTTTGTAAATGACAAGAAATAATTATGAACTAATGTAACACTGTGAAAATCAAACTGCTATTAGCTTTAAGCCTTGGAATGTCTCAAAAAATAGTCGGAAAGCACACTATCTCTTTCATTTGCACAAATTCATAAGTACACTGTATCTTTTGTCTTTCTTTCTTTTCTCTTGGCATCTTTCAACTATTTTATTTAATAAAAATAAAATATACAAATATGTCTGACGTCATTGAACACCAAACATGCAAATGCCTAATGCAATAAAGTAAGAAAATACAAACAAATATCATGGTTTTAACAACATTTCTACATATTTGAATACTTCAGCATCGTTGGTGGCAATAATGTATCATAATGCCAGCCAAGGCTGGCAGATGGCAGATGGTACCAGCAACAGTGTCAATATCACACAAGTGGATGTTCTGGTGTGAATTTCAACTGCTCTTAAACATGCACTCCAACTGTCAGAAATATTAGTCCAATAATGAAATTCAGTTACAGGTACAGTATTTGTGTTTCGAGTGCAGACATGATATTCTATACATCAAGTACAAGGAATGTGAAGAAACACATTATGGGATAAAACACTGCAACAAGAACAACAACAAAGAGGTGGGATACAACTGTATCTATTTGATTTCATTGTTAGGCAGACATGCAACCTTCACTGCATTGTCCACATTTCTATGCTATAAAAAGTATAAAATGCAGACAAATTTTGTGTTGATATTTCTTGTTTAATCTATTATTTTTTTTCCCATAATCTGTTTTTTGCTGTGTAACTCTCTGAAGATTAAATCAAGTTGGGATTTATTCTACATCAATATGGACACCAAGGCAGTCCCTGCAATGAACTATGTAATGAGGATGATGTAGGGCCTAAAGGCACAAGTGTTGTTGCAGGTGGACTTGAACCAGAGACTTCTGAGAGCCTGTTGTCTGAACCACTGCATCATCCACATTTTTGCCCCTCTTGCCCTTTTTTCCCCGAAAGTTTTATGTTGTTTCTTCGTTTTGGGGGCCTTGTTTGCTCACAATATTGTGCATGGAAATTCAGTCAAACATTTCATGTAATTAATTTGGCGGTCTAATAGACCACACCTACATCTGTACACATCCTGACCCATGGCACAAGAGTCATTTCAATTCACCGGATTCCTGATCAAATCATAAATCTTGTACATTGATTCAGTGCAAAATGGTTTGCTAACAATTCAAACCAACCCACTCATGGATGATATCATAAAATCAGTGTGAAAGTGAGCAATACATTTTCCCTTTAACTTGCTCAGGAATGTCTGATTTGAAGATTTGTCAAACACTATACCAGTAAACTAAAGGCCAGTATCATCCATGGGCCTTATTCGTAACATGGAGCTACTGTACATCACAAGCTAATGGTAATATCACAGCTAAATGTACCTTGCACTTCAAGGAAAGCAAACTTATGAAATGATTTATAAAATACAAATATTTACCATGCAATAACCTATTAATGTGATTCAGACAGTGCAGACCTACTTGAGTAACAATCTCAAGTGTCTTATAAGAGTGAATACACAAAGCCACAATCCCTGTCCTAGAAAAGATATAATGCTCATTTCTGCAATTGAATGCTGAAAATCATGACTGTGTTTGCCAAGACATGAAATTTCTTTGATGTAATAGATTCTGGAAAGACATGTAGATACATGTATGATGCTTGCTGGATAACATGATATGGCTACAAGGATATACACACATGGGACTACAGAGATGGGACTTCAATCACTGTACAACCATGAAGCACAATGCATTGTACATTGGAGCATGCCATCGTGACAATAGATTCTATATCAAGGCGTTTCCCTCATGCATTTTGCTTCACTGCATAATAACTATAGCCAATATTCTCTCTCTTTCTTTCTCTTTTTCTTTTCTACCTTCCAATCCCTAAAATTATTCTTATTCTGAATGCAGGCAAATTAGAAAAAACAATTCTGAAATTAAAAGAAACACAATGAATATTTGGGTTCTGCTATGACTGTTATCTTACATCTTATGACCTTGGTACTTTAATTGCTCTTTCTTTAAAAGTTAGTGCAGTCTCTTTACTGCTGTTTTTCCTGTTCTCTCACTGATGTTATTGTGCATTTGAGGTGTTAGATTGTTCGCAGGTTTCACTAGGCATTTTCACATCAGCCCAATAAAAATCCAAGCTGGAGATATTTTTTGCGATCGCAAATTAGCGCGCTATTTCATTTCCTATTCACATCAGCCCGAAGAGAAATAGCCCGATTTTTTTTCGAGCTAATTCGACAGCTGAGCATGCACAAACAGTGTCGGGTATACCAGTAGAGCGCGCGATTTCAAAAAAATTACTTGGTGATCCCCATCACACACTCTAGGCATGATGGGATGCATCACGCTAATTTCGTTAGGCAATTTCACATTATCAAACAGCGCGCTAGTTCGCAAATTATCCCGCTATTTCAGAAATTTTTCTAGTTGGACACGAGAAATTTTCTCAATCAGAGTGATAAAATTAGCGTGCTAATTTGTATTCACATCATCAAATAGCGCGCTATTTCGTGATTGCGTTAATCTCCCAAGTCAGAAAATAGCACGCTATTTCGAAACATCGGGCTGATGCGAAAACGCCTAGTATGTTTCTGCTTCATTGCCCGTTCCATTTTATGCAAGTTACGCAATTCCTGTGGACCACACACTGCTCTCGTGATGTGCAAAACTACTGCATTAAAGTGCTTTGACTTTCCATGATATCCCAGCAGGTCCAAGCAAAATGTGGTGTTTGATGTATGGTTGCTATGAAGAACAAGGAGGAAAAGGACTTGGGAGAAACGGAAAGTGATTGAGACAGGTGGTGGAGGGACTAGCGTAGAATAAGCCAGTTTGGAGAGTAGCTCATGTCTACATGAGTGCAAATGATTTTTTTCTTTTTCTCATCTGGTCTTGAAGGCCCTTCATTCATTTCAAAGTGACAAAATGTATCAGCATGGATGACTAACAATGCATGGAATTATCAGCCATGTTAAAAACAAATGATGAACTTGTGAAGACCAAGTGACCAAACGGTCCATCAATTCACACTTGGCAAAGCATCTACATTGTATCTAATTATTTTGCATCACTCAATGTTCAATGTTATAAAAATCTTTTTTCTATTAAGTATTGCCAAATGCCTTTTGGTGATCAGATGGATGTGTTGGCAAGTGCCACCTATCACGACTACTTGAATAATAATTGCATCTCAGATGCTTATCTCAGTGAATTTAAAGGACAAGTTCACCTTCATAAACATAAGAATTGAGAGAATGCAACAATGTTAGTAGAACACATCAGTGAAAGTTTGAGGAAAATTGGACAATCGATACAAAAGTTATGAATTTTTAAAATTTTTGTGTTGGAACCGCTGGATGAGGAGACTGCTACAGCTTGTGAGTCATATGCGTACAACAGTATAAAGAAAATATAAAGAAAATTCAACATATTTTCACTTTTTTCACATAATAAAAGAGCACTTGACTTGGCTCTTTCTAAAGGCAGGGGGAATAATATTACCCATAACATTTGTTGGTAACGAGTCGGGGGAATGTGAACTTTTTTCATAAGATGAAATTTTGTGAAATTCTCTTTATATTTTCCTTATATTGTTGTACGCATGTGACATCTAAGTTATTCACACTGCAGTAGTCTTCTCATCCAGCGGTTACTGCACAAAAACTTCAAAAATTCATAACTTTTGAACGGATTGTCCGATTTTCCTCAAACTTTCAATGATGTGTTCTACTAATATTGCTACATTCTCTCAATCCTTATGTTTATGAAGGTGAACTTGTCCTTTAAAGACCAACATGCCCTCTTGGTACAATGTCCAAGGCATAAGTGACATTGTTTTGGTTTTTTATGCTTTGTTTTTGTTTTGTTCTTATTTTTTGCTCATGTGCAAAATGGAACTCCAAACTGGCTTAAATCAGCTCTTATATGAAACACATGCGCTAATGTGACCACAGGTTAGGACAGCATGAGGCACTCACACCACTGGTACCACATTACAGAAGCCACACCCGAGAAGCCACGCCCGACATACCATCACTCCGCCGGCAAAGCATGCAGGAATGCACGACGCTACCTTGGTGCGGTAGCTGGACGTCAGGTTCTCCGTCTGCAGGACAAAGGATGTCAGAATGACCCCTCCTGCCCCATAGCCAACTAAAAATCTGCGAGAAAGGCATTATACATCTGTCTAGCAAGATGATTGGCTAATGATAGGCTAATCATTTGCCTTCACACAAATCAGCTCAATGAATGATAGTATTTGGCATTTGAGTGCTGTTAATGGAGGTTAGTTTTCAGTCTTTCTGAAAGGTAGATTAATTTGGGAAAGGAATGATTAAAACTGAATTTACCCTCAATAAGAAGCAGTCAAATCCTTACAACGAAAACTTCCACGTTCCATGTGATAATCCAATATGGTCCAAGGCTTACAGGCTCATTCTACCTATACAGTATACTTATTAATTGCCTGTCATTACTGTATTCTTCAGCAATATCAAAGTGGAATTACTTTCCCAAACTTTCAACCTTATTCACCAGCGATAAAGCTACGGGAAAAGTTATGGCCATTCCTAGAACCTGAAATTGGACAACTGACATGAAATATCATACTTTGTTTAATTTTCTTAAAAGGGTCTGAACTTCAAACAAATAAATGACACATTGTTAGGTGTTAAGAGTCAAAAGAAAGGGACAGGGTTGGGGGTTATCACACTGTACCAAAGCTCACCAAAAACTGAATTCTTAGTTGTATGTTGCCCACACTTCCTATGAGAGGCAGTCAAAACTGAGTCTCACTTTCAAATAAACATAACAAGCTCCTAAAGCTAATGTCAAGTTGCAGAAGTTCTAAAGGAGTAATATCCAGTTTAATATTGTTTTTTACAGCACACTACATAATATGTGACCGGCTACAACAAAATGATCCTAAAGTCGGGCGAGGTCGATTATTTGAAAATTACTTGATATAATCCCCTAATCTTTCTGCTTTAAATCGATATATAAAACATTTTATGAAAATAATCGGCTGCGGAGATATCGATGTTTTAAAGAGAGCATGTCGAGACGTCTGGAAAATCACTGTTTAGAGAAAAGCGCCCTAAAAGTCTTCCTTGCGACACAATCGCAATCGAAGGACACGAAGTCATTTTTCACCTCTGGACAATAGAAGGTGAGCCCTAGCAACCCCCGAAGAGTTCATTCAAGCACATCAGCGTCGGCGGTCTCCTCACCAACCAATCAGTGACCAGGATGTGAGAAGCGGCTGAGCATAGCGCACCCCGCCCGCACGCACCAGTCTACTGGGCAGTGTGCGAGCTCACGCTTCGGTTAGCAGCAAGCAGCAAACTGACCAATGAGATCACTATGGTCGTTGTTAGGGGCGGAGCCTATCTGTGGCGCTCAATCCAAATTTTCGAACCAGTTTCTGCTCAGTTGAAACGCCAAAAAACATAGCTCAGAAAAACGCTATTTTTTATCTTTCCTTTGATCATTTTGCTTCAAAATTTCGACAGATGATAGAAGACATGTTAGACTCCAATAATATGTCAAAATCAGAAAATCGTAAGTTTTGACCAATTTTAATGCTCTGACTTCAAACTCGATTTTCACGGCTTCGACCATGCACGACTTTAGGACCTTTTTGTTGTAGCGGGTCACATATGGTCCTCGGTCAAAAGCCATCAATCAACTACCATTTACTCAGTTGCCAGTAATTTGCAACATCTATACTACTTTGTGGAAAAATACAAACAGCTGGATAATCCCCATGACCAGTACACATACTGCAAATGTTTTCTGTAGCCTTATAGACACTGTTTGAAAGGTTATACCAATTAAAAGTTCTGACAGAAGCAAACAGTGAGAACACACTGAGCTTGATAATCTTCTATGAGGTGTGAGGAATAATACTGATTAATGTATATTTAATTAGGACAAAAAAAGCATGGATGGAGATTGTGATTGCGACTACAGTGCACTCCCGTTATAACGAACACAGTTATATTACAAAATTATGGTTACAACGAAATAACAATTCAGGCCGCAACATTATCCTCTTTATGTATTTTTTTTTAGTTTTTTGTTTTTGTTTTTGTTTTTGTTTTGTTTTTTGTTTTTTCGATTTGTTCCATTAGAACGATATTCTGATATAATGAAAGAAAACTGCCAGTCCCGAGAACTTCGTTATAAGGGAAGTCAACTGTATCGGTGCAATGAAATTTGCTTTGCAGACAACAAAATTTTACAAAAAAGTTAACAGCATAGTAAAGCTGGCTTATCAATTTCCCTGAGTATGTACAACTACATGTATAAAATCAAAAAGCAATGGATACATGTATGGCATTATTGTATGTTATTACAGTTTTCTCCACTGTGGTCATCACAAACCTAGCAGCTGTACAAGGTACAACTTAGATGAAATTAAAATTCAAATATCTGTTGGCTTGTCACAAGAAAAAGAGTAATAAATTCATTAACAAATAATTGAAAGTGGTAGAGAAAACAAATGCTACAATTGTAGAGAGAACACAGAGAACTTGGGAGTATTACGGTCAATTTTTGGACCCACCTAAATATAAAGAAGAGTTTGAAGGACCAGAGGACGGCGCTGAGTGTGCCCAGTGAGGTCAGCAGGAAGAGTGAGATGAGGGTCATCTTCAGACGGCCGTAGCGGTCAGAGAGTGTGCCGAAGTGAAGATTGCCCACCAACACTCCAGCCATGTACATGCTCTGGGCATAACCAACGTAGTGGCTCTTGTCACAGACCAAATCCCACTGTGGGGAAAATTGATAAAGACAGATCACAGTCAAACAAACAGTCAGGTAGACAGACAGATGGACAGAAAGACAGACAGAGGAAAAGATAAGAAGAATTCTTGGATTTTCACAAAAATTCATACAGTGGTTGTTGGCTCCAGAGGTATACCTGATAATTTCCATTGTAAGAGAGTACAATTGTATGGTTCACCCAAGACTTGTGGTGCACAAATGACGGCAACCTTGTAAACAAAATTGCTGTATTCTGAGGGCTGAAAAGGTCTATTCTGGCAGAAAAGAGTATTTCCACCTTTACTGACATGTGTAGCCATAAAGTCTGGGAAATGCAGTATTGTCCACAAAAACCTGTAGTAATTTTGGCAATATTCAGTAGAAAAGACTGTAGAAAAAGTAACTTTTTTTTTCCAACATATGCACGTACGCCATAATGAGTAGTGTCTCTATCCAGACTGGAAAGATGGTAAATGTTTAACAATAATGCAGTAAATGATATTGAAAACAAGATCCGTTGATCAGATGGAAAGTGTAGACTGTACTCAAAACATCTAGAAATAAGAGCTGCACAATACAATGAATAAATATTATGCCACTGAAGAAATAAAACACATAAAGCACAGAGTTAAGGAAATGTTTGTTGAGCTTGCATTCAAACAGATAGACATACCATTGTCCAACACTAGATAGTATACAGTAGCTTTACTGTCCATTAAAAACAAGAGACCTGGGGATCTCGCGTTCACGTAATCCGAGTATCGCAAGTTTACCTTCCATGCATTCTGGCAGACTCTTACAATGTACCTGAGAACATTGGAAACTTGTGGTAGGGTAGCTTTGAGAGCTGGGGACATGGTGTCCATTTGCATATTCCACTACAGTGGTAAAATACCTGCAAGGTACACTGTACTTCATAGAATGTTGGACTATGCAGTTTTTGAGAAAAAAAAAAAGACTTGATAAAGCCCTATCACTTTTGATTCTAGAGAACAATATTATTGAATATTCCTTAATTTTGGAGGTGTGTTTGGACCCCCCCCCCCCCCCATTGTTCAAACTTGGAACTACATTGTACAGTCATCAATGTACATGTACAAACTCAAAGTAACTTTGCTTTATCAAGTCTGGTTCTAGAGAAGAACTGTAAATCCTTAATATTGGGGGGGGG
This sequence comes from Diadema antillarum, assembly GCF_040938485.1. Lineage (NCBI taxonomy): Eukaryota > Metazoa > Echinodermata > Echinoidea > Diadematoida > Diadematidae > Diadema > Diadema antillarum. The sequence goes on along the minus strand of NW_027272108.1, from coordinate 85,030 downwards.
GGGGGGATTAGGCCCCCGGGAGCATCATGCAAGACAAAAATTATGAAAACATGGTACCTCAGAAACAATTGAAGTGAATTCTGTTCCATATCTGTACTCTTGGCAAGGAGGATCCATGTCACAAACATCATCGTACACAGGCGGCTTGCCTTCACAGTACACTGTGGGTGCCTTGCCAACAAACGCCAGGGATAGCATCTGAAAGGCGGAGAAGAACTGCAGGGTGCAAAGAATGACCTGGTGGGGAAAGGGCAAAGAGCAAAGGTCATGACAATATCCCACTTCCAGTCTACATTTATAACTCCAACTAAATACAGTGTATTTGCGCAGACATGGATCACCTACAATAGTACGGCAGTCATCCAACCATCAGTGACATAATTACAGTCAAACCTGTCTTAGGGGCCACCTGTCTATAGCGGCCACCTGCCATATAGACCATTGTAAACAATTCCCTTCCAGAGAAAAATTATGTTTAAGACCCTGTCTAGTGGCCAAGTGTCTATAATGGCCACTTTATTTTGTCTCCCTTGGGTGGCCAGTATACCGTAGACAGGTTTGAATTTGACCGAAAGACTGATCGGTTTCTGGTTGTCAGGGATACATGTACCAGGTACATTGTATGTTCCACAGAGACTGTGTCTGGCTTCAGGGAATCCCCTCTGAGTGATAACGTCAAAAAATGAAAGACTCCTCTGGACAGACGGATCTTTCTGTTTAGGTTGGAATGTACTCTTTTCATCCCCAGACAATCATAATCTGGAACTACATTGATTGTATGTACAGTGTACCTACTGGGCATCTCTCTTTCTCGGAATCCTGTCATACATGTACATTGTAGCACTATCAACTGCTCTACAATTGTATCCAGGAGGCTGCCCCATCCTGTCTTCAGAGGGATGCAGCTTGCTGTAGACTCAGCTCCAGTCTACTCTAAACCCAGCCCAAGATTTCACTTGTAAACTCATCTTTTTACTGTACATAATTGTATTGTACAACTGTATTTCCTTATCATTTCTTTTATTTTCCACACTGCCTTCTACTGGACAGTTACTGTAAAACATGATATATTCGCGGCATGAAATTTTTGCAAATTGGAGCCGACAGCCTTTTTCGTGGCATGAAATTTTCGTGAATTGCTACTGGCATTCAATGCATGTAGTGTAGACAAAAGCTTTCGCGTGCATTTTAATTTCGCGAATTTTGGCGCTCGCGAAATTCGCGAAATTAAAATGCACACGAAAATTCCTCATTTCACAGTACATTGCGCAACCATCAGAGTTTTACTAGCTTCATGGACAAACTGCTATCCGAATTACAGGATATCTTCAAGGTTCGACTTCACAAGGTCATCAACAATTATTCGGAAGGACCTGGCAATTATACATATTGTAGAGTGACATAGCATCAAGGAAACAGGATTATAGACGGCATGTAGTGTATACCCGAGGGTTTTTCAATTATTTCCTGCTACTCATATGATCTGCATGGTTGGAAACACATTCACATTAGCCTGTGTAGCAGCACAGATTGTACATAATGTTCAATGCAGCAGAGCTGTGTGAACAGTTTGTAAGCATCAAGAAATTAGTTTCCACTCATTCTTCTCCATCAATTCCCAACCCACCTGATGAACGACTTGTGCACGACCAAACTCTCCAACTTTCTTCAGAGCATCGTCAAAGTCCATTTTTGCTTCCAGTCCTTTCTGTATTGAATGCAGGTACAACAGCAAGGAAAAATATTAAAAAACAAAAGCACAACAGGCTTGCCTTCAGCATCAGTTTGATTTCTCGATCTTAATACACTTGTACATACATTGTATATGCATCTTGCGTTTTATGCACTATTTATACAAGTCGATAATAGTTCAGTTCAAACCTCATGCTTTCACAGTTATCAAACAGGGCAGGGACTAGGCTCCTACTCCTATTAAACCCCGGGTGGGGGGGGGGGGGGGGGGGGAGGGATCCTGCTGCAACTATGCAGCCCGACTGCGAAGCAGTTGGGCTGGTCGCAGTTAGGACTGCTCCATGCCTCATAAATTTGTTTTGTGTGAAATGGCTCACAGCCAATAGACAATTACATTACCATTATTATTCATATAAATCGTAGTCTTACAGCATACGAATTTCAAACTCCAACATGAATCACAGCGAGGATATATTCAATATATTTATTTGGGTGATTGAAAACCTAAGATATTATTGAGCAGGACACAGCTTTCATAATATCAACAATTACCAATGGACAGTTTAGTGACAAGGCCAAGGGTGTGTTTGACTCAAAAGACACAGAAAGGTCAACTCGACTCAGAAAAATACCATACAATATAATACAATTATTGCATATATCATAAAAGCAAGTGGAAGTAGCCTGACCAGACCGCTGTGGCGCAGCTGTCGCTTCGCGACAGCGGCTGCGTGTAGTTAAAAAGCAAGCAGTCCTATGATATTGTGTGGATATACAAACAGGGCAATCCACTTAACAAATGTTACAGTATATACCAAAAGAAACTTAGCGTTAATCAACATTAACGTTTCATTAACGCAAGCGCTTTCACCTGAATCGTTAGTAATGCTTGCATCTCCGCTTGCATCTGTATCAGATCTCCGGTATCTAGGGTTAACTTTTTCATCCAACCTATCCTGGCAAAGTCACATCAACAACATCACATCCCGGGCCAATCGGATGCTAGGACTAGTCAGCAGAAACCTACGAAAGACCTCGCAAAGGATCCGCCAACAAGCATACTTCTCCCTAGTGAGACCACACCTAGAATACTGCAGCTCAGTCTGGAACCCACATACAAACAAACACATTTCCCAAATAGAAGCCATCCAAAGGCGAGCAGCAAGATTCACCCTCCAGAGGTATTACCGTCCAGACAGTGTCTCTGCCATGATTGATCAACTTAAAGGACAAGTTCACCTTCATAAACATAAGGATTGAGAGAATGCAACAGTATTAGTAGAACACATCAGTGAAAGTTTGAGGAAAATCAGACAATCCGTTCAAAAGTTATGAATTTTTGAAGTTTTTGTGCAGTACCCGCTGGATGAGAAGACTACTGCAGTGTATGAATAACTTAGATGTCACATGCGTACAACAATATGTGACCGTGCACCTCAAAACGAACATAAAGTCGCACACACTGATTTTGCGTGAGAACTGAAAATAAGTGAAATGGGTCAACCTAGCCGAACTTGACTTTTTCATATTTTCTGAAAGAGCGGGTCTTCTCTTACATTATGCTAAAATTTGGTATCATAAAACGGGCAGGAAAGTGTGTTTTTTAGCAGTTTATCTCGAACATTTTTGGTAGAATAGTGTGATCAGGTGTGTCTTTAGAATCCCTTTTTCATTTCTGAAAAACCTTGTCCACACTCTTCACTTTCAACTCTAATAACTTTTGAAAGGATAGTGCTACTGCTTTGAAAGTTGGCATTGATTATGGACAGAATGTGTTAATGAGGCATGCTTAATTTCAGTTTAATCTAATAATCCCTTCATTGTTGTTACTCTGGTGGTTTACTTCCTGTTTTTTGTCCCATTCATCCCACAGCCAGCACGGTTTGGTAAAGATTAAGCGCTTGAATAGACACTGTACTTCAGAGCCTCTTTTCTCAGTTCACACTTTTCATGAGTTTGTGCTTTCCTTCCAATATTTAGATAGGTTAGGAGAGTTCATTTGATTGGAGTTATACATCATTTTTAAAGCTTAAAGTCTGCTCTTTCAGAATATGGTCTTATTCTAAAAAGTCATGTCTGGCGACTTTTTGTTTGTTTTGAGGTGCACGGTCACATATAAGGAAAATATAAAGAGAATTTCACAAAATTCCATCTTTTGAAAAAAGTACACATTCCCCTGCCTCGTTACCGACAAATGTTATGGGTAATATTATTCCCCCTGCCTTTAGAAAGAGGCAAGTCAAGTTCTCTTTTATTATGCGAAAAAAGTGAAAATATGTTGAATTTTCTTTTACATTTTCTTTATACTGTTGTACGCATATGACTCACAAGCTGTAGTAGTCTCCTCATCCAGCGGTTCCAACACAAAAATTTAAAAAATTCATAACTTTTGCATCGATTGTCCAATTTTCCTCAAACTTTTACTGATGTGTTCTACTAATATTGTTGCATTTCCTCAATCCTTATGTTTATGAAGGTGAACTTGTCCTTTAAATGGGAAAGTCTGGAGAGGAGAAGAAATGCTGCTAGCCTCTTCCTCATGTACAAGATTCAGCACAACATGGCAGCCATCAATGCACAGCACTACACATCACCCATGATTGTTAGCAACACACGACAGTACCATCCAAACAAGTTGCTGGCAATTCCTACCCGAACCCAACTCTATCGGAACTCATTTTTTCCACGTACAGTAACTGCTTGGAATGGGCTTCCTAAAAATGCCCTTGAAGCCACTTCATTGGAGGCCTTCAAGGGAGCTCTTCCACTCAGCATCTAGACTGAGGAACTGGATTTTTACTCGCACCATATATTTTTAATGCACCAACAAGCATGCACTGCAAATGAGCAGCTAAGTTCAACTCCTTAGCACTACATCCTGACTTATGGATCCTGCTGAGTATCTTCGTAGAAGTAGAAGTAATGCAAAGTAACGATTGGGGAAATTAACGTTTGTAGTAACGATGAGTAACGATGAGTAACGATCCCTCACGCAAATTAACGATGTTTCGTTAGAATTTCTTGCCAGTCCACATGACAAGTCCGCTAACGCAAGATCTAAAAATTAACGCACAGTAACGATCTGTAACGATCTGTAACGATCATTCACGCACGGTGATCGTTAATTTTGTAACGCAGAAAGATTAACGCAGTACCGATCGGCGCTTGCGCTACACGTAAATTTAACGCAAAGTTTCTTTTGGTATATACTGTAAATAACTTCAGTAGATTACAAACAGTGTAAAGCCAAATTATAAACTGTGATTACATCTTTAAAATTTGATACTGTGATAGACAGCTGAACTATCTCAATGAATCTAACGTTACTACCATCTATAAGCTTATCACATTTCACAACCACCAGACATTGGCCATTGCACTGGCTAGTCTTCAGCCTATAAATTTACTACATACTAGTCTAGGGCTGGCATCACTCTTTCCCCTCTCTCAAACAAACATACACATAGATTCCATCTGGCTTTTCTCACGTCAATAATGGAAGTAAGACTTTCACGACTTTGTGAACCGCAAGGGCCCCAATGTTAGTTGTGATGGATTGGTTCTAGCTATAGCCATTTCAGTTTGAGTAGCCAGGCCAGGCCAGGCTAGCATCAGGGAGCACCACCACACAGCCACAACACAGGCCAATTAGCTGGCCGGAAGCCTCGGCTACTATGAACAGCAGCAGCAGGGTTTGTGCAGCGGGAGCGTATGGGCATACACACCTGTCGATCTTGCATACTCTGCAGAAACTACACGTAAATCTACGTCTGTTCGTCCGTCGGTCCTGTCGTAACCCTCTGGAAATTCAATAATCGGGGTTACAACTTCTCTTGTTCCTTTTGCATAATCTAGCAAGGAAATCTTCCTAGCGTAAAACAGCGTTAGTCACAAAACACGTACAGTACAAGTGTAGGCTCTACTTGTTCAGTCTAGATACCACACTCGTTTGTGCAGATCATCGCGGTACAGGTGGCCGTGGTGCTGTGCTGCCACGTAATCTTGTTGTTAGCATGCAGTGGGAAGATAAATGCAAGCAGCGCAACGAGCAATGCGGAATAACAGGACATTCCGCTGTGCAGTATTCCCATTCATTCGTTCATTCATTCATTCGTCCATATTTGTTGTTGTTGTGTTTGAGACGCGTCACTCACATAAGAGGAATACTGATTATTTGAGCCTACTGTACTTGAAAGCTGAAAATTGAAAGTTGAAAGTTTATTTTGCTCATAACAACCCATACCCTGGGTACTATCGGAGTCCAATGTAAAAACATATACATATGTGTACAATGCATCACATTATTAATTCAATAATACACAATTGCAAATAACTTTAAAAAGTCAACGGTACAAAACAACTATAACAAAGTAGATAAGAATGAAATACGATTGGTGAAACGAAAAAAAAGTAGAGAAATATACCATATAGTGATACACGATATTCTGAAAAAAAAAGGAAATGACGAGAGAGAGAGAGAGAGAGGGGAGAGAGAGAGAAAGAAAGAGAGGAGAGAGAAGGGAAATGGAGGTGAAGAGGGAAGAGTGAGTAGGACACAAAACTGGTGACAATTCAAAGTACCTATACAAATAAACAAAAGAAACACGAGTGGCATATAGTTCAGAAAAAAAACAATAAAAAAAACAGGAAATAGAAAAAATGCAAAGATATACGGAAATATATATTCATACGCTAAGTGAACAAGGAATGAAGGAAATAATTATGGAGACGAGAACGAGAAGAAAAAAAAAGAAGGGGAGAGTGAAAAGACAAATAATTTATGAATTAATTGTAAAGAAGGTATACAGCCTGTAAAAAGGCTTATATAGTATTATCTATTTGATACAATACACCACGACGTCTGCAGGTCTTTTATGAGACGTCAGGGTGGACATACCCGTTTTTTAGTCACTGAATGATAACACTGCCTGACTGTGAAGCAAACTAATATCCACGAAATCATCATAAAACATCATCCGAAAAATTAAATGACAGAAATTAAAAAGAAATAATTCCTAATTTACATTGACGTCTACTTTTGTCTTTGTCGCTTTATTGTCAAGACACCAGCCTACGGCTCATAAATTTAAAGAGTCAATAATATACGTCAAACGTGCACGCGTCAGGGACAACCAGTGCACGGTTATACATACGCCTTAAATGCTTCAAATTGAAAATAAAAATATTTAGGAACTTTGTCGAAAAATATTTAATCTTTATGATCTAAGAGTGTATTTCCCTGACCAGGGGTGATTTCTCACAGTGCTTTGCCTCTCGACTTCATCTCAGTGTATAGAAGTTCAAAGAAATTACCGAGGGCAGATAGCTTTAATCGTTACGCGAAAAGAGCAAGAGGATATTTGCTTTTTAGCGCGTCCTTCCTAATATACAGATATTTAGTTGTCGGGCAACAGAACTGAGGTATCGAAATAAAGCAGAATTTCACAATGCGCCATAAGATCCATAATATACGAGCGCAACATAGGATCATCTTAAAAACAAACAAACAAACAAACTGACTGCCGGGGCAGCATAGCGAGAATTAGTGAATGCACGTCTCAATAATCGGAATCGAAGATTCATTAAAAAAAAAAAAAAAAGGGGGGGGGGGGTATGTAGGGCCTACTACAGCCAGTATGTTGACTAGATACTACATAAAATATAAGAATATGTCTTCATGTTGGAGGTAATATTACTTAAATATCTTCACCTTTTGTGTATAAAGTAAAATTTGTCCATCTGATGAGAAAATGTGTGAGAAAGAGTCGTACCCATGTATCTTAAAAATATGTTGTTGTTTTTTTTTAAACCAGAATCTAAATTTGAAAATGTGTAATCAACACTCTAACAACCAAATTGAGAAACATGTGTGTGTGTGTGTGTGTAGTGTGTGTGTGTGTGTATGAGGGGGTGTAGAGAGGGGGGGGGGAGAGAAACACACCACAGAATACAGAAGATATAAGCACAATAATGTAGGAGTGTATTTACATAATGACTGTGTTATAATAGCAAAGCAATTCATGCCATTTGTATTTCATACTGCTTAGAGCTTGCTTTCAAAAGGCGATAAATCCATCATTTTCAATGGATTCAGTGCCTTTTGGAAGCAAGATCTTCATTCATATAATAATTATATATATATATATATATATATATATATATATATATATATATATAAACACACGCACGCACACACACACACACACACACATACACATACACATACAGTACATAAATATACGCGTATATAATGTTGAGAATTCACGCATTGGCTCCACGAAGAAATGAAGAAATAAACTGGTAATGCATTTTTGCCAATAAAGAATGAGTTTATTCTACTCATAAGATAATTTGAATAATGAAAGTATGAGTTTCATCGTAAAACGAGCTAACTCCATTCTTGATAAGTTGAGAAATTTGTGATTAAAGCTGCTAAGAAACAAAGAAAATAACAGGATTTTTACTCATAACTTCAAGAATATTTCTTGTCATGTCACAAGCGAGGTATTACTGTATCTGGTAAGAGTTAAGTTTGCTCTATTTGATGATGGACTTACTTTGAAATGTTTAAAAATGACGCTTTTATATTTAGCTCATGCATTTTGCAATAAAACTCTTCATATATCTATACAGATAATCATACAAGTATACACGGCACACATACGTATGTTATACGTATACATTATATATATCTATATACTACAGTATATATATATATATATATATAGAGAGAGAGAGAGAGAGGGGGGGGGACATACTGCCAATAGAGAAAGGGCAACGGAGGGAGAAAGAAATTGAATGAGAATTGAGAAGTGCACGTAAAATAGCCTATTATTGACACTGAACGTATTTCAACAGCGTTATTGAACTTTCAAAAAGGCAAAGTTTACTTTTTGTTATTCCACCCTTTTGTCAAACTTCGTACAAGGTCAAATGCTGAACTGTAGACTGGTATAATGAGCTGTATAGTCACAGTTACTACCTGTCGTTTGACCACCATACGTGGTCTGCATTTCGTCAATTTGCTGGCAAGCAATAAAGTGGTACGTATGATAGTGCCTTGGTCATTTTGATGAGTCTTTGATCTTTCTTGCTGTGTTTCTGTACCAGAACCATCTTATTTTTTTTTTAATCTCTTCTTTTCTTTTCTTTGCTGTGTAGGCAAGACCTAATTTTGTTTGGTAAAATTTCAATTTCCATGAGCAAATACCATGATGCAGCTAAACAACGCATATCCTTGATGTCAATATGAAATATCAATTCTACAAGTTTTATTACACTTTGATTATTTTTCCATTTACACGCTGAAAGACAAGAATTGATTTAAAATTTCCCTATTTTCATTTCATTTTTTTATTGTTGCTGTTATCATTATCGTTTCTATCACAAAAACTATATAATTGTAGTAATTTTCTCTTTATAGCATAATTTGTTATGACAGCAAGGCTATTGATGCTGTTAATAAGGCTTTGCATGAAAAAAAATTAAAAAACTTCTCCTTTCGATATTGCATTATCAAACTTTTTCACATTAAATCAAATCTGTTCGGAGTGTTAATGTTTGCCCCTAACTTTGCTTCATTATGTGAAATTCCTCTATGTTTGCTCAGACCTATATACATCACGTACATTATCAATATGCTGAAGAAAAGAGAAGACCATGACTAGCGTTTCCGTCCCTCCTTTGTTCAAGTTAGTACGTCATCATCTATTATTTTCTTTTCATTTTTTTCCCCTCTGTAATCAAACAATACCGAGCACTCTTGATGTAGAGTAGCCGAAATTCATCATTGCACTTGCCTGGACTCGAACAGACTACACACACTGTAACTGAAAGAGCGATTCAGAACCTTTTCTAACAGGATGGCAGGAACAATGTCGAAGGCGATTGTCGTCCTGCTGGTCGTCGTCCTTTTCGAAAACGCCAAGGCAGACAACACTACACGCACAGTACCTGAGGATGTTCTATCAGGTAGGAATAAAGTTTCAAGCGCTCAGTTTGAAGTAGATGTCCGACGTTCTTTATTTTGTGTATGTTTGTGAATTTGCTGAACCACCTCCAATTTCTGCCATATTGAGTAAGATAATTGTTAAAGATGTGACATAAATGACAAGTGACTTTAATATCTGAATGAACGTTTTGTATCATTTCTTTCTTTTCTCTCAAATTTTGCTTTTCTTACTTGAGTTATTCATTTAAAGAATAATTATAAATGATTAAGTTTCTCCAATTTTTTAAATCAATAAATTATATAGATAAAAATAGTCTGTATCTACTCGTAAAAATGATAAACATAAAGATATTCAGATTCAGAAATGTCGCAAATTTTAAGACACTGTAACGGTAGTGAGAGAAGCACGCAAAAGGCCGGCATGATGTGTCATCGTCTATATAGATGCAAACGTCCCCTGTATTGTCATAATTCGAGCTAGGATTATACGTAAATACATTATCAACTATATTCCCCCGTAACATCTTGAAATGATTTTTTTTATTACTATTATTGTTGAAAATCAAGAAGAAATTGCTGCAGTTTATGATATTAATATTTCCTGTTTGTGTTTGCAACAGAATAAACGAAATTTAAATATGCGTGCAAGCGAATTGGAGTCTCGTGATACCATTACATCATCCCCTATTTATAGCCCCATACCTGTATACAGCTATGCACATTTGGTGATATTATTATCAAAGGTGTTGGGTGGGGTGGGCTGGTCTGGAAAAATACAGAGCTGGTGCGCTAACTTTGACATTCCTTGAGCTTCCTTTTCTGGTTTGTTTGTTTGTTTGTTTGTTTTCTGTTGAGCACATTTTGCTTACTAACTGCAGTAGTAGTACTACGCGAATTATAGATTTCCAGTGGTTGCGTATAGTGTCACCTTATCTGTCTTCGCTGCTAATTTAGTCTCTTTTAAAGCTATTTTGATAAACACATTCTCCTCTCTCTCTCTCTTTCTCTCAATCTCGACACACAAATTTGTATGATATGCACACACACACACATACACACCACCTATCTAAAAAATGTACTCGCGTGCTGTGTCAGAGTGTCAGAACGCATAAATGTATCTTCATGATAGTTTTATGGCTATAGTTATAAACTTTTATCGATGTGTATCATTCTTATATCATGCAATATTATTGCATTCTATTAATCATAGTTCGTGATCATTTTTTTTTTGGTATTTCCGTTGAATGTTAGCTATTCTGTTCTATATTCTATTCTATTCTATTCTATTCTATTCTATTCTATTCTATTCTTTTGTTTTGCATTCTATAGTCCAGTGTATTCTTATACTGGTCTGCAATAGTCTACTTTCCTCTATTCTATTCTATTCTATTCTATTCTATTCTATTCTTCTCATTTCTTTTCTTTTCTTTTTTTTCTGTTCTATTCTTTTCATTCATTTACCTTCTTAATTTATGCTTAATGCTATAATAACACCTATATTGCGATAATAATTCAGTCCTTATTATTCTAACACGTGACTTTGTTCATTCACTATAATTTGTTCTGTTTCTTTCCATTCGTTTGCATATTTCCCCCAAAAAGGTTCAGTTCGCCTTGTCGAATCTAAGAATGACTACGAAGGAATAGTGCAAATTTTCTTGAACTCCACGTGGGGCACGGTGTGCGCAGACTATTTGTGGGACGAGGTTGATGCTTCGGTGGTCTGCCAACAGTTGGGGTACTCAGCTGGCGCCTATCGGGTGGCTCGCTGGTGGGAGTACGACCACCTGGATGAGTTGGGCAGTCCTGTCCACTACTCGCGGGTGCAGTGCTTTGGTTTTGAAACAGAGCTGTCTGAGTGCCGTCATGAAGAGGAGGGGTATGAATGCGAGTGGGAGGGGCCTGCAGCTGTCGAGTGCTATCACGAAGGTATTCTATTTTTCTTTCTCATTGTCGTCCCCCCCCCCCACACACACACACACACTTAAAAAAAAAAAAAAATCTGGGTTCGAAATCATTATCTGAGTACCGGTATTTTTTGAAAGTTTTCAAAGTGTTCTTCTTTAAATAAAAAAAAAATTAAAAAAAGTGTTTTAAAGGTAATTTTTGCATTTCCCAAAATAATTACTTCAGACAATAATTATATATAAAAGCTCTAGCTAAAACAGATCTAAGACTGAATGACATTCTTTGAATGATATTTTAGTAAGATGAAGTTTGAATGTCTATAACTTATGCTAATTGCTATAGCTGACAGCCAAGAAAAGGTTTCTTGTATGTTTGTTCCACCTAAACACGTTACAATGATTATAAAACGTTGGCATATTATACATTTGTTGTGTGTTCTTATTATCATTATTATTATTATTATTATTATTATTATTATTATTATCACAAGACACACTGTTTTTAGCAAACAAAAAAATGACATTCTCAGTGCGATAGATCTATGCCATAATTAATCACTTAACCCGTTCAATATCTGAATTCTAAAATCCCCACAGACTTAATGCACGGGTTACCAAGTTCCCGTATGGAATGGGTTAACAAAAATAACTTGTCAAAAATCCAACGTGATTCAAACATATTAAATTTAGGCATCGGGGCGGCGGTGACAAGAAATTTGTCAGTGACTTACTGTAATTATCTGCAGCATTATTAACAACAGTGTATAGGCCATCATGTAAACCCACTTTCAATACCATGTCACCTCGAGAAATATCAGGAAAGTAAATTAACAAAATCACATGACTATTATGCAATAATGGAAATAAATTAAATCAGAAGGTGTAGGCTCTGTTGAATATCTCGGCCTTTCTCGTTACTTTAATTGCAAAGGATCACTGCGTCTTGTGGGCGGCCAAACGATCTACGAAGGCCGCGTCGAAATCTTGCATGACAACGAGTGGGGCTCGATCTGCTATGACGACGAGTGGCATTACTACGAGATGAGCACGGTCTGCAGGCAGCTCGACTTCGCCGGCGTCAACGCTTCGGAGCCGATCAGCGTGGCGGGACTCGACACTGGGCCCATCCACCTCACCAACGTGGACTGCCCCTGGAGCTACGGGACGGATCTCTCGGAGTGCGAGCACGACGATTGGGGTAGAGGCAACTGCTCGAACCAAGAGATCGTCCGAATCTCCTGCTATCCCTTCTTTGTCAACAAGGGCACAAGCCTATACCTGGCAGCTAACACAGTGTTTGCCATCTTAGCTGCATCTCTTCTTGCACTGGTTTACATGTAGCTTAAAGATGTTATGCTGAGAAGTTAAATGGATGGTACAGTATTAGTGGAGATGAGAATTGGGCTTTTAACTTTTTGTGAGATACCAAGAAAACACATATGATATAGTACAGAGCATACCATTTTAAGAGGAATTCAAACTTTATTTGCTGAAAATCGGGTTTGGAATGACTGAAACATCCAAAAACAAAGTAAAACAAAGCGATCGTAATAAAGTGTGGGTCCCACACTTTATTAGAATCGCTCTTTTTTGGATATCTCAGCCATTTCAAAACCAATTTCCATCAAATAAACGTTGAATTCCTAATAGAATTACATACTCTTTCATATTTCATAAGAGGTTTCTCATTATCTCACCAAAAAATGTTAGAAACCTGAAATTAGGTCTCAACCAAAACTGTACGATCTCTTTCACAGCCAAGGCCAAGACAGTTACAACCATAAGACCAACACAGTTACATCTTTCACGGAAATAGTTCGTCATTTAGGACAAATTCTATGCATCTTTCCATTTAAGATTATTCAAATAATCTAAGCTCTATATCAATACAGTAATGTGTCTCCTCCGATTATTTTCTTCTCGCTGACAAGAACATTAATCTGCATGCTAAATCAGGAGTATCAACTTGTAAAATTTACCCAAATATGATTATTTTATATGATAGCTACAGAAATCGGGGTCAACGTTGTCGGTAAACGGTTCAAATTTGCCAGTATACTTATGTGGAGATAACACCTCTTTTCAATCATTTAAGTTGACCATACAATAGGGCCCATGTTTTATAATATGCATGGCTTGTCGGCATTATACCGTCAATCATTGTACTGTATCAAATTGATCGACATTTTTTTTTCTCATTTGCCAATTCATATCTTACAAAGTAACTTCTACCGCGCAGTTTCAAACTTTGTATTGTAATTCATAATGTTCAGAATTATGAATCATTATTGTGAATAACATATCGGGTTATGATATCCAACAGGTTAATTTTCAAAGAACAATTTTGAGAATCTGTACTATGTAAAGTCTGCATTCTTCTGTATATTTTCCACTAGATTTGAGCGGAGTTTTTTTTTTATTATTAATTGGTAGTGACCGTGTTGAGGAAAAAAAAAACACTGATTGAACATTTTTCTAAAGGGCATGTTGTACATCTGAATGATAGAATAATCAACCATTGTCACTAATGTAGAACCCAGTGGACAGATCTAGTTTTGAATCAGTGAAGTGATTGTCTCACTTGATTTACATTAGAGTGTTTGTGAACAATAATGGCTATCACTCTTCTTCTGAAGCAGTAAAACTTCGCTAACTTTTCATCATACTGTAGTGAAAATAAAACGTTTGTTTGAATTAACTTTCTTCGGTGAAATGAACTTGACATTGCGTGTTTCATTGGTTTAATTCGTGTTTCAATGACTGTTAAGATTTCAATGCATCTCAGTGCACAATATTGATAGAATTGAGTGACATTGATATGTTTGATGATGATGCTTTATAAGTGATAAAACATATCAGTTGCAGACACTTTAATGTTTGTACATGTATTAGCAAGCAACAATGATGGGACGAACGCAGTGTCTTTAATTCCCATGTTGCAGTCAATGGGCATAAATTAGAAACTATACCTCGACGAGAAGGTATGTCCCAAAAATTAACAGTGGGGACCTCCACAATGATAACTATAGTGAATCAATCCAAATACAATATCTAAGGGTACGAAACTACAGCTTATTACTCACGTACAGAAAAAACACAATCCGTTTTGCTTCAGTGGTCGAAGAGAATTCGATGAGGATCTTTGTATAGAGCATGTCAGACCGGTCCTCAATCCCCTCCACGTTCTGTCTATAGATTGTGTTCAGCCTTGTCACACACACACACACACACACACACACACACAAGCATCGAAGTTCTAAACTTGGGAGAAACAGACCTATGTAATTAATGACATTAGGTTTTTCACAACGATCCGCATTTCTGTGTGACCACTGAATAACGAGATTGAATGCGGTGTTCTTCATAATATACACTGTAACTCATTTCTAAAAGGACTGGTAAGATGTTACGTTTCAGACCCTGAAATATAGCGTTCAGACAGTTTAATCACATTTGTTGGGGATGGTTGTAAATATACATGTATAATGTTGTTAAGAAAGACAGTTGGGGAAAACTGTTTAGGTGAATGATTAGTTTTATGTTGGATAGGACCCTATGATGCACATGTATAAGGTCTACTTCCATTTCAATTTTTATCGGTAATTAATGGTGTGCTATATTGATTTCATTATAATGCATGTTTCATTCATTGCCCCTGTTAAATTTTCTTTTCCAAAAATGCAGAATCGATGTTATGCACCAG
This sequence comes from Diadema antillarum, assembly GCF_040938485.1. Lineage (NCBI taxonomy): Eukaryota > Metazoa > Echinodermata > Echinoidea > Diadematoida > Diadematidae > Diadema > Diadema antillarum. The sequence continues at coordinate 69,777 of NW_027272108.1, read as the reverse complement.
AATAGCTTATAAAATGTTTTGCTACGATGTGCAGTTATACCAAATTGTTTGTTGTTTTTTTTTTTTGTCATTGAATGAAGGTAAATAATGGTATTTGGAGAAAAGTGTTTTACAAGGCAGTTCAACGGTGTATAGGGAGAGAGAGAGAGATCAGTATAGAAATGCTATCATGGACTATACCACATAGTCATATGTGTAGGCATCCTATAGCTGGCAAAGAGAACAATTAATATTCGTATTATGGCGCGAAAAAAAAACACTCGCATTTGTCCATTTCAGGAGTGTCGTTGCGTTTTATAAAAGCCCAACGAAAACACGTCGGCGACTCATCAGTGAGGTGTAATGACACAAACTCACATAGGTGACCGTGCACCTCAAAACGAACATAAAGTCGCACACACTGATTTTGCGTGAGGACTGAAAATAAGTGAAGTGAGTCAACCTAGCCGAACTTGACTTTTTCATATTTTCTGAAAGAGCGGGTCTTCTTTTATAAATTATGCTAAAATTTGGTATCATAAAACGGGCAGGAAAGTGTGTTTTTTAGCAGTTTATCTCGAACATTTTTGGTAGAATAGTGTGAATATGTGTGTCTTTAGAATCCCTTTTTCATTTTTGAAAAACCTTGTCCTCATTCTTCACTCTCAACTCTAATAACTTTTGAAAGGATAGCACTACTGCTTTGAAAGTTGGCATTAATTATGAACAGAATGTGTTAATGAGGCATGCTTAATTTCAGTTTAATCTGATAATCCCTTCATTGTTGTTACTCTGGTGGTTTACTTCCTGTTTTTTTTTTTTTTTTTGTCCCATTCATCGCACAGCCAGCACGGTTTGGTAAAGATTAAGCGCTTGAATAGACACTGTACTTCACAGCCTCTTTTCTCAGTTCACACTTTTCCTGAGTTTGTGCTTTCTTTCCAATATTTAGATAGGTTAAGAGAGTCCATTTGATTTGAGTTATACATCATTTTAAAGCTTAAAGTCTGCTCTTTCAGAATATGGTCTTAACTAAAAATTCACGTCTGGCGACTTTTTGTTTGTTTTGAGGTGCAGGGTCACAAGCATATCACACACAAAAAGGCATGCCGTTCCACGCAGACACGCAAACAAAAACACACACACAATACACACACACACACACACACACACACACACACACACACACATCCACACACACAAACACACAAACAAACAAGCAAACACACACACACAATCACACAATTCAAGTTAATGAGAATGGTATGTGAAGTTGGATCGCAACACGAGTTAAACGTCATTTTTTTAACATTTTAGAAAATCCAGTCCATCATCCCTATAATAAAGCAAAGTAAATCCTTTTCAGTGATACTTCAGGAAGTTGATGCAAAGGTCTAACAGGGACTATTCTAAAAGCTTTGATAAAAAAGGATATCCCAAATTTTCTTTTATATTTTTTGGCAGATTTAATCTCAAAATAATAGATTTGATAAAGAATGTTCCGAAATTTCTAAATTAATATATTATTTTTTTTTCATTTTCGAAGAATAATCAATCTCAAAATAAAGTGATACCATAATATATCCATTTGCTTATTTATCAGCGCATAGGGATCTTTGAAGCTAAAAAAAAAAACTTTACCCATTTTTTTAATCTACTATTTTTTCATTATACTTTCATCATTTTTTCCTGTATCAATACACCGTAAACAGTGGAACAACTGTGACGCAGTCAGAGGGTGTCGCTTTGTCTAAAATAGATGTAATGAAAATATTATGCAATTTATGTGCTTGCTGGGAACTCTTGATTAGAGGTAAGTATTAGCAGGGAGGTGCTCACCTCCCTGGTATTAGAGATTCATCGCAATTAGATGGGCTAGCGCCATAAAGTGCCATTTTGGAACCGATTTTTAAAGTGACTCCATTGCAAGTTAGAGTATAGGGCCTATATATTTTTATCAAGAAACTGGAATAAACCCTGACAGTGATCCTCACTTGGAACATAACAAGGAATATTCCTGAAGTTATGATTACATAAATCCTGCATTTTCTTATATTTGTTTTGTTTGTTTGTTTGTTTGTTTGTATGTTTGTTTGGCATATCACAATCAATCGCAAATATCATGCGTAACAAGAATACAGTTCGTTTTGCGCCAAAGCCGCGAATTCATTCACTGACCAATTCCTGAACTCCGAAATTTATAGTTCATGCAGTTCTTATACTTGCTCATGCATACCCAGTCACTATCCTGGGATGATAGCGAATGCAATAACGATATGATACTTTAACGGCCCTACAAGCTGGCAGGAAAATATATTTCTAAAGTCAAGAAGAAAAAATGCACCATACCAAGTATATATTCAGCTTCAACAGTCATGTTTTGTATAATTGTTATTCTTTACTTGAATGTGTACATATGGGAATATTTAATAATTCTATAATTATGTACACATGCAAGTTAAGAATAACAATTATACAAAACATGACTGTTGAAGCTGAATATACATTTATAAGAAGAAGTTCACCTTCATATAGAGTTGTGGATTGAGTGAGTGCAGCAATAATAGTAGGCCTAGAATGCATCAGTGAAAGTTTCCAGGAAAATCGCACAATCCGCCGTCAAAAGTAATGAATATTATTATTGGTCTTTTTCAGCTCAGTTACAGCTGGATGAGAAGATATATACAGCTTGTAACGTCACACGTGTTAACACTCTCGCCGAAATAAGTCAATGACACATCTAAAGAACGATACATTTTTTAAAGAAATATGAAGAAGATTCAATATTTTTCACTTTTCTCCCATAATGGAATAACAATTTATACTTGTCTCTTTCAGAAAGCAGGGGGAATAATATCAATTTCACACGCCTGTGACAAGTCGAGGAAATGTGCACTTTTTGTTTTCAAAAAGTAAAATTTTGTGAAATTTTCTCTAATTTCCTTTTGTCGTTCTATACGCATGGGACATAGTCTTCTCACCCAGCAGGGACTGCGCATGGATGGTTATTTTTAGAAATTCATAACTCAAGAACGAAAATTCCTCAAACTTCGGATTTGTTCTAATAATAATGCTGCATTTTCTCAATCCACACGGGAAAGTGGACTCGTCCTTTAATACATTTAGTACATGAATATAAGAACGACCCAAGTCCAATTTTTGGCCAAATTCAGTTTGACATTGGAAATTGTAGCTTATGCATGGACTCATCTTGTGTATAAATGATAAATCCTATTCACCGCCGGAAGTGCCTGAAATGAATGAGTTAAGGACTTGGGTCATTCTTACATTGATATTATAGCGCCCTCTCTCATCCTTCTCTCATCTCTATATAATAGCAGAATATCATTTATATGATTCAAAGAACGACCCAAGTCCACCACACAAAATGGCCTCTGCACAATTAATGTAAATGTTAATTGTCATAATAATATATGTTCTAATTTTCATATACAATGTTGCCTTCCCATCACAGTTAAATAGAATATTATTGGACAAATAATAAAGAATATGAAGTTTTTTTTTAGTTTACTCGAAATGGTCTTCCATGGACTTGGGTCGTTCTTATATTCAGATACTCATTTATATTGCACAACGGTAACCAATGGGCGTTCTTGATCAACTAAATACAAATTTGACTTTGAAAATAGGAAAAGTAGTAGAATTTACAATATATCTAAGCGTAAATGATCTAGCTATTCAAGTGCAAATCAACCAACAAGGCCCTGAGCACTGTCTGAAATCTTAAAAAATAAAAAATAAACAAAACATAAGTATCAATAGCATGACTCTCACTTGCAGTAAACTTGCATGATAATACTGTGTTGTTGTAAAAGAGAAGAAGACGGAGAGGAAGAAGAAGAAGAAGAAGATTGAGAAGAAGAAGAAGATTTTACAATTTCCATGCGGTAGAATCGAGGTGTTAAATGCAAATCAGGGGATTCAGTAGACGGTAAATGGAAATGAACAGACTCTGTGTAACTGTCGGGTCGCGTGTTTTTTTTAGACGGCACAGATTGGGGAAACTAAAAATCTATCGGGGACCCTATCCCTAAACCTGACCCTAATCCTAATCCTAACCCTAACCATCAAACCCTAACCCTAACCCTAACCCTAACCCTAACCCCAACCCTAACCCTAACCCTAACCCTAACCATAACCAAAAACCCTAACCCAACGTTTTTCCCATAGGTTTAACACGCGCCATGCCCCAATCTGTGCCGTCTTAAAAAAAAACGCTGTCGGGTCCAACACTGATCAAGGACTGCGTTTGCAGTCGGCATAAGAAGAAGAAGAAGAAGAAGAAGAAGAAGAAGAAGAAGAAGAAGAAGAAGAAGAAGAAGAAGGAGAAATAAGAAGAGGAGGAGGAGGAAGAGGAAAGAAATAGAAGAAGAAGAAGAAGAGGAGGAGGAGGAGGGGGAGGAGAAGGAGGATCGAGGAGGAGGCCTGGGTAGACAATTATAAAATTGGAATTTACCTGTGGGGAATACGAGTAATGGTGGTACATGTATACTGTAGAAGACTGTACAATCCCCAATGACGACCGATACTCTTTCTGGAAACGAGGTTGCCACTATACTGATCAACAACACGTCATGCTTGGGACTTTGAACAGAAACGAATGGGGTCAGCAAGCTTTTCTCGCGGAGCGAATGAGCGTGCAACGAACCGTTTGTAAACAAGGAACATTCTACACGTATTGCAGTACAGCTAGCTGTCTACGTAATCAAGTGCATGCGACTTGTGACAACAACTCGTCCGTAAAACAATTTAGAGGTCAAACTTATCCGATCCCGATGGTCCCATGTGACAGATTTACAGTCTAAAGATTAAGATGCAGTTCTAGCGAGTCAGATCTGAACTTTCTTCGCAAAAATGTCGGGAATCTTTGAGCATCGAGAGCTGAATGAGGAGGAAGGAAACACAACTCCAGAGAGTGTGTCTTATGGCTTTGCAGCAGGTAACGGTTTAACATTAGCAGCTGAGCTGACTGAGTAAATTTAGACCAAAATTAGTGAATCGTCTCATGTAATACAGTATCTGGGCCCCATTTCATAAAAAGAAAGACTTCCTCTTGAGACAGCCACCCCAATCATAAGTGCAGATCTATACAATTCTAACACAGGTATGGGGCCCTGGAATAATTGATAACTGGGTACTGATACTTGCGCATTGCGTTGGCTATCAACTGTGTACAATGGAGCTACAGGGTTAACTTTCTGATAAAAGTAAGCTATAGATATCTACATGTAGAGTCTATATAACTAAACTGTATAGAAATCTAGGTATGCTGTATCATCACTGAACTGCCACTGGGGCACTGCACTGCACTGGCACTGCTAGTGCTAACCCGGCCGGGGCACTCCGTATCACACAGTTATACTCTAACGTTACAGTAAAAGGTCTAGTCTACATGGTGTACAGGTGTACTTAGGTTTGTATACTGTGTCTGTCTGTCTGTGGGATCCCGAACGGGCTGGTCGCAGTGTGTGCCACTGCATGCACTTGTAATTTACTAAATTAGTAAAACATTGTAACAAAATAGCTCTAGATGTCGAGTGTACAGTAGATGCTCAAGCCTCAAGACATTGGTAAAATGGTAACAATACGTGTACCCTTGGTACATACGTAATACAGTGTAAATATAATGTTAGTTGCAATCAGTTGCAATGAAAACATCTTGACGGAAGAACTTTATGAATTTGAAAAATCTTGAGTCTGTGCAGGAGTGCCAACATGAAAATTTTGGGGCGAACATCACCATACGTAACACTGGACTGTCATCTGTGTACAAACAATGGTCAGCAAAAAATGTTAATTGAAAATTTGTTGATACTGTATTTTCAACTGAATGGCCTGATGATAGTGTCTAGAAAAGCTGTAATATTATCAGCTCTCATACCTAGAATTGTATTGACTTTATTGTGGTGACCATTGTATACTGTAAAACGAGAAATTTTCACGTGCATTTTAATTTCGCGAATTTCGCGAGCACCAAAATTCGCGAAATTAAAATGCACGCGAAAGTTTTTGTCTACGCTACATGCATTGAACGCCAGTGGCAATTCGCGAAAATTTCATGCCGCGAAAAAGGCTGTCAGCTCCAATTCGCGTAAATTTCATGCCGCGAATATATCATGTTTTACAGTACCTTAACCCATTCCGTGGGAGCAACTGAGTTGTACGGGAATCACCGGGAACCTGGTAGCAGGATGTACATGTAGATATCTGGGTTCGCTGACCCCAGTCATCGCATTCTGGCGCCTGATTTATGTAGAACAAAAGAGTCTGTGAGTCCATCAGTGCACGCTCTACTCATACATCGCACCCGATCCATATTTCTATTGTTCAAGGGCACATGTAGTTGACCGTGGGGAGGGAATGCATGTACCACGTGACTGCTTTCGCACAGGTGGATTGCCAACCTGTCCGTTCTCTGTCAACGGGCAAAAAGAATCTCGTTTGGGAACATTAAAGGTATTAAAATTTTAGAGAATTGCGGAAGGAACGGGTTAAGTGGAGTGACCCCCCCCCAAAAAAAAAAAAAAATGAATAAATAAAAGAATAAAAATAAATAAATAAATAAATAAATGTGTACAGGGCTGAATACCACGGTATGGTGTTATGGCTATACTCTAGTGAATCATACACAATGTGTGACTGTTTAAAAATGTACATGTATCTCTTCCCACAGCCTCAGATTTTGTAGCCAGCTATGGTTGGTACATTCTGTTTGGAGTAATCGGTCTGGTGTACCTCAACAGCTGGCTGGATACCAGGCTGCAAGGATGGAGAAAGCAACGGAAACAGGAGGATGAATACTCAAGATACGGTAAGTCTCACTTTCTGTAAAATTATCTAAAGCAAATGAAAGTAAACCTCTTTCCCAATCTTCCTGGGTTACACAGTCTTCATTTTAGGATGGTGATGGACCTGGAGACCTTTCACACTCAAGCCCCTACAGCTTATTATTTCAAAATGGAAGAGATAGGGGCTGATACAAGAGCCTGAGATGGTGTGGCCATGCATGGGGCAAGGACCTGTGAAAACCACCATTTGGCTACAAAAGACTATACATGCTTTGTCAGTGTGAATCAACACCTTGCGAAATCAAGAGTGAAACAATTCACATACAACTGTACATTGTAATTGCGATCTCACAACTAACCCAAGTGGGTATCACAAACCTAGAACCCAGAAAAAGTTTTTTTAATAAAAGAGAAGGACAAATAAAACATCAAACCTCCTTATGAAGTGGGAAATATGGATGATAATAATGTTAGGAATGATAATGTTGTATTTATGAAATGATTTCTCTCCAGACGCCAACGAAGTGCTGAAGCGGCAGGAGGCTATGGAGAGGGCGAGAGAAAGATTGCAAGCACAGTATGATGCACAGGCTGAAGAGTATGCAAAGAAACAAAAAGAGGTAAAGTTGGTGAAGTAGATTATCACTAAAATACAGCTATAGCGCTATGCCTGTGCAAAGAGGCATGCTCTAGTTTTTGTACGTATGCAATGCTTATACGACGTGTCTACTCAAAACTGATATCTTACATTGATGTAACAAACGAAAAATGATAATAGTAATAAATAAAAAATTAGCAGGCATAAGTAGTAGGCATAATAAAGCCTTGTGTTTTCAGAGATATTTCAGATAATAAATTTTGAAGAAGTGCTCATTTTTAGTGTCATGAGAGAGAGAGAGAGAAAATAAAAGGATGTTTTGTATACTGTAAATCATAGATATTAATTGAATGTATGTACATCAATGAATACCATTTGTCCTTCTACATCTTTATTTCCTTTTTTGCTGGAGTTCTGTAATTTGCCATGAGACTCCAGTGATATTGCTTTTCCTAAAAGGCGAAATTAATCGATAGATAGTACATGTATTTCATCTTTGGTTTAGAAGCCATCATGCTTACTGTTTTGCACATATTATAATTTGTCAAACCTAGTTTTGTCGTATAGTTCTGCCATGACAAAGTACTTTCTGTTGAAATGATGCCGTACAAACATATTTTATTTGCTGTATGGTGAGATATACAATTGATGCAATGTGACATATTCTTCTGGAATCTTTTGACACAGAAAGCTGAGCAGAAATCCAAGGAGGAGATTGAAGACTGGGAGAGGCATCAGAAAGGATTAGGCTACAAGTCCAAGAAAAAAGTTACAGAGGTAACTCAGTTAAAGGGATGGTACAGTATTGGTGGAGATGAGAATTTGGCTTTTAACTTTTTGCGAGATACCAAGAAAATACTTGTGAAATAGTGCAGAGCATGCCATTTTAAGAGGAATTCAAAGTTTATTTGATGAAAATCGGGTTTGGAATGACTGAAACATCCAAAAACAAAGTAAAACAAAGCGATCGTAATAAAATGTGGGTCCCACACTTTATCAGAATCGTTCTGTTTTGGATATCTCAGCCATTTCAAAACCAATTTTCATCAAATAAACGTTGAATTCCTCATGGAATTACATGCTCTTTCATATTTCATAAGAGGTTTCTCATTATCTCACCAAAAAATGTTAGAAACCTGAAATTAGGTCTCAACCAAAACTATACAATCCCTTTAAGGGCACGTAAGGGTGTTTCATAAAGCTGCTCGTAAAGTTACGAACCACTTACGAGTGACTGGTGATCAGTTCTTGTGCTGAATTACGGAAATTCTGATAAGTATAGCACATCAGATCTTTGATCACCAGTCGCTCGTAAGTTGTTCGTAACTTTACAAACAGCTTTATGAAACAGGGCTGCGGTGGTTTAGTAGAATGCATACGCGGGCAGACAGCGCAAATTTCCTACAGACACCTACATGTATGCTATCGACTCCTCTTTCGCACTTACGCTTAGACCCATTTCCAGTCTGGGTGTACGCATCTTTAAACCCGTGTTCCAACCTGTGAATCGATACTTTCTTCAGCCGTTACATTTTCTTTTTTCTTTCTCTTTCTCTCCCCCCCCCCCCTCGTTACAGGTATGATGTCATAACGTACTGTACCAGAGTATGTGTATGGCATTACATCCATGCATATATTTGTTCTATGTCACAATGTGTAGTTTCATATCAAGAGGGTCACCATGTGTATTTGGAGTGTGAATAGTTTATGTATGTTGCATGAAAGAACTTGTTGATTTAAGAAGATACTGGAAACTGTCTTTATTTGTATCAAGCATGTTTGAATTGTAGACAGGTAAAGCACTGTCATTTGAACCCCACAATGACAGGCAATGAGAGAATATTTGTAACATTGATGGATAGCCCATATTGAGCTATAAAGCTGGTCTTCCATGGGATCCAGTTGGATCTGAGGCGGGACAACTTCACCGAGTTAAACACCCAGCTCTTTGCGAGGAATAAATGAAGCGGAATCTTTTAGGTGCATGAGTTGTGACTCTCCATTTTATGTCCTATCCGAGGGACAGAGTGTTTTGCCTCTTGCTAGAGGGAATGGTATGATTACACACAACATTGCTCAGTCCAGACTCGGGTTCGAACCCGGGTCGCTTGGGTCAGAGGCAGACGCGCTGCCGACTGAGCCTACTCACCAATTCATACAATTGTAGTTTCATTTTTGTATATTGTATGACTCTGTACTGTAATGAAAGCATTGATGTTTACACTGTATGCACTATTCACTCTCATTTCTTTGTGACAGGATGAAGGAGCCGCTGCACAGAGAGTGAAACAAGACAAACCCAAAAAGAGGATAAGAGATGGTGAGAAAAGTCATTCTGAATCATCTGCATTACCATTGCAACCAAAACTAGAAAAGCACTCGGAGAGCGCAGACCTCCGCCAAGCAACCCACTTCTGTCCATACAGGCATGCAGAAAATTGCCCAATTTCCCAATATAGAAGCCTTTTGTTTTAGGGACCACTACCAAAATGATCTATTTCTGGTGTCATCATCAACTTTTCCTGCAAGTTCCATCCAAATCTCTTCACAGATTTTTTTTTTTTTTTTTTTTTCACACAGACAAACAGACAAACAATCAAACCAACGTGGGCAAAATCATACATGTAACCTCCTTGGCAGAGGTAATTATGACTCACAATTATCATACCTGCCAAGGCTGTTAGGCCCATTGAGGCAGAAAGTTACTGTCAGGAACATATTGTGTACATGCAGTATTTTCTGAGATGATAGGAATGTCCTGAAAAAGACAACAAATTCTCATCGAAGACTCATGATTTGTAACTTATATGAAAGTTTGTTCTGTTCGTTTACCAGCATTCAAAATGCTTTGGAATTACTGCGTAAGATTGGATATTTGGCCATCTGTTAATATTCCGCGTTGTCTTTATGACTCACAGGAATGAAAAATTTTGATATGAAGTAAACTATTCCTGTTACACAGATCAGCCCTAATATGTTTACACAAGCAACTTGCTCTGAAAGTAATTTTATGATATCTTGAACATTCCTCTTGATAGTGCAGTGTTAGTATAAAAAAAAAAAAAAATCGTCATTTAGCTTGGCAATTCTATTTATACAGTTAATCATCATAGTCCTTCTTTTCATGGCCATTGTGCACCCTGCTAGAGGACTTGGTTAAAACAATTAAAATGACAATGTCTTTCATGTACTTAAGAATTAATGTCAAGTTGTATTCTAGCTTTTAACATTTCACTGTTGCTTAATTGCTTTAGTCATTAGGAACTCCTAATCAATGAAGTCGCGTCTCTGTCGTGGCAATGGCTACGTTCCATAAAATTTGACAGTGCATGACTTTCTGCATGTCTCATAATCACAACAGTTCTCCATCATAATAATAAAAAGCAATGATGTGATGATAATGACAATACAACCGAAAATGCAATGCATATTACTTCAGACTGTATGCCCTGAAGAATAAACGCATGACATTACATGTGAGTTGATAGATTCACAACTTCTCAGCCAAAGCCTTCCCCGAACAGGACAGTTTCAAAGCCTTCTTAACCTGTTGAGGATGAGTCCTGAGTATGCTCGGGCAGGTGTCTATGGGAAATGTATGATGTAGCAAATTTAGTCCGTCCTCAACGGGTTAAGTGCATTACATAATTTATCATATCGTACTTGCTCTCCAATGACGTTATTCCCATTCTCTCTCTCTCTCTCTCTCTCTCTATGTTACACAGATTACAATCCTCTCTGGGGAGGTCAGGGGTCAGGCTTTCGTCCAGCCCGCCGTGGCTTCAGCGGAGGAGGATGAGGTTAAAGGTCGTACACAAGCCGCCAGATCGTCACGTGATGTCCTTATCTCTGTTTCTTGTTTTTGTTATTGTTATTTATTGTAGATCAGTCCTGTGCAATCAGTGCCATTGCTTAACAACACATGGTGCCTGTGATCTAACAAACTCAATTATTCCATTTACTGTCTGCCAGCAAGATTTTAGAAAACTTCCCTTTGGAAAGAATGTTTTATATAAGGTATAATGTTGTTCCCATGCTGATATTCCTTGAATAGGTGTCCCATGCAAACAATCAATCAATCCTCATGGAAATCGTCTCAGTAAATTTGTAAATTTGGCATATTGAAGAAAGAATTTATAAAATGTGATCAACTACTCTATGCGCTAATACTGTTAAAGGGACTGGGGATGAGTGTTCAGTTGTGCAAAACATGCGAAAGAGAAGGTGCTTTGGGTATAAAATGAAAGGTAGATATGTAACTTAACATGTGTGAAAATATCTTGGAAATCGGAATCTTCTCAAATGTTTTTAAAAGCGAAAAACAAAACATACTTTTCTGGAAAAAGACCCTTCGATACGATGGCGATACGTATTTGAATTGCGGAATACTGCTTGTTGACTGCGAACATCAAGCCAACTTACAGCGAAATCAAGCCAACATGCCGAGTGAGCTGCGGAACTACTAGTAGTTATACGTAGAGCAATTGTGGCTAGCTCTACGGCTGGCTGTGCCTATGGGCGCGGCGAGCGCTGGCCGCACTTCACTTGCCATAACTCGCATCATCATACACAGTGTCCAGTGCTAGTGCAGTGCTTCTAAGCTCGAGCTGCGGTACGATCTTGCGTGTTTTCATTTGATGAGAGCGCTAACCTAAAATCAAAGGACTCCTCCTTTTCCGATTCACATGTCCTTCTTCCAAGATATTATGAGAGCTAGTTCTATCGTCGGAAGACTCGGTAGGCTACGTATCCTAAAAGCCATCAAACTCCATTTATTACAAGATTCTTCGTTGAGAAGTATACCGAAAGCGGGATAGGTGAATGCGGTACAGTAATACGTAGCCCGACCAGACGCCGGGCGGGCTATACAGCGACTGGGTTGTGCGTGTACGTACATAGAAACTTTTCCGGGTAAGGACGGACACAGCCGGCCCAGCGCTAGGTCGGTACCATGTACGCAGTAACTGCCGTGCTTCGCACGGCGTCTGGTCGGGCTACGTAGAAAAAAAAAATCAACGAAATCTCAATTTACAATAATTTACAATTTATGCATGTAATTATTACATGAAACACAAACGGGTTGTGTTATTACATGTACCTGCAATTCAATGCAATCTTCATGGCAAACCCATTTTTTTTTTTCTTCAAAGATTTGAAACACAAGTACCGAGTAGGCCAGAGAATTCGAAGTATCCGGTACAATGTTATATCTAAACTTGCATTGGAACTAACCAATAGTTCATTTTTATTACCGGTACAACTTGTCATGTATTCGTAATTTCATGTGACTTTAATAGTTGTAACATTTATTGTGGATGATTTTCTTCACAATTGACACATGCACATACTAGGTTAGAAAGTTGGTCATTGGTATGGCTTAGGCCTACCTATTTTCTGTATAAATAGGGTTAATTGGAATTATTTCACAGATACACACAAAAATGTTGGGAATCAGATCATTTTCAGTCTTCTAGACTGAATAATGTGATACCTGTAATAGTCTAATAACCAATCCAACAATTTCTGAGGCTATCTTATACATTTTCTTATTTATCATACACATTGTACAATGCAACCATGCATGATGCAATGTCTTGTTCACCTATACAAGGAGAAAATCAAGACACAAGGAATAATCTGTTCAAGTCAATTATTTCCACATAGGTCAACAACATTCACTCAGTTTTTATCTAGAACCCTGATTAGGTTTCTATCATCCAAACACATTTTTTTCTCATTGGTAAATTGATGCTTAACAATTAGGCCTGTATACACAGGTAATATCTTGTGATATTTCAGTGAATTTAAATCTAACACATTACTTATGTAGGGCTAGGGTTCACTTAGCTCTCTAGCACTCATCACACTAAAAGCAAACTAGGGCAGCACACATGTGTTACTTGGAAGGAGTCCCCTGGCTAACTAACTTGTAGCCAGTTTATTCTTCACATAATTTGGCATGGGTTTACATGTAAATGTGGGTTGTTACATAAATATTCATGCATACACAAAATCAACATAACAGAACATGCAAATAAAGAAACAAAGGTTAAAACTAAATATTCATAATAATATGTAAATGATGTGCAGGCTTGGGTGATTTAGGCATGATTTCAGCATTACAGGGAACAATGGGTGAGAAGTGAAAGAGTGGAAAATGTCATGTGATATGTGGTGTGTCTGTGATACGATTGTAGGTGGGGTGTGTGGATGCCTGTGGATGTGAATACCGGTACTACCCGGTACTGTATGTGTGGGTTGACGTATTTATGTGTAGAGGGGTGGTACCTGTAATAACAGAAGGGGGGATACACTTATAATAAAAGGTTCAAAATAAATCCCTACACTTACGTTAACTACCATGCATAAATACAAATTTCATGTGCACATATAAATTGCATGTGTACATGGGACCTACATTAGAAGTTGTGTGTACCAGGGTACACTGACCTTACATTTTCTTTTATCTTTGCATGTATATTTGCATTTGGTGTTGCATCATGAGCACAGGTTCTAATTGCAAATGTGCTACATGTATTTAGAAACTGCTCTCACAGTAATGTGATGTGATATACAATGTAGAGATAACAAATCTGTGCTGGCTACTTGCATGTAGGCCTATATCTTTTAAATATAAAATGTCATAATAGAAATAGTTGTAAAGCAAAGATTGCCAATTGACACAGGTAAGGTAATCATTTGCAGAAAAAAAAAAGAAAAAAGAAACTGCTCAGCATTCTGTCAGTAGTCAATTTGGGCATCTACACATTATACTCCTATCATATTGAACAATTATGATAATAATACTATAACATGTAAATTAAAGAACCTTACAAATGCAACCACTTTCAAATAACTTGCACATTTGCAGGGAAAAAATATTGAAGTGAAAGTCCAAGAATCAATGTCACAGGGTTAATGACTTCAAGTACAAAGAACACTATACTTTTCAGTGTGGAGACCTTCTACATATTGCATTGTCAAAACACAATTGGTTTAGGGTTTGAGCATATACAATTATATCAGTAGAACATCATGTAGGGACCTACCAAAATGTATATTACAATGTATTTTTATATCTATGTGAATGAAAACTGAACATCTTGTTTGACGCACTTCCAACACATTTGTTTATCAAAATTCATACTTTTTTTTTTTGGCCACAAAATATACAGTGTAGATGCAATGAATATTACAAGGGCACAAACTCCATTTACCACAAAAATATTGTCCTCATAATAATGTGATTTGATAGAGTTATCACAAAATTTTGTGCTGAAAAAGTGTCTTCCAAAATGCTGATGGACAATGCTACTGTGTAGGACCTGCTGTGCCACTTGAATGTAACACATGGCATGATATCAGTGATCACATATTAAAAATGATGAGGATAATAATCATTATGAAGATGATGATAGTAATAAAAAATTAGCAACAACAACAATAGTAGTAGTAGTAATAATAATAATAATTAGAGCAATAATGAAATGTGTGAAAGGCCCTTCAGTGATGTACACTGTTGTGCATGACAGCCCTGCTTAAGTTCACTTTAAAACACTGATGCAATATTTTATCGTAACGGAGTAATTGTAGTTTTTCACCTCTGAAACACCTGGGAAACACAGGGGGAAAAAAGACCAAATGAAAAAAAAAAGGACAAAACACTTTGTGCCTGGATATTGCAGCCCTTTCAGTTTCCAGTAACAGTTTAACGCACATGCAGTTTAGGAGTTTACAGGATTTATTTTCCCTACTTGCTACATGGGGCAAGAACAAATTTTCCAGGCAATCAATTCACTGTTTCATTCTGATTCACACATTTGAGTACTAACATGTTTGTTGTTACCTCACAGGAAAGACAGAAATAGAGAGTTCAGAGATATAAATGTAGTGTCATATCAGTTATCACTGCCATCACATGAATGTGGTCTATGATTGGAATTGATGTTATTCATGTTCAATGTGCATTTATCAGAATCCCCAACAATCCTGGTACAAAGGTGCAGCTTTTTCATTACTAACATGTCTTTTGCTATAATACACAGTGAAGGCATAAATTGACAGTAGGCCTACAGGAAGAACTGGTGTCAGAGCTATTATCATTGCCATCACTTGAATGCACTCAACATAATTATGATATTGAAGTCATCCAAGTTCAGTTTTCAAACATTTGCCAGCCACAAAGAAGAACATGAGAGGGGATGTCACTGGCTTCATGGAGCTAAGTAGTTGGGAGGGCTGGTTCTGATTGATGAGAGGGGATGTCACTGGATTCACTGAGCTTGGTGGCAGAGAGGGCTGGTTTCCACTGGCGAGATGGACGTCACAGGTCTCACCGAGCTGCGTAGCCTAGAAGAGGCAGTCTTATTTGGCGAGAGGGGTGTCACTGGCTTCAACAACCTGGATATCTGTGATGGCACTTGGATGTGATGCTAGCTGTTCCACTGCAATAGAGGCCAACAAGCACATTCTATTGATCTCTCATCTAATGACTGAATGTTGGTAATAAAGTAACTACTACACATTTACAATGAAAAATTATTTTACTACTCATATAGACTCAATTAACTATTCAGTAATACACATAGTAAATATTCTCTTTAAAGACTATCATTCAAGCAATGACAAGTTTAGTACTGATGAAAGCAATTATGTTATATGCTGAAAGTCCAATGAAAATAGCTCATTTTATTTATGATATTTACATAAAAATTCCCTAATATGCATGCCAAAGGGACGTCTTCATCATCTACTGTAAAAGTGGAAATTTCTTGCGGTGTTGGTTGAAATTTTCACGCATTTCGCGTAAGCCGAAACTAGCGCGAAAATAAAAGTATGCGAATATTTTTGCTCGCCATTTGTTCAAGTAGTTGATGTCTTGATTCCGCGGAACTATAAACATGCGAAACTCTTCTTACCCCGCCGACCGCAAAAAATTAGTTGCGCTATTAAAAATATCCACTTTTACAGTAACCTGTTATCTCCTTACATTTGCCCAGGCTCTGATAAAATCAATATCTGTCAGCACTCTCACCAGGTTTTGATCCACTTCAATTTGACCCAAGTCCTTTCCTCAGAGTAGCATTTTCCTCCACAACTAATTGGAGAAGGCAACAGCATTCATGAACTTGTCCTTTTTCCATTTCACAGGGGCATCTGGACTGGAGTTCATCTGTATATCAGACACAATGAAAGGCATTAACACTGACTTACAATTAGGATAGTC
This sequence comes from Diadema antillarum, assembly GCF_040938485.1. Lineage (NCBI taxonomy): Eukaryota > Metazoa > Echinodermata > Echinoidea > Diadematoida > Diadematidae > Diadema > Diadema antillarum. The sequence continues at coordinate 53,165 of NW_027272108.1, read as the reverse complement.
CCGTTAGTTCTTCACCAATCTGTAAATTTAGTCACAGAACTTGCTATCCCATGTATTTCAGTGTAGAGTCTACCAGGTAGCTTTATCTTGTAGTGCTCACATACATGCAACAGAGAAAACTCCATGAAATATGTTAGAAATAGACTGTCTACTGTAGAACTTAAATAGCAAAAAGGAAAATAAGACCTACAGAGACCCTAGCCAAATTTTTGATGAGTTGACACTGCACATGACGTCGGGATGACCTCAGCCTCTCATTGTGCATCTGGGTAATTCTGTGAAGTTGGGGCACGAAGTGTGACATTTTAGCATAACTCAATACTAATTATGCTATACATGTATTGTTTATAGGCTTTGCAGTTGTATTGAGACCATACATTTTCCTGGAAATTTTGTGCCATTCCGACTCAATTTTGATGAAATTATTAAAACGATATGTAATGGTGTCCTGTAGCATCGTGACGTGTCCATGTAGCATCGTGATAGTAAACATTTGGTCCTAAAAGACAAATTAAGACAATTAGCTTGACCAAAATTTGATATAATATGCATAATTACTAGATTAGTCAGATAGCTAAATATCTTAATTCTCCTTTCCACAGTTTTACACAAAAAAGGACATCGCATAGCATCGTGATACATTTTGTAATTTTCTTTTAAAATTGAAACTGTGTACAGGAAATTTGAGATATTTAGCTATCTTATTCATACCTTGTAAATATGCATATTGCATCAAATTTTGGTCAAGCTCATTGCCATAATTTGTCTCTTTGGACCAAATTTTAAAATATCACGATGCTACGTGGACACGTCACGATGCTCCAGGACACAGTGTTACATATTGTTTAATAACTTCATTAAAATTGAGTCTGAATGGCACAAAATTTCCAGGAAAATGTGTGGCCTCAATGCAAATGTAAAGCCTACAAACAATAAATGTAAAGCATAATTGATATTGAGTTATGCTGACATGTATTTTGTCAATATCACGATGCTACATACATGGACACTGCCCCAACTTCATGGAATTACCCATCTACAAAGTAGGCCCTATTTATTTATATGTTGTGTATACAACCTCACATCGGGCCTATGATGTCTTTCAATCCAGCCACATGCAAGGGATTTGGGGGTCTGTATAATTCCACATACAATCATATAGTAGGCCTATATGTGGCTGCAATGTACAAACTATGTAACTTGTAACCCTAAAAGTAATGATCAAGACAACCATAATCTTATTAACCACTACCACAGCTTTGGGTTTAAAAAAAAAAAAATGTTATAAGTTAAATTACAGCAATAATAAGAACAGCATCGTTTGAGAACACAGAGTTATCTAACAATTTATTGATGTTTTGTGTACTAAATATCAACATTAACTTTCATTTGCAGGTTCAAAACAGTTGTTGGATCTAGGTGTATTAAAATAGTACCAGGTAATTAAAGTTAGTTTGTACAAACCTTTTGTACCGACGGAAGGGCTGGTCTCAATGGGCAAGAGGGGATGTCACTGGCTTCATCAAGCTGGGAGGGCTGGTCTCGACTGATGAGAGGGGACATCACTGGCTTCACCAAGCCGGGTATAGACTACATTGTAGCTGGTCGAAACTGACGAGAGGGAATGTCACTGGCTTCATCAAGCTGGTTAGCTAGGAGGGCTGGTCTCAATTGATGAGAGGGGATGTCACTGGCTTCACCGAGCTGGGTAGCTGGTCAAAACTGACGAGAGGGAATTTCACTGGCTTCATCAAGCTGGGTAGCTGGGAGGGCTGGTCTCAACTGACCAGAGGGGCTGTCACTGGCTTCACTGAGCTGCCTAGTCAGGATGGTCCTTGAATGCGATGCTGGCTGTTGCCCTACAAAAGATACCCACAATAATATCTGACAGACCTTTCTCAACAATTAGCACCTACTGTGCTACAAGGCATACACCATTAACCACTACACTATAGAGACTGAGTGAACTGCGCTACAATGCATATACGCCATTAGCCACTTATGTATGTACGCACAGTAGATACACTTCAATCAACATTTTTGCAATGCCATGTGTACCGGAGACAATAACAAGGTACCTTACCAAACATGTGAATTCACGTTTTTGGTCTGATCATAGCTGTGATGACAACATATACACAGTTGAGTCTCCACAAAGTATTTTGTAAAAACCGAGTTACCAGATTCGCTGACACTTTCATTCATTCAGTGTCGTTTCGTAAAATTGGATTTCTCGCCTATCGCCAATTTGTAACAAACGTCAGCTCTGATGAGTGTCGTAACTTTCTTATTTCGACATTTTGAGACCCATAATTTGACATGAAAGTAGAATAGGGCAACATAATCCAGAATACGGTAAAATAGGAATTCGCATATTTTCATGCAAAACACAAATAGCATGCCATTTCTTACTGTGAACAGCGATTTATGTGTAATAGAGAAGCACATTTCAAAAAGGAGAAATGTTGAGCCAAATTTGGGATGTCATTCATAGGCAAAAAAATTTCCAGTTATGGTAACTATACACAGCCCAGTTGCTGTACGTAGGTACATAGCGACAGGATTCGCACAGCGTACTTACAGCGTCTAACTACCACTCCTAGTCCGAGGCCCTTTTTCTCTGCCATTTTATAGCTGTAGCCCGACCACACGCTGTAAGTACACTGCGAATCCTGTCGCTACGTACGTACAGCGACTGGGCTGTGTATAGTTACCATAACTGGAAATTTTTTTGCCTATGAATGACATCCCAAATTTGGCTCAAAATTTCTCCTTTTTGAAATGTGCTTCTCTATTAATTACACATAAATCGCTGTTCACATGAAGAAATGGCACGCTAATAAAGTGTTTTGCATGTAGATACGCGAATTCCTATTTTACCGTATTCTGGATTACGTTGCCCTATTCTACTTTCATGTCATTAAATTATGGGTCTCAAAATACATAGGTCTAGGATACCTACCATACCTCAATCGCATTCTGAATACACCTTTTTGTGAATCTGCATGTAGCCTTTCTCCACATATGTGAGTAAAATCTCAGGCAAACTCTGATAGGCCTATAAGTATATCTTTTAGTTTAATAGAAAAATGTTAGGGTGTGGCATAGGGGATAGGACACCTAACAAAATTACTAATCTAGGCCTACTATAGTATCAGTATTACTAAATAGTAGGCCAATAGTGTGTGTAGATCCTCTAAGTGGCATCTCTATCAATTAATGTTACACTAACAACACTAACAGTAACACTGTAACAGTTGTTATAGGTCCTACTCACTGAACTCTATGAGGTCTTCCGAGTTTCACAAATTTATTACCGATCCAGCCGAAGTGAAATGACATCTCTGTCGTTCAGCCCCTTATCTTCTAGTGTCTTGAGGGGAATTGGGACTCTACATTTTATTTTTCTGTCACCATCTCCATACTCTGTCACTGGTTTTCATGGTCTTCCTCTTCTTGGAGACAGATCTCTCGCTCTCCTCCTGCGGCTCCATTGTTAGTGTGGATGGTATTTATACGCAGCCAGCAGATCAGAGTTCAAGCGGACCCGTGCTAGCTAGCTGCCGGGCGGATCCCGGGAAATGCACCGATAACGCTCGCTAGCCAGTGAACAGGCACCCGGGTTTCGCCTCGCAATCGCGGCGATATCTTGGGCTTGCTTTTCGCCGAGGAGAAGGCAATACATTAACGCTGTGCCAAAATCGGACAAAAGAGGGAGGCAAAAACAACACTTGAACGGAGAGCCTCTAAGCCGACCCCCCGTGATTTTGACAAGCGTTACATGTAACGCTCTTCAAAAAATCATAGATATCTTCATAATGCCGTATTTTTCATCGATTCTTTTTCATTGCTTAGTCCTTTCATAGGCATTGGTCCTTGTTTTTGCCTGTTTCACTTCATGAAATAGCACTTTTGCATTTTGGGTTCCAACACTCCTCCCCAGTCCCTTTAAGCCAGAAACATTCACAGCATTAAGCTTTTACAAATTCAAAAGGACGGTCTTTTTGGTGGTATACAAGTTTCGTTAACTGGTGACTGGCATTCAGTGCATTGTGAAGACAAAAACTTTTGTGTGCATTTAACTTTCGCAAAACTTGGCCCCTTGAGAAATTTGCAAAAGTTTCATGCACACAAAAACTTCTGGTTTGAAATATTACTACAGTAATTGGTAGTTTGTTTCCCTGGCAGGTAGCTCATTGATTATGGGTAACATCGCAAAAATGTGGCACAATGGACTGATCACCTGAGCTGAGGAAACTGATCCTTACGACACACACAGTGGAGTTACACCGTGTAGTTGGAATGGACATCTCGTGACATCTTGCTTGTGTACGTATCTTTTTATGTGTTCTATTTTTGCAGTGGGTGTCTACATACATTGTTTAGCAGGCATGATCATTGAACGCTTTTTAACTGAACTTTTCACCTTTCATTGACCTCAAAAGGAGTATTTTGTGCACATGCTGATGCTTTTAAAAAGTTAGTAAAAGCAAGAACAGCATAATTATGATTATTTGTATGCATATAAGTATTTACATTACAAAATTGTATGCAGCACCCGTAATTAAGCACTAGTAATTAAGGGTCTGTCGCAAGTAGAAAATCTCATTTTGGATAAGTGATTTAGAGAGAAAAAAAAAATAGAATTAATAAATCCTGACATACTGCCCTGAAATAATATATTTTCATTCTAAGACTGAAAATTGTATTGTACCATACGTTTACAAGTTTGGAAAAGTCTCTGTGCATCTCAGTTTATATGATATTAGATGCATGTTTTCCCAGCACAGCTTGGGTGAAGATGGACAACAATATTTCACATGTGGGCAATGTGTGTGCTCTGGTACAGTACATTATGAAAGTTGTCATATGAAGTCTTCTTGTGTAATCAGGACCCCAACCATGCTCACGCAGTACCAGTAAGGTTGTCTTTTTGAGAGGTGATAGTGCACACTGCAAAACATTGTTTCGACTCTTCACAGTACAACATTATTGGTAGAGTCTGATTTATTGATAGAGGATGCATCAATGACATCCAAGGAAATTAATGTATGAGGATGACCTGTGAAACACCCACTGCAAATATAGACAGCTGCTCATGTCAGTTGGTGGTAGGATTACAAAGGAGAGATTTGGGCTTTGATGAGACTTTTTCAAGTGATATCTGAAATCAACAATCTACAATAAATTATCTTTGTGTAAATTGCCAATTTTTATCTTGACTGCAAATAAGCTAGTCATAAAATAAAGGTAGTGTGTATGTGTGCATGATGTAATTCTGAAGTTTGGAATCCCCATGATCCTCTCCGATGCATTTTATCACCCTGCTGTACTCAAATAGTGCATGCATTATTTGTATGACAGGCAGGGGTGTACACATTCCGCAGCCTCTTCCATCCTACTGTACAAGTGCATAGTTTTCACATTCCTTGATTTTAGGCCCAAATCTCTTCTTTCACCCTACCCTAATGACGATCCTGGCTCAAATGAGTCTTGTGACGTCACAGCCAGGATCTGACACTAGCCTCCAGACATGAGCAGGAATTTTATAGTTACGATGTACATTTCATGTGATCCACTTTTACATTGATATTTCATGCCTTGATTGTAACTTTACAACTTTCTTCAGAATTCGGTACCTGTCTATGGAATTTCTGTTTGATTGTACATGTATTGTAGAGTTCATTTTTGTTTAAATCAAATACATGTGTACAAAAAAAAAAAATGACAGGAAATATGCCTTATGATTTTTTTGTTCTGTTTTATTTTCCCTTTGGTCTTTTGTGCTATACAGTATATGATTGTAAGATAATTGCCCGTGTCATGTTAAATACATTGAAATGAATTGTATGTACACCGTTGTATGTTATTTCTGCTTTTTTATATAATTATTATACACTGTGTTTGTTGTTTTCCTGCAGAAATATTAGTCCTTTTTAAGGCATTGTGTTTAGATGATATAGGGCGTATATGAAATATTAACTGAGCTAATCTTTGAAGGAAAGATAGAATACTAAAGTGTGTTTGTGTGTGTGTGTGTGTGTGTGTGTGTGTGTGTGTGTGTGTGTTGTAGGGGGTATAGTATTGTCACTGTAAGAGGAGAAGAAGTGGGTATCATAATAGTTCTCCCCTGCTCAGATTTCACTCAATCTTGAATGCTTAAAATACATGTTACACTACATGTACATTGTAGTATGTTTCGATGACATTTAAATGAGAAAATCCACCTGTTCATTCTCAACATTGTGGTACATTTTAGTCTCTATGTTTTGTAATAGTGGAATCTCTTAGCCTCAGCTGTGATTCCTGCAGATTTGTAGGAAGACAGAATATATTAAATGTCTATGCCAGAAGCCTCTGCATGAACAGAAATTGAGTTGATTTGATTTGACAGAGATACAAGAGATAGGGTTTAAAGATTGAGATACGACTCGGTGTTCAAACTGTACCTGTAATTCCTAGAGCAGAATAGCAGAGGTCTCATAAATATTGGATTTAGCGTAGGAAACTTACATGTCCATGTACGTTAGTTTAGTGCTCCATGTGTTTTCCCAGACAATGACACCTATGAACATAAAATTTAATTTGATCTATCAAAGTGAACTTGAGGCTAGAATGGCATTTTGCTTGTCACCGTTGAATTTGTCATTTGAGAGCTGCAGTCAAGTTCTACTCCTGCCAACAGTGCTCCATATGCCGTCTGCTAATAATGTGACTGGGTTTGGTTTGGTATTAGCTCCAGTCATCAATATCTCTCCACCTGCAGCAGATGGACTAAAGTAGGAGTACATGTGTATATAGGAGTCTATTTACCACACGGTGTGCTAACTCAATCACAGATATATGGTGTTGTATGCTGGTACCGTACCTTGAGATGGCAGTATGCGTACATACAGTATCGTACGTGTACTGCGAATGACTTTCTGATTATCTTTATACCACACATTCAACCGAGCCAGTAAGAACCAACTTCACTTACAATTAAATTCATACATCATTTGGTACATGTAGGATACTAATGTTGCCGTGAATACTGTAATGCGCCTTGAGTTGGGTGTCTTAATGATATATCTCACTACAGCTGTATCAGGACAAACTTATTTGTTCAGATTAACGTGTCCCATCACACCTAGGCAAAACACCCACAAAGTGAAAGCTGTGGTTGAGGTGAGAATTTAGCCTTTAACATTTTGCAAGATACTTTGATAATAAGTCTACAATTCTAAGCAGAATTCAAAGTTTATTCGATGGAAATCGGTTTTGAAATGGTTGCGATATCCAAAAACAAAGCGATCCTTGTATTAAGGTGGGTCCCACCTTCTATTAGGGTTGCTTTGTGTTGGATATCTCAATCATTTCAAACCCAATTTTCATGAACTTTGAATTTCTCTTTGAATTAATGTGGTATGCTCTTTCATATTTCATAAGAGGTTACTCCTTAATATCTCAAAAAATAATCATGAAAAAACATTGAAAACATCAAACCCTATCTCAACCGAAACTGTAACATTCCACACTACTAGTATTCAGTTCTTGGATATGAGCGGAAGGTTGAGCAGACTTTCTACACTGTTTATCTTGTATGACCCAGAAATTTAAAGAATCGTTTAATTTATCTGTAGGGGTGATTTAGGTTCAGTCGAAGAAAAGAAGAAGAAGAAGAAGAAGAAGGAGAAATGTCACATCCATGTGTATGACTACACGTCCTTGTTATATTCAACATAAAAACTTCTAGGAAGTGTCTTTGCCTTGAAATATGAAATAAAGTGATATCTTTACCATGACTATGCCTGAAGTGTACGCCGTAATGGTTAATACATGTACACGTAGTTTAGCTGATGCTCCCACACTGTATACTATAGTCTATGGCTTGTGGGAATCATCAAAAAGACTCCTGCGTGTGCACGAATACATAAGTCGCAGCCTCGCTCTCTTTCTCTGTACACGGTAATTTACTAAGTACGTGAAGTGAACAGAGAGGGGTGGGGGGGGGGGGGGGGATAGAGAAAGGAGAAAGCTAAGGATTATACAGTAACAATTATACCTGCAGAAGGATAGAGAGATAACACATACAAATTATGTGGCTTATATACCATCGCCACCGCGATGATGCTTGTACATATTGCATCATCACTTCTGCGTTGGCGTGGGTTGGTTTTGATTTAATTCTATTTATTACATTGCCACCAATGAAACACTTAAGACCAGGAGCGGATCCAGGAATTCTGTAAAGGGGGAGGGGGGGGGGGGGGGCGTAACTATTATTTTGGTGCCACTTCCAGGTTTCATTTCATTTTTTTTCTTTTTATTTCTTTTGTTGTTAATGATAAATAAAGGGGGGCGTGCGCCTCTTGCGCCCCCTCTGGATCCGCCACTGAAGACGTAGTAAACTCCCATCAGTAAAGGGCTGGGCGAACACGCTGCTGTTACTCCAACTTCAAGTGCACATGCATACGATTGGTACTCACTTTATTAGTAGTAGCCTATATGTCCATGGACATGTGTTACTCGTATTCCGCCGAAATGCTCACAGTGTTATATAAAGGTACAAAATTAAATCAATTCATCTGGACTTACTGTTTTAATTCCGAGAACGGCTTCACGTCCGATAACACAGAGCTGATGAAGCGTCCAGGATCGGACGTGAAACCGTTCTCGGAATTAAAACAGTAAGTCCAGATAAATTGATTTAATTTTGTACCTTTATTGAACGTTACCTGGATGAATCAAAACTTACACCATTTCACAGTGTTACGTTTAACTCCCCCACGTCTTTATTATGATATCGTAGCTATACTACAAATATTGTATTACCTTTCTTTTGTTAGTTTGTTTTCCTCTCATCGCTCTCATTCTGGGCCACGTCCATCAATCTCCCTCTCTGTAACTACCGACAGGTGGGAGAATCTATACATTGAATAATACACGTTTCAACAACGCAATAAATTGACACACACACACACACACACACACACATCAGTGGCTACGAGACTAAACAATATGCAACACAAATGTCAAATACATGTGTCCGTTTAACCTTTAAATTTATTTGCGAATCAAAATTCCATATGTACAGTGTACACTGATTTTTTCTTACAATTCGAGGTCCTTATAAAGGAAGAATGTGTAAGTTATCAACGCGTCTTCCGACTGTAGTACTACGTGCGATAACTTTAAAACATTTCATAACATTCTGAAGTTCATGTAATTATTGTGCAATTTACACCAAGACATCGTGCTTAGAGCAAAAAGCTGCCGACTCTCGGCTTTTACATTTTCTACTTTTTTAATACATGTATACAAAAGTAATGCCCTTTTTCTTTCGTTCTTTTTCTTTTTTGGTATGCAATGAATACCAAGAACAATATTTCAATGTATATACAACTGTTCTGATTTTGCTCTACGCTAATAAGACACGCGAAAAGAAAAGAAAAAGTATAAACATAGCAACATACACACTAATTGTACCACAAAAAAAAGGCAACAAAACTCGACGCTTCGAATGCCCATCGTTTAGATCAAACAGACTACTATAAGGACTAGTGTACTGTGTAATCCTACCAACAACAACGACAACTCTGTCACGTAGTTGCTCAAACGAAATGACTGACTGTACAAAACTATATAGGCCGGATTAGTTGCGCAACGTGCAAATGGGTTTGGCAATGTGTTGCAAAATACAATACCCTTGCGAAACATATGTTGAAATGACATACATGTCTTAATGACTGCCAACGCGAAGGATAAGGCTTGGGTAGGCGTGGTTGAACGGGCCTCATTATCATTAAAGCCGTTCAGTTTCCACAGCCAAATCAAGAATTGGCTAGCTACACACAGTCTGACATATTACTAACTTATTTATCATTAATCTCATTGCCAAGTGCAAATCAACTGCCGAAACTACGATGTTTTGGTTTATCTGTGCATTAATTGTTTTTGTCTACTGCAGTATTTCATCGTTAGCAATTGCCGACTTCTGTTTCACCGCCCTACATTCACTGTTTTGATGTACTCCTAGAATGGAACAGCAGGCGTTGCTATCTAAAGGCAGTGTTTTTTTTACGTGTTACCAGCAACAACTGTAACACCAAAATACCCTAAACCTACATACATTTGGCTTGCGATATTATTTCGATCAGGCTTCCTGTTTTTGCGTGTTAAAAAAAAAAAAAAAAAAAAAAAAAAAAAATCGTTCAGAAATTCTTTGGAATACACGCTGCTCCCAAGACTATAGACTAAAACACGCATCAACGCAAAATTATTATTTCGATCAGGCTTCCTGTTTTTGCGTGTTAAAAAAAAAAAAAAAAAATCGTTCAGAAATTCTTTGGAATACACGCTGCTCCCAAGACTATAGACTAAAACACGCATCAACGCAATGTATCGCTTTAATAATGTGAATGTACGTTCTTATGTGAAGGCGATAGGACGTATGTGTATTGCCATTCATGAGCTTACAAAAAGTTAAGGAGATTTTACCCCAATTTGGAGATTGCGAAACGCCACTTAAGTCAAAAGTTCAATGCGATTTGGAAAAAAAAAATAAACAGAAATCCAATCAAAACACACCTGTTTTGCATAGTCTAATACGCCGGATTAGAAAAAAAAAATCACAGCAAAATACAGTACAAACAACAATAACAACGAGTTAATAATAATGCAATCCTAATTAACACAACGGTAATATTTACCTAAATCAGTTTGAGATCTTTTGTCAGGCAGCGACGTCTTTACATAGACACCTGCCCGTCAAGATCCGTATTTGAATCATGTGAATATGTTGCAATGTCCTTTGGCATAATAACTATGTCTTGCGAAGACTAAACATCGTTTCTGATAGTGATAATCAAATCTCGCGATGTTTGAATACCAGGTGAAGACGGAGGAACAGCAGATAAAGAAGAAAAAAGACCTTGAAGAAGGAGGAGGAGAAGGAGAAGAAACTAGAAATGTCGCTATGGCGACTGGTATGCCTCCGCCATAATGCATGATTCTCCTAATAGGACTATAGTACATGTGGACAATGTGTGATTTCATTTTCACAAAATTGGCAAAATATTAAAATGACATGTTTGTCACAAATGTATTGAATGTTTACTTTCCTTGACCTATGTTTAATTGGATGAATAGGAGAGCATGTATTTGGGGATTTAAGAACTTTAACTTGACTTTGACCCTTTCATAAGTTTATGCACTGAGTAATTTTCAAGGTATGGAGAAAAAGTGCAATTTCTGTATTGAACAGTAAATTGTTATCATTTTCATCTGGTCTTTGATTTATAAGAGAATCACTGTCAGGCAGAATATACATAAATGTGTACTAAGTTTCAAGATAACTTGAGCCACTTCTGAGATATGGAGAAAGAAGTAAGTTCAGCACTTTCACTTGATCTTTGACCTTTTGACCTTTAACCTTCTTGGCAAAAAAAAAAAAAAAATCCCAGAGAATCTCTATTGGGTTATACATGCAAACATCAACTTAAAAAAAAATAATCCTGCTGGCATTGCATAAATATAAGGAAAATAGTAAAATTTTGAAGTATTTCCCTTGACCTTTGACCCCTGACCTTTGACCCCATGAACCCTAAATTCCCTAGATAACCACTGCCAGTCAGTACATGCATATATACTATGTTCCATGAAGATACCTTGAACAATTTCCAAGATACAGATAAAAAAGTGAAATTTTAACAGTTTACTTGACCTTTTGACCTTTGACCTTTTGACCTCATGACCCCAAACTTTCACCAGAGAATCTTGATTGGGTAATACATGTTTACACTAAGTTTCAAGAAAATATCTTCAGGCATTGCATAGATATGGGGGAAATAGTGAAATCTTAAGCATTTGACCTTGACCTTTTGACCTTTGACCTTGAGCATGTGCACCCAAAAGTTGATAGGCACAACTTCACCCCCTAATACACATACATGCCAAGTTTCATTAGGATACCTCAAAAGGTTTTGGTAGTTATCCTGTCCACAAAATTCATTACGGACGGACGGAAGGACGGACGGACGGACGGACGGAAGGACGGACGGACGGACGGACGGACAACCCGAAAACATAATGCCTCCGGCACCACTTCGTGGCGGAGGCATAAAAAGAGGATATGAAGGAGGAAAAGAAGGGGAAACAAAGCAAAAGATGAAGACGATGAAGAAGAAGGAGGAGGAAGAAGAAGAAGAAGAAGAAGAAGAAGGAGAAAGAGAAGAAGGAAAGGCAAATAAGAAAAAATCAGAAATTATATCAAATTACATAAAATGGTCATAATCGAAAGGCTATACACCATAGTCCATGATTGGGCATGAAAACCTCCTCTGGAAACTGTACAGGCATTGTAGCCTATGTCGCTGCCTAGTAGCATCGTGGGTACAACATGTACATGTATTTTGAAGACAGGCGTGAGGAATTTCCGCGAAAGCTTACAAGGTATCGGCAAATGTCGAAAGAATGTGAGTAAGCCTGCAGAAATATAAACAATAATTAAAAGAAACTAGCAATGTTTATTTTCGAAAGACGGAACCACTTCAGCAAAGAAAGCCAGGAACAACACGCGAAACAACAATCGAGCTGGCACGGCAGGCTTTGGACGACTCAGTTGCATTCCGAGTTTGTACAGTAACAGAAAAACAGGTGCGAGTAAAAATAAATGGGGAAAATTGCTAAGAAAACGGGAACATAAAAAAGAAAATAAACTTGGTGCAAGGATCGTAGTTCGCACCACAGAATTGTAGATATACATGTATTTCATGGTCCTATCATTCATAGGCCTTGAAAATTTCATCGTAAAGAGTAAACACCACAAACTTCTACATAGGGCCTACACGTATACGATAATCCCATCATTCATAGGCAATAGAGTGTAATAATTTTGCCTCTAGCAGCGTGATACACTGGACTTGTGGGTAAACATCTAAAGCACCTGTTAAGGGTTGTGCGCGTATAAAGGGAGGAAAACAACTTGATGATACGTTTTAAATTTGAAAAAAAAAATCCTAGCACTCAATGCCACATTGCGCATACAGACGATGAAAGAAAAATATTATATACCCATTAAAGCATCATCGTCATTTAACAGTTGTCATCAAAGAGGAGAGAATCGGAATGACGAGCAAAACCCTTCTCAAGTGATTTGTCTCGTCACTAAGGTAACCAATATCCATACAACATTCCTTCATAGCGATTTCCACAGAAAAACTGGCAATGGCAATACTCCTCTAAGTACTTTCAATTGGCCGTTCAATGTATCATTTCTATTGCATTTCCGTAAAGAAGTAGGCACAAGACGTAAAAAAAAAAAGACATCAAACAATACAATGAGTTTGATACACTGCATTCCTTTCTTCTCTCTCTAGCATAATTTTGTGAGAGGTCAACTACCTACAGGGATACCAAATAACGTAGGAATTTTTTACTGAGTGGATATACGAGGTACTTTATATATCTGAAGTCATTCGATCTTTCTCATTTCATACTGACGATCAAAACGTCATCCATACATGTAAACATTGCACTCCCGTTATAACGAAAACGTTTATAACGAAATTCTCGATACAACGAGGTACAAATTCAGATCGAAAAAAAAAACGTTATCCATATATCTTTATTATGCTTCATCATTCAGCTTTAGCAAAATTTCGATATAGTGAAAGAAAAATGCCGGTCCCGAGGAATTTGTTATAACAGGAGTCGCATGTAATATTCTCCCTTTATGAAATCCCCACAATGTGAATGGCTAATCTGAGATAGTGTGCGGAGGAAACAAGTGACAGAGGGCCGGCACAAAGTACAACGTGTACATAGAAAACATTTTAATCGAACTGCGAAGTCCTTTGTTTTATCGCATGTAAAGAAGCTGAGCCATCCCTTCACATGTCAAATGAATTACTACTGAAAAGCATTTTGCACACAAACGCACACACATACTCGCATACACCAACGTGACATAAACTACGAGAAATAAGTACATGGTGTGTCTGCCATATGCACTTCATAGAGACATGTTCTCATTAAGTTGTTTTGTTTTGTTTTATTTTGTTTTTTGTTTTTGTTTTTTCCCCCGACGGAACACGAAAAGCAAAACAATTTCTTCTCTTTAAGTCGGGGATATGATACTAGTAGCATACGGCAATTAAAAGAAGTGAATCGAACTTAAATCAAGACAGAAAAAAAAGAGTCAATTGAAATCTTGAATCCGGGGGCTCAGGCACAGTGGAAGCAGAGACTTCCTGAACTGTGTAATTCTGAGCTTGATAATCCAAACATCTCTTGTGATATGGAATGCAGATTGATTATGATTTCCGTTGAAGTTATGCGCATATTCAAGAGAAATGGGTGAGTCTGATCAGGTAATACATTGTTGTTTTACACTCTCTGGTAGAAAAAGAACATAATACGAAGGAAGGTTACAACACACTGAGGTATATGAACAAACAATAGTAAGCCCAATGGCAGCCAACGATAGTTGAAGAGTCATTTACAACAACTCCTTGCTAGATTTTTCGCTCTTCTTTCGCTTCCTCTTAGGTTCCGCCTCGGCCATCGTAGCGAGTGCTTTCTTCTTCCACAGTTTCTTGGGATCAGTCACTTTCACTTTGCCGAGCTTCACCGAATCGCTCGACGTTCCCGTATACTCGGGCGTCATTGGCGACAGGTTTGGCACCGACTTCGTCGGCGTCCTCGTCTTCTTTCTCGATTTCATCTTGAAGCTCTCGTCGATGACGAGACTAGGTTCGTCGTCGTCGTACTCTGCGAGTCGAAGGGGCGGGGGTGGCTTATCGCCTTCCCGTTCAAGGACAGGCGGTGACAAGGGGCGTGAGTGGGAAGAGGGAGTGGTGTCGCTAGTACTGCTCAGAACCGGGGTTGGGCTGATGGGTTCCGATTTGACTGTGGAATCTGCGTCGCAGGTCTGCGATGCTTGTCGCTGCGCGGCTGATTGTTTGATACAGGCCGAGCCAATGGCGAGGATGGCAGAAGCTGCCTCTTCACGTTCCTGGTCGCTGGTGACCTGCTCAGCCTTCTTCTCATGGCGTATCCCGAGGAAAGCGCCGCTGTTTTTGAATTGCAGCGACAGCATGCTCTTGCGGAGTTCGTTTTCACTCTCCACTGTGGACAGTACTGTGGGCGTGGCTGGTTTTATCGCTGCCTCCGGGCACTGGGAGCTCGGCGCGGATTCGTTTCTCCTCGGAGAACCCTCGGCAGACTTCGGTTCCGGTTTGGGATCCCTCGGCAGTGGAAGGTTGCTGACGTTGTTTACTTTCTTCTCACTGTCACCACTGGTATTAAGCAGCAATGCGCCGATATGACCGTTGACACTGGGAACCACCGGTGCGTCCTTGTGGATAAGATAGGCATACTCAGTCTTTACCCTCCTGTCCTCCATCTTCACTTTGCTCGGGCTGCTACCGGTGGCTGGAGAGAGACGAGAAACCCCTCTCTCGCTGGAGGGCACTACGTCTGGAGTCTGTCTAGGCTGTATGTTGACCATGACAGAGTGTGCTGCAGGATGGGACGTGGCGTGATTCGGGACTTTGCTCACGTCTTTCGACTTCATGACGGATGCCGTGGTGGACGCATTCACCTTCTCCTCTAGTTGAGTGAAGAAAGCATTCCGTTCGCTGGAACCACTTCCCGCTTCCGCCTCCTTCTCGATTACCGATATCCTTCCTTCCTTGTCGACCCTCGATGGAATGAGCACGACCACCTTTTCGCTGTTCGTAGTCGGCGGTCCACCTTCTGGCCTTCGCTGCTGGGACTCGCTTCGGAGCTCGTTGACGACCTTACGAAATTGTATCGAGTTTCGGAGCCGCTCTTGTGTCTGCTTGTGTATGGCGCGCTGACCCTCGGGCGACCGGCATCTTGCCCCGGCGTTCACGGAATCCTGTCGTGTCACAGAACGGGTCACCGTGTAAACTTCGTTGGCGGGCCCTTTTAGCCGCTCCGTGGTCAAAGTGGTGACAGTTGAGGGCTTGGAAGCAGTGGACGGTGCACTTGTTGTTGCTACTGTAGCTGGTCTGATCAGGTAAGCGTCATTGATGGGTATGGGTAGGTTCGGAGCCGGAGTAGCAGCGGAGGGTGACGATGTATCGTTTGGTTGCGGGCTGCCAGCTCCCAGGCCTCGTAGGAGAGTTGACATCTGCAAAGATAAGAAGTAGGAGTCATTCACAGTCTGGTGGTCTATTGGACTGACTACCACCCTTACGATAAGAAAGCCTACCGACATTATACTTCGGACAAGAATTTTGGTCTATACCGCTGTACCCTACCCACACGCATATACTAGTACGGCTTCCAGACGATAACGGAATGTTTTGTGATTACAAAAAACAAAAATCAACGTGGCAGAAGAGGGTCGCTAAGTTCTGAAGAGGATGCAGTATGCTGAAGGAGCGGATTTCATTCTAGTGACCACAGTGAAGAAGCACTGTGCCATGGCCGAGAAACTCTTTGTTCAAACACTTTTCTTCTTCACGTTGAAACTTAGATCAAATTTCCACAGGAGTTGAACAGAGAAGTGACTTTCGATGTTCTTATTTGCATATAAAAAGAAGAGACGATCTTTTATGAGACATGTCAACATTAACCTTCTTATTCAGTTACTTATGAATTGTCGAAGAAAAATCCGACTGCAACTTCGTTATATATATACAACAAGAAACGGTGTTTGACTATTTCTCTGATAAATGATAAGCAAATCTCTCCAGAAAGGAACATCTGAAGTCTACACAAAGTACTCTGAGCACGTTTCTACCATAACCTTAGGTCATGCTCCATAAAGTCAGCAGGCATTCCGGACGACAAAGCCTCAGGGGACACAGAAATACACAGACAGACAGACAGACAGACAGAAAAACAGACAGACAGAGACAATAGAGCCACGTACTGTCTTATCAGTGGTGATGGTGGCTGGAGTGTCCCACTGTGTGTTCTTCAGACTCATGTCGGCCCCGTAGTGGACTAGAATCTTGACGATGTCGGTGTAGCCACGCCCCGTGGCCACGTGGAGGACGGTGTTGCCGGAGTAGGACTGGACGTTGACCTCAGCCCCGGAGCTCAGCATCTTGTGGACCAGTTTGGTGTCCTGGTTGGTGACAGCGTGGAAGAGGGGCGTCCATCCATTCTTTGAATCCTAGATTGATAAAGGAAAGACAGTCATCAAATGGCATCCGACTATACTATGTGGTTCTTTTATCTTCGCAAACAATACGTGTCCTATTTCCTTTTTCACTTAGCGGCTACACGTGTTGTGAGAGAATTTGGTGGGTTCTTCTTCAGTCCTCGGATTGTAAAACATATGAAATTGTCTCGTCGTGATGGAATGGAGAAAAATATGGAATAACCAGACAAAATATGCAAGCCAGACAGAAAGAAATCGGAAGGCTGAAGTATTTCCTGAAAATGATTACACATTATATACTGTATTCTAAGAGTCAGATGGATAATCATACCTAAATCAAAGGCCGGTTTCCTACTAAAAACTCTTGTGCCGTCGACGACTACATCTGCTGTAATGGCACAAATCATACACATGGATGAAATTGCTGAGGTATGACTTGGTTTTATTTTCACTTTTAGCGTGTAGCATTGAGACGGGGATGTAACATTTACACACCGATATCACAGAATACTAGATGATTTTAATATAATATGACAACTTTTTTGATAGTCTCTAGTCAAGACGTGAAGAAATATTTCATTGGCAGGGAGCTTCGTTCAGGATAAGAAAGACTTGGCAGCTTTGAATTAGGAAATTACGGGGATTCCCCAGTAACACACTACATGGAAACATTCCACCCTGAGGGGTCGAGTCTTGGACACAACCAAGGGGTCGAATTCCAACCCACTGGCGGGGACATACCTTTGAGTTTAGATCGGCACCCTTCTCTAATAGCATGGTGACCAGCGTTGGGTTACCTATCATGGCAGCTAGATGAAGTGGTGTGTATCCTGTTGATGTGAAAAAAGGGAGAAAAAAGACGGAAAAAATCTGATGAGAAATCGAGTAAAAAAGGGTAAGCACGCCTTAGTTCATGTATGTATGTTTTTGTACGCGAAAGAAATCGTGCGGGTTTTTTTTTCGTACACCACGTACGCCTCTAGTGAGTAACAATGAAAGACATTCGTAAGCAAGCGATGACCTGTAACGAAAGAAAATCACTAACTGGAAACTGTCTATTATTTGTATGCAGACGTGCGTAACTTATTGAATACAGCACCAAGGTATGGGAGGAATATTTTAAGACAGAAATGGGAAGGTAGCGGGACTCGGAAAAAAACTCAGGAGCCCACTAAAGATGTGACACAAAGAAAGAGAGAAATATATATATATATATGTAGGGAGAGAGACAGAAACAGACGGAGAAACCGACAGACGGACTGACAGAGAAGTATATAGTACTGTGTGGTTCCGGTATTCAGGTTTATCTTTCTCGTTTAAACTTTCTGAAACATCTTAACAGCTCTGCGCGTACACTCAAATCACGCTACAACACACGTGAGATTTGATTTCCACGGAAACGTCACATAATTCGTAATATGAAACTGGTATCTGTTTTACAGCATGGTGACATGGCAATTTCCTACGATCATTCGTACTTTTAGTTCGCACGTCTGGTAAGTGCAGTCACTGAAAAACATTATAAATCTAAAGTGATCTGCTGATCAGCGTCTTCACATGGAACAGAGTCGAAATAAATTCGATTTGTCGCGAACTATGTCACGAGTAATGCAGGAGGAAAACTATAAGTATCCAACCAGCTGGGATACCACGAAAAGGCTGTGACTTTGCGTGGTATTTCACTTTCGAATTGGGCTCCGTTTACATGAGCATTATTTCGTAATCTGGCAACTTTGGGTAACGTGCCGACAGCCAGGTAAACTTGGCACCACTTCAAGGCACCCGTGGCTACAGAGAGCAGCAACAGGTGTAATAGCATTACGGTTCTATCCGTTCAAAGGAAACAGTAACAAACGAACACATAAACTCAAGCACTTACATGCACCACTCTTGTAGACGTAGGATATAACCACCAACTTGAGCAATATCAACAAGTGCACCTAAGAAAATGGGGGATCTATCCGAACTGTCGAATTAAATATGTGTGGCTTCTAGATGTACAAAAGCATGGGAATTCATTTTCAATACTGCGAAATACACTTAATATCATTAGATTACAACCGAGTATTACGTATTTGATCTGCCTTGGAAGGCTCAGCATTGATCGTCTTTGCATTTGCATTGTGCACCCCCCCCCCCCCTCTCTCTCTCTCTCTTTCTCCTGTATGTCTTTCTCTCTTCTATAATGATACAAAAACAAAAACAGCATACATCCACACAGAGAACAAGAGCAGACAATCTTGCTTGATGGAAACTTTCTATGAACCATCCAGACAACAATAAAAAAACAAAGCGAAGTCGCAAAGGGTTATAAGCCGTGTCCATTAGCGTTTACAAGTCGGGACAAGTATCAGCCGTGCACTTTCAGCCGGGCACAGCTCATAGTTCAATTCCTCGTCTTATCATCTCACCCATTTCCGTTTCCTCCTGTTGACATTATCTCTCACAGTCCCTACGACCCAGTCAAAATAATCACAAACTGAAGGCTGGAATCGAACGACAGCAAACTGTAGTGGAACGGGTAGTCATGCACGTGAGGTTGTGTTCATTGTCTTCAGTTTCTTCAGTTTCATTTCCAATTTTTTCTCCTCGGAATGAACTGATAATTTATGTCCCTTGGTTTGCTTTGTCAATGTATATTACTGTACGGAAAAGGTAAAACACTCGGTCAGACCGTATAGCCTATGAATAGTGTACCTTCCGCCGAAGAAGGGATGAATTGACTACTAAGTGTCAAAAGTAAACCGAGCCAAACCTATGAAAAGGATACATGATTTACAAGTCCCTTGAGCTGAAATTTCTTGGCTATTTGGTACAGTGCATCAACTTAACATCGCTTTAACATAGGATTTTACGGATACTCTGTGAGCCATGGCAACACGCGATCTGCACGATAAATTTTAGAGTCACACACGACATTTTCTCGAGGCCATGCGAATATTCAAGGTGGGGCTAGAACATTTCTTGGAAGTGGAGTTAAAAAAAAGAAGAAGACAAGCAAGTTGCAGAAAGGATGTCATTGCTATGGAACCCAAATGAACAGTACGGTTGTCTATGAAAGGCTGTTACCCGTAGATCATGCCCTTTTTTGAGCGCATACAAGTTTGCAATTACAACCAGTTTTACCCAATTATATCCAGAGTCACGGATATACTGCATATTTGTTGTTGATTTACAAGAAGGTATCTACTATACGCTCTCACCTTCGTAGTTCCGAATGTTGAGATTCACGTCGACCTGCGAATATCGGAGAATGGCGCCAAGGCAGCCAGCGCTGCCGTTCTTGCAGGCGTGGTGGGCAGCCGTCTGTCCGTTCCGATCCGCCTCGTTCGGGTTCGCCCCCGCCTCGACGAGGAGCCGAATGATGTCCGAGTTCTGCATGATGCACGCCAAATGGAGCGGAGTCTGACAAGCAGGGAGAGAAAGAGAGATACATACATAGAATGCAAATAGATAGATAGATAGACATAGAAAAGATACATTATGTAGATATAATAATAATAATAATAATAATAATAATAATAATAATAACAATAATAATAATAATTATTATAATAATAATAATAATAATAATAATAATAATAATTATCATTATCATTATTATTATTACAATAGTAATAAGAGTAATAATACTTATGATAAGGTCTTTTTTTATCCAGCTACCTCTTCAGTGTTATCACTGCTCTACTAGAGGGCCCTGCCATTATTATTACCCTAGCATTGCCAGGTTCCTATTTATACACCTGGGTTGAGAGGGACATGGAAGGTTAAAACATCTTGTCCAAGGACGCAAGGGTCCTCCCGATTGGGAGTCGGTAGTCATATCCACTATACCACAGTGCCCCCACAGATATTGATGGATAGATACATAGATACATACACACATGTACATACATACATACATACATACATACATACATATTTAGGTAGATAGATAGATATAGGTTGAGATAGACAGATGGTAATAGATATATAAATATAATAGATAGAGACATACAGATAGGTAAATAGAAGGACGGTGTATTCAATATTCCCCTTTAATAGCTCTCATCTACATGTAGCTATATCCATCGTCACTTAATTCGTGGTCACGTTCAATCACGAAACCAACAAACGTTGTCGATCACCAAAGGCCAAAAAGGTCAGCGTTTCTCCCAAATCGACGTTTCTACTTCAGTCACCGTTTCCGTGAAGATAATGCCATCGGTTATCTACACCCATGTACTCAATCATTTCGTTTTAATGAGTCTGTATATGCAATGGCTTCGTGAATGTTGGCACTGTCTGCTTTATATCAGCTATATAGTTTAAATACATTATAGTAGGCTTGCTTGTACGGTTGCTATAGGATGGTTTTGCTTAGTACAGTTTAGTGCAGTTAAGATTGGCTTAGTAAAGGTTAAGTTGAAAGCATACAACTCAGGGTACATTAATATTTGTGTGGTTTAGTTTAATTTATTGTTATTTCAGTTTGACCTAATAAGTGTTCTCCGTTTTAGTTCATTTTAGTCATATCAACAGTAATTCAAGTAGAGTTTAGGCAACTAAGGTAGTTTAGATAATGTATACCTTAGTTTAGCCTTATAATCTGTAACCTTGGTCCGGTTTAAATTAGAGAAGTTAGCGATAATCTAGCTCGTCTGCGCATGCGTTGTAACACACCTTGCTCAACAACGAAAGTTCGCATGGATCTGTAATAAGGAGTATACATATTCTGATTGTGCCAAAGTGTGCCTTGGACACATTATAGAATCTGGTTTACTGCAAGGTTATGTTTTTCCCCTGCAAAACGCAACAATCGCGTTTCCGCCTCCCAGTTTCCCTGCACTGACATTCGCATCAACACTCGGTGTAAGCTATAGGCTCTGTAGGTATTGACAGAGAAGTCGCCTTATTGTTGATCATATGCCACATCAAAAATCAGGTGACATCCCCACATAGTACTAAAACAGGAGTCAATCATTGAGCACGTACTCAATGTTGGTTTAAGCAAGGAGGTACACGGGGATTATATTAAGTTCTAATTTGCATTCCTTGCACTCAGCCGTGAGGGAGTGTGCGTGTGGAGACGTCCCAGATTGAAGAACGGTCTCTAAATAGCATGGCATTTGTGGCTGCACATCACAAGTGTTAAGCCTTCTGCCACTATTTACTACCATTAAACAATTGAATTTAAAAAAAAGTTCGACATACACACGATGTACTGCAAATATTACCCACGTGACATGTTCACATGCACAACCCTTCAACTTGAAATAGGCGTTTAGTGAAAGACAAACACAAGCCCAAATGGGCACATACACCCATACACACATAAAGGCCGTATTCATGAGGGAGACGATACATTGATTTGGATAAATGCGTTTACGTTTGTGAGTGACATAATGACGTACTCTGTTCCTAAAAAGAGAATGTATGTCATCATCGTCAATACCAATACCATTACTATATTGATATTATTTTATTATAGCGTCATTTCTTCATTTGCCGCTGCAGGTGCGATCAGGAATTATCCTTCCCAGCTGAGCAGACCAGCCCGTAGTTTTCTGCAAGTCACCCTTACATGGTAAAAAGTAACTCTTTATTTGTATGATGGCCAATATGAATTTGCCAGACGATTGTAATCAAATTGGCACGATTCCTACGATGAGCATGCCACTAATATTGTAACTGTTAAAGATTTTTTTTCCCACTCCGGTCCCTCCACCCCATCCCCTTACATCCTCCCCCTCTTCCCAAACATGTTCCCTCCCCCTCATCCCTTCTCCTTTCCACACCTCTCCCTCCTCGCACCCCTCTCCTTCCACTCGTGACCCCCTCCCTCTTCCCTAGCATTTCCCATCTTACTGGTCCTCTCACCTCCCTCCTCCCTACACGCTTCCCACCCATTTCGTCTCCCATCTACTTATACCCCCCCCCCCCCCATCTATCTATCTATCTATACCTCCCACCCCCGAACAGATCTACATCTAAGACCCGCGTCATGTGAAAGATCACGGCTTCAATCTTAAAGGGATGGTATAGTATTGGTGGAGATGAGATTTGGGCTTTTAACTTTTTGCGAGATACCAAGAAACCACTTATGAAATAGTACAGAGCATACCATTCTAAGAGGAACTCAAAGTTTATTCGATGAAAATCGTTTTTCTCGGTTTTGGAATGGCTGAGACGTCCAAAAACAAAGTAAAATAAAGCAATCGTATATATAATCCCCTTTTATTCGGATTGCTCTGTTTTGGATATCTCAGCAATTTCAAAACCAATTTTCAGCAAATAAACGTTGGATTCCTCTTGGAATTACATGCTCTTTCATATTTATTAAGAGGTTTCTCATTTTCTCACCCATAAATGTTAGAAACCTGAAGTTAGGTCTCAACCAAAACTATACAATCCCTTTAACCTCTGACATTATACTCAGTAGGTATTATAATCACAATCAGTGAACCCTGAAATTTGTTACAAGGCCACCAAAGTCAGTTGAGCAATATTAAAAGAAGCAATGTCTGATTTGATCCGTTGTTCACGTCATGCTTAAAATATTCTCCATCGCTCTCCCCTCTTACGCTTTTCCTTCCTTCCTTCCTCTATACCTTCCATTTGTTTTCCTTTTGTTGCATTATCTCTGACACATTATCACGAGAATATTACACATACGGAAACAAAAGAAAAACAACAGGAAAATAGTATCTGGGGAATAAACCCAGATCATAATCATAGCGCGTTGTGCCTGTGAAACCATTAAAGTTAGTGATAGCGATGGAAAAAGCTTATGTGCAAAAAGAGTAACACGTGTTTAAAATGACTACAGGTAAATTACATCATAGAAAAGTTCCCAAAGTATACATGTCCCTTCTCCAATCAATAGTTGTGTGTGTGTGTGTGTGTGTGTGTGTGTGTGTGTGATATTACACACAGAGTGCAGAAGCTTTTGACTTAGAAAAAGAACATAATGCCTCCTGCGACACTTCCTGGCTGAGGCATAAAAATGAAATATGATGCGATGCTTTAAGAAAAAAAAAGTACATAAAATTTACAATGTGACTAATACACAAAAACCCACAATTATGGACAGATAGTACAAACACACATTAAATACCAGGCAGGGTGAGCTATAAATACACGACTGTGTATATATACCACATCAATAAGCAAAAGCGAAGAAGTTAATCATGTCACGTATACTCGCAGATCCGGTTATAGTAGACGTTTATCTTCGTATTAAGGGTGGAATTGAACCATAAATGGAGAGAAATAACGTCATCGCGACGTAGACTATATTCTTACCTGCTGCATGTAATTGAATATATCCACGGACTTTCCTGCTAGTCTGACGAGCTCAATCAACCTCCGTATCAGACCCATATCAGGTTGGTCCTGAACGATGGCAATATGTAGTGCCCTGCAAGCAAAAAACATAACACAACAACAATAGGAGATGATAACGCTGGGATACGAAACAATGGACATATCAATATTAGATTAATATATCATCATCAATCAAGAGCAAAGTGCGGGATTATCAAAATGATGTCACTTTATAGGACCGTTTCTTGTTCGGAAGGAAAGGAGCTATAAATAGTATAATGAATAAGGGGCCATTATGAATATTGACATATCAGTGGAAAGTTCCTTGACATTGTCGCATTTACGCAATCGAGGGTGGGTGTTTGATTAACCAGGGAGGTGGAAACACCTCCCTGGATTAATAACGTTATTTGGATTACGTGAGAAATGCTATGCTCTCCTAATATACATTCACAGACAGGCATAATCCTACACTTTCTTTTGTCTTGTATGTCAAATCACATTATTGTTAACATTTGTCAATTCTATACGTATATAAAGGTATTAAAGTATTTCACTTTTTACTTTTCCTTTGTTGTAATAAGGTGCCTATAAAACGTACAATGCATGAATCAAAGCAGACGCCTGAACAAAAGTGCCATATTGCAACTTAAACCAAGTGTTAGCAGTTATAGCTTTCTTTTCACCAAAGTCCATTGCTCTTCGGACCAAAACGCCATGGGAAAATGGAAACAGGAAATACGACTGCAGCAAACAAACAAATTACTAACGTGAGTCAGTACTGAGTGTAATAGTAAATGTGCTGTACTAAGTCCCAAATTTGGAAATGCATTATAGAACTGATTTTGCTCGGTGATCATTTCATGGGTTTCATTTATGGACCTTAAAAGCAATCGTAACAAGAGTGCGATAAAATTTTAAGTCCAACGACTACAATTCCACACCTCTGACATGTGACCTTTGAAATACCCCATTAAAGGAAAACGGACCCACGGTTCAAGGGGGCGCTCTTGAATGTAGTGAAAATCGCCGCCATCTTTGTTACGAAGATCGTAAAGCTAGCCAACTGTTGATCATAATGTAGAGCCTCACGGACGCGTAAGTTTCCGCGGCTATAGCCAGCAAGCAAGCTGTTTCCTTTGAAGAATCAGTACATTTACTATGCTGAACCAGCTAGAGTTAACAACGGCCAAATCAAGAAACGAACGCAGAGTGATATTTTTCAACCATTTTTGTTATGTCCCACAAGTCGGTTTTATTCGGACGTTCGGAAAATGGATGCTTAAGCGTAGGTCCAGGTGTAACAGCGCCCTCTGAATCACGAGTCTGTTTCCCGTTAACAGCAGGGTTTCCCAGTAGCATGCTCGATTAATTTCTTCCAAGTCTTCTGATTATGGCACATCATGTCAGCGTGTATTTGCGAAAATTCTCATCTTTTGATATACTCGGTATACAATCATTATTTACTCCAGAAGACTACATTGTTTTAAAATACTACAGGCATCGCAAGCTCCACAGTAGGACTCCATGGCAAGGACAGTGTTAATGACTCTGAAGCCTCCGATTATAGTATGGCACATGAGTGCCACACGACATACATTTAGAATTGAAATCCTGTAAGACAAAAAACCACAGTCGCCGTGTCATTAATGTCAACACAAATAGAAACATATCTTCTGATAACTATATCTACTTTAGAAAGATTACAATAAGCACTCCTTCTTAGGACTACGTAATGGTGAAACCACTAAAGTTCTCTGGAATCTCCTCTAGGCAAACGTAAAAATGATAATACATAATGATAACAATAATAATGACTAGTATAGAGTAGTAAATATTTCGTGAAGATAGGACGTACAACTAGACGCAGAACACAACATGATTTTAAAAGAGTAAAGTTACTCACAATCACAGTGTATAAAACTTAAGGATAATGGCGTCATTAAGTAAAACGTTTCCTATTGATATGCACACGAATCTCCGCTCTTGCACATATTCTATATGGGTCTGAAAACCAAGAATATTATCATTGTTAGCATATAACATAATTTGCACCCTGAACATGGACGGAGGTACAGTTACTATTTGGACTTGTCGCATAAATTCATCGTCTCCCCTTGTGCAAACCAACGTCAGGGGCCCGTTGCATAAAAGTTACTTTTGTGGTAACTTTGCCATCCAATGGTAACTACCATGGCAACAATACTCAACAGCCAATCAAAATCAAGAATTCCATGGAAGTTACCATGGTAACTTTCATGCAACGGGCCCCTGAACTGTGTGGCATTCTATCCATACCGGCACACGTGACTACCATACAACATCACTGCTTTATTCATGTAAACACGTGGGACTGCATGTTAAATCAGAACTATCCCATCCTATGTCTGACTTTAAATGAATTAATTGTCGGTCATTATCTGTTCTACAATATAAAAGTTGTGTCAGGAAACTTTGATTCTGAAAGGAATTTTACTTCTAAGAACGAACTTTAACTCATGTTGATCTAAAAAAGAAGGAGACATAGAACAATGTCTCCTTTGCCCTCCATCTTTTCTCTCTCTCTCTCATTGGCAAATTTGCTACAAACACCACACCCCGCACACGTACTTCCTTTCAGACGCTTGGATTGCATTGTTACTATAAGATCGGGGGGGGGGGGGGGGGGGGCGGTCACGTGACTCAAATTCTGAAGTCGACCGCCAAGATTCGCGTCACGGAACAAAAGGTCGAAGTTCACGGTGCTGATTCAATTCTGGATTGTTATATCTTTTTTTGAGAAAATTGACGCGGTTACGTGCATTTTTCGTGCAGTGTAGCAGAATGTGGTCTCCTTCTCATGATTCCCCTTTTCTCTCTCTCTCTCCCTCTCTCTCCCTCTCTCTCCCTCTCTCTCCCTCTCCCTCCCTCTCTCTCTCTGTCACTCTCTTTCTCTCTCTCTTTTCTTTTTTTTTTTGTCTGCTGCTTACGGATTTCTGTTTGTTTTTGTACAACCACAAGCACCCAACTTCCTGTTATGTCGATGAATAGATTTGAAGAAACTTGGAAGCAAAAAAGAAGAATAATGTATGGAAGCATAATTATGTCTTGTGCTTTTAAGTCATTAAAGGGCATGTCGAGAATTAAAAGGGGCAATAAAATGCATGTTCGCACAAAAACACACACATAAATATAAATAGATAGATGGAGAGGGAGGATAATGATTATTGAGAAAATATATTATAAGTATACAATCATTCGCACTGAGCAAAACATAACCTTGTAAAAATTATTTTGAAAATTGCCATGATCCCTTTAAACCCTGCCTCTAGCTTGTTTGAGAGTTTGACATGACGTATAGGGTATACCCTGGAAAGGAACAATGACCAGTTCACTACACCCATTGATACCAGAACACAATGACACATTAACAGGAATGCATGTATGCCTACATACACATTGAACAATGTGTTGAATCGGGTGCATTGTGATCAATGGGGCAAGTCGGATGACAAAAGCTGTAATGTGATGAACGAAAATAGGGGTTTCCCCGTCAGCACATTTCAGTGCACGGACAGCCGGAACTCATAGATACTTGAGTCCACGGCTGTTTGCATGTTACGCGCATGAAAGGTCAAAGGGCGCCCAACAGTAGTGTCGAGGAAAAAAAAAACAAACATAAAAAAAAAAAAGAATGGGGCCCATTCTATTACCACTGAGTGCATAAGTGATAGGAATGGGCGAAGAATGTATTGCGGACACGGTACTTTCCCCCTACACAATTTTCGATATATTATCCATGATACATCATTGTAGGCTCCTAGGTGTCGTAGGAAGGAATTATTTCATATCATCGTTAATCGAGCTCGCTGAATGTAGTAATGTCTGGAACTGAAGTTGTATTCTATCTAGGATTCGCTCATTTCCTAAGTATTACTAATGGACGGATTTCATGACGTTCATGAGAGATTGGCTGATCATCTCCCCTTTCTTTGTTCTGCTCTTCATATACAGTAAGTGGGCGGGTCAAAAAGGAACTAGAGATTGTAATTTGTCATTACTGACAAATTAAGGTGATCCGATTTTTTTTAATCAATGATTCGAGTCCTGATCACAATAGGCATGACTATACAGGTTTCATCTGTGTTTAGAGACATTGGCCGTGTGATGTTTGGATTCTCATTTAGAAAAGGGAGTCAGACCTGCCATCTTTGGTACCGAATTCCGTAAACACTAACGGAAATACAGAATGAAGTATATTTGACCTTTGACCTCACTTTGCACACCCAAGATGGCGTCTGAGCAAAAGGTGATTAATAAAATGATTCTTGTAACATGGTCTTTGCGTGTGCAAAATATGAAAAGGAAAGATAGGACATGTATTCACCAAGATACAGGATGAAACATTTATGACCTTTGACCCTACTTTACATACCCAAGATGGTGTCCGATCAAGTAGTTGTTATTTTATGAAATAATGTACGTGACATGAACTAAACATGTGCAAAATATTAGGGTGATAGAGTATGTTTTTCTTGAGTTATTGCAAAGAAAGTTG
Source organism: Diadema antillarum (assembly GCF_040938485.1). Taxonomy (NCBI): domain Eukaryota; kingdom Metazoa; phylum Echinodermata; class Echinoidea; order Diadematoida; family Diadematidae; genus Diadema; species Diadema antillarum. The sequence goes on along the minus strand of NW_027272108.1, from coordinate 24,204 downwards.
TAGAAATAAAGAAATATCTCAATACATCGAAAATAAACTTTAATTTCAACCACGTTTTTCACGTGATCCCGACACCGTATGAAAATTGAAAGGCATGCATGTGATAGCGCAAAGTCTCAGCTACAACATATTAAAATCTGGGAGAAATTCACCTAAGCATAAGTGAGCTAGTGCTCGATAAAGACAATCATGTCAATTTTCACATCTAGAAAAATTCCCTCCCATAGAGATAACACGTCATAACGAAGATAAAGAAAGAAATACATTTGACCTTTGACCCCACTTTGCACAGACAAGATGGCATCTGAGCAAAAAGTAGTTATTTTGTGAAATGATTCTTGTAACATGTTCTTTACGTGTGCAAAATATGGGAAAGATAAGACATTTATTTACCAAGATACAGGATAAAACATTTATGACCTTTGACCCTAATTTACATACCCAAGATGGTGTCCGATCAAGTAGTTGTTATTTTATGAAATAATGTACGTGACATGAACTAAATATGTGCAAAATATTGGGCTGATAAGGCTTGTTTTTCTTGAGTTATTGCAAAGAAAGTTGCAAAAAGAAACGAATATGAAAATACATCGAAGATAAGCTTTAATTTCAGCCAAGTTTTTGGACGTGATCCCGACTCCGTATGAAAAAACTAAGGGCACACTTACGATAGCCCTAAGTCTCAGCTACAACATATTAAAATCTGGGAGAAATTCACCGAAGCATAAGTGAGGTAGTACTCGATAAACATAGTCATGTCAATTTTCATTTCCAGAAAAACTGCACTCCCATAGAGATAACACGTAAACTGGTTAAATTTGACAAGATTACTTTTAATCCATTTTTCCGAGGTGATGCCGTCATCCAATCAAAATTATGTTATTACATGAGTGAAAGAGCATTTAATAAGCTACAACATACTGAAATCTGGGTGAAAATTGGCAAAGGATAAGTTAGATACGCTCGAGTGAACTTGAAATTTGATGACGTCATTTTGAAAATTTACTTTTTTTATTTTATTTAGAAATCTGATATCTTTTAGTCATTTCTCCAGCATCGCAAACCCATGAAATGACATGTACAAGTCATTAGCTTTCAGAATATGTAAAGAATGTGGGGGGTCACCGTCCATCCTGACGAGTAAAATCGGATTTAAAATTGGCGGTATTTTGGCATTGTTGCACTGTATATTGCCATTGACGCGCGCGCGGAATTCCAACTTTGACGGGCCCGTATGACGTCATAGTGAGTCAGATCGATTTGAAACTTGGTAGAAATATTCCCTGACATTTTAGACATCCGATCTGTGTGAAAAAACGGGAAATTTCTGTTGCATATGAACTGTGCGTGCGTATATGCGCGCGCGCGTACGCGTCCGTCCGATTTTTTCAATTTTTCAAAAAATGCTCCAAATGGTCTGAAACGTGTGCAAAAAAAATTTGAGCTCGATTTGAGCATACAAATATTTCAACGCGCGCGTACGCGCACGTTTTAAAGTATAGATGAATTTTGAGAATATGACTAGAATGCGCTTGACTTGAAATATATGTGACGTAAATTTCATTGAAAAATTCCATTCCATTAATGGGATATGATTGAGAATGTGTTTTCATATAATGACGTCATAGTGACGTCACGGTCGACTGATCACTTTGATTTTAGTTCGATTGTCGTCTTTTCGACACGATACATATATGGTATAAGTTTGACATTCATAGACTATGCACTTTCTGAGCTAACCTCTACACAACTTTTGGGGAGAAATAAAGAAAAAAAAGAAAGAATCCGTACAGATACAGAAGGTGATCCGAGAGGATACTCGGATCACCTAATGACACGTGACCGTTTTACGATCTTAAAGCCCATACGGTAGTACCTCACAATGTGAGTATACATAGGGTATCCTTTTTTCCCTACTGTGATGGGCGATGTTCAGTGGAGTACGTCATTTGCAGTGCTAAAAAAAGGAATATGCTACTGTAATGTTAATGCGTGGGATTACGTAACGACTTTTCCAATACAGGGTTTAATCTCAGGAATACTCACAGAAAAAAAAAAACGTAGAAAAAACAAGTATTCCAATAAACTAGTCATTACATTACTCGTCAAACGAAAACGCCCCCATCCCCACCCCCACACTGCTAGCAATCTTTGGCTATACACCGGAAGCAATGTCATGTGTGAATCTAATCTAAGAATTTAGGGAATCTTTGGAGACGATATAATTATACAAACTATATTTATTCATTGCTCAATGCTTACAAAACCCCAAAGTGATGAAACAAGAGAGGGCAAATGATTTTACATATCATGTGCTACTATAAAGAGCTATAGACAATTTCACATAATAATATTAAATTTCTGGAAATGACGGAGCCAGCATGGAGCGAGATACCCGCATCATTTAAGAACACCTAGAGAGAGGGAAGTAGTTTACCCCTGAATAAGGATATCCTCTTCATTGATTGGTCTATACAGCGTCACGTGACCATACAACGTTGTTACGACGCTGATGTTGCCGAAAACAAATATCTAAGGCCCCCTATAATTAATTGGCGTTGTGAATCCTTACGTGTCGCCGTCGGTGTCTTGTTCTGTAGCTCGCTGGCAGTCAATGGCGATCGACAGGCTGACAAACGGATTGACGGCGAACGATGCAGCCGCCTGGTATCCTGCGGGACGGGGGAAGATGAGAGAGAGAGGGGGAGAATTATGAAATGCAGAAAATATCAAACTGATGCGCCAACTCCACTCACATCGAGTGTCTTATACACCCAAGTACCTCCCACGTGCATCTCTGTACATTAAACGCATATATACACTTCAAAGCAACATTACACACAAGCAAACACACACATACTCACACAAACATAATTATATACTAACTTGCATAAATTCAATAATCATTTTATAGCTATCTTTTAACACATACCATGTTGAAATTAAAATTGAATTCGTGTGCATGTAATGTAAGACTACATGTGCTTCTGTGTGTTCCTGGACTTGGCGGGTATTTACAAAATCATACCGACAGCGCATGCATAGATACACATACACTGTAAATAGATAGTACAGTATATATAAATGGAATTCCCATTTTTCCATCATGCGGGATTTTTCACCCCAGATAAGACGATGATGTAAGAGTGAAGAATAAGATGCGTTATCGAAACGTTTCAAAAATAACATTGCTTGCGCATCTCTAAGAATAAAATCATACGACCAAGAACAATGGCGAGGAATTTGAATTGACATTTCCCTTTAATACGGGGCAATGATACGTTGTAAGCAAACCAGATGACAAGACACGTGGCGATGCCGTAGACTAGACGATCATTAATCTCGGTGTATAATCTCGCGCAATATCTGCCACACAAATTCTGAAAAGGGAATTTCCCTTTTTAGCAGCCGAACCCTCGATACGCTGAGTTAGAGAGATGTGTTGACAAAGGCGCGAGCTTGCGGAAGGGAAATGCGAAGGCTGCTCTAACCACAGTGGTTATGTTTTCCTTTCTGAAAAACGGACTAACACGGCGTTAAAACCCCTCGAGATAATACAAGTCATGCGTATACTACCACAAGCAAAGAAAATGCTCCTATATGCCACTTAGGCCTATTTGGCTCAATGCATACATCGTTACCGATTTTCTGATGCATTTTTTATTTCCTTACTTGCCTTTCTTCTTCTTTTTTTTTCTTTTGTCCATGTGTATGTGTGTGTGTGTGTGTGTGTGCGTGTGTGTGCTGACACGGCTAGATCATTGCCCGTACTTAGCAACCTGCCTAGTATTCCATGAATGTCGTGGGAAGTATTGTAGACTTTGTATTAAAGACCTTGAGGCGCTGTTTAAAAAACAAACAAACAAACAAACAAAAAACAAATCTCATTCTTTTCTTTCACGTGAACTCTTCCCTTGACCCATATTTTGTCTTTCTTTTCAAATTCGCTATAAAAATCTTCCTTCTCGTCGTCCATTCCTCTTATCCTTTGTCATATTTTTCTTCTTCCTCCTTTTTCGTTTTTTTTTTCTTCTCTTATTAGTCTTCCTCGCCTCTTGTTTGTGATACTGTCTTCCCATTCCGTCTTCTTAATCCCCCATTCTTCCTTCTTCCTCCTCCCATTCCTGTCTCCTCCTTCTCATCTCATCCCCCCCCCACCTCGTCCTCCCTTCTTCGCCCCCCTCCCAACCACCCCTTTGCGGTTATTTGCTATATAACAAAGTGTCCATGCATGTTCTTTGTATACCTTCCCATGTAGAGATCGTGGAGTGTCACAGAACGACATCTACATGTACATTGTATGCACCGTCTTTATCGAATATAATCTTTCTTAAATTCCATTTTACTTTGACTTGTGGTGGATGTGGCTTTTGAAAGACTATAGAGGCTTTCACGTGGAAATTATTTTGTAGGTTCAATGGCGTTGCCTTTTTATAGGCCTATTACAATCCATGATTTATGGTGCAAATGACATCACCTGATGAGCTTAATGACACGTTATGCGACAGGTACTTTCCATTTTATTCTGTCAAAGCATCATAAAACGACTAATTTCAGTGTGGAAACTTCTAAAAACGCGTTATTTTGAAAGTAATACCATAGAAAACGGTAGCAGAAAACGGTGTTTATGGAACCATATCTCGTCCTACCCAGGCCTGCTACATGAGTATATCGAAACAGGGAGGTGGGGGGGGGGGGGGGAGAGGCAGATAAACAAAGGGGAACAAAGAAAGGGAGAGCAGGTGGTTGCAAGCACACAATCCCGTGGCTTGAGGCGCAAGAATTATTCCTCACCATTTCCGCATTCTTGCGCAGGCAAGCGAGGATTTATCTCCTCCCCATTCCCACCTCCAAAAGTAGGCCGAGGTCTGGCGTCTGCGAATGACAGTGAATGTAATACTCTAGTTGTCCTTTGGTAACCATTTAAACTTTGGCAGCTGACAGGCTGTTGTAAAATAACCAACAATTACCGCTATCACTGTGAGTTACAGTTGTTGTGAACTACAATGTAGGCCTGCTCTAAAATCAGCAAACCTCTGAGCTACAAAATAAATAAATAAATAAATAAATAAAATAATAATAATTCAAGACCAACTCGGCAAAGGGCAATGGATATCAATCTGTATCAAATCACATGACGACAATGATTCCCGCATAAAACTCATGTACATCCTTGAAATTCTCATGAGGTAGAATAACACCTGTCCGGACTTCCCTCTTACAGGTACAAACGTAAGAGCCAAAACACAACGTAGAAGGCAGCGCGAGAAGTGTCAGGTGTTTCGAGTCCGGTTTCCATGTGAATCAGCTTGCTTCCTTGAGTGTAAACGCGGGCACTTTAGCCAGACTACATACAATATAATCTGGCAGACGGAGACTCACCCCCCCCCCCCCCCCCCCCCCCCCGGGGGAAGATAAAAACTGAATGAATGAATTAATTAATTAATTCCTAATGATTATGATCAAAATGAAAGTAACGATAATACATAAATAAATAAATAAATAAATGAATAAATAAATACATAAATACATACCATACATACACTTGTATACATACATAAATGATTAAGAACAGGCTGTACACTGTACGTACAAGACAAGTAGCCCTCATTTTAAAAGATGAAAATTGCATATGATTTGAGCACCTGTAGCGTAACGGAAGTACTCCCACTAAAACTCGAAGAAAGGCATTTCCCGTCCCTGGGTACGACAGATTTGCTAGAGATTCATCCTCATCCAACACAGCTGTAAAAGTATCTCCATCCAAATGTTGTAGGTTTGTCTTTCTATTAGATTCGCATTCTTACTTGATGGCTTTCATTTTTATGTCTTTAGGGGCCCTGTATTAGTGTCAATGATAGAAAAGAAGGGTGCAAAAGAGTCCAGTAAGATCTACGATAAAAAGAAGAATTAAAGACTGAGATTCATAATCTCTTGAAGCTATAGGAAACGTCTTTGGAGCGCGTAGGTTGCGCGCCCTCTACGACGTAAAACGTTGTGCCACACAATAGGGCCTACAAGATTGCATGTGTAATGTGCCAGTTACTATAGTGTTTAGATCAATACATAGTACATGTACATGTATCCCATACCCATGGATCACTTACAAATCTGAATTCAGTGTAAGATAATCGTGTTGGTTCAATTGATAAACAGGTGTTTTAACGACTTCAATGATACAAAATAAAACGAACAAGTATTGATGGTAATGATAATGACGATAATGATACAGAGTAGTAGTAGTAGTAGTAGTAGTAGTAGTAGTAGTAGTAGTACTAGTAATAATAATAATAATAATAATAATAATAATAATAATAATAATAATAATAATAATAATAATAATAATAATAATAAAAGATGAATGATGGAAATAATGACAATACTCGATAGTCTGGCATTGATCTTGCAAAGGTTTTGTCGAGCAGGCCTTACTAGCGAACATGTTTCAATTTCTACATGCTGTCTTCTTTGTGAGAACATGGGACACGGGCCATTGTATCTTCCTCTCATACTTTCTCATAAACTGCACAAAAGAACAAAGGGTATTTTTTATTGTTTTTCGGCATGTCCCTGTTAAAAGCGCGGGCACACCTAATAGCAAGGTCAACTTTATAATGCTATATAGCACAGAGACTTCGTATACATGGTGTGTACTTTGGCGTCGAGTGTCGATGAACTTTGGACCATGGTTACCGAGTAAACATTTCCTCGCGCCTCTTATCTCTGATTCATCTCTGTTCTGCGTGAGTGATTCTGTGTGCCTGGGATGAATGTGCCAGTTTGCATTACAAAGAACGCTTAAATTGCAATATAAAATAAAATATGACGAAGAGAAGAGGACGAGGTATGATACAGTAGTATATATAGTATAGTGAAGGAGTTGAAAACAATAACATGTCTCCCAAAATGATATTGGAGAGTTGACTTGGATGTGTTGTTTTTAATTGTTGTGGTTGTTGTTATTGTTCTAAAGAAAAACAGAGAGAAAAATGGGACCCTATTAAAACAATTATTTACCCCAGATAATACTGACATAATATCAGATCATGATTGATCTCATGGAAATCAAACATTGATACAATGTAATGTCTCCACGAGGGAGCTCATAATAAAAGTCTCCATGGGGGAACTGAATGTCTCCACGAGGTAGCTCATTATGACTTGGATACAAAATTAATGTATGTAGACCTGTCGTGACATGAAGACAAAAGGGGACATTTCTTCCTGTATAACGAATGACATTCGATTTGACATATGTTATAGGGCTATCCATATAGGGTTTGATGGAAGTTACATTATTACAGCTTTGCGCTGTTGTATTTTGATACAAGCTTGAGAATTACTCTAATCGTATAAAGTTCACTGTCATACAATATGCAAGCGTGGATTCTTCACAGTGTAAAATGCTACACAGTCTCCCAATACACGTCTAGTGCTGTATGCAATACCCAACAGACAAAATGCAAGGAGGATTTGCATTGATTAACTGATCTAGAAGGCACAGTCCGCTACAGCAAGTTGCATGTACCTCAATGTGATATGTACGACGTTTCATTTCTGCATGTCCATAATTCTCGGAAAATCTCTCCCACACAGTTTGACATTTAAAATACTCGTACTTTCTCTCGACATAAAGGACAAAATGCGAAGTACATGATAATGTTTGCAGTATGTACATACGCATACACACATAACATACTGATAAAATATTATATAATTCATGTTTATATTCATTCACAGTACATGTATACATAATGGTGAATCTTTGAAAGATTGCTCTGAATTTTCCGATAACCTTACAATTATTCTTAATTCTATACTTTGAAAGATCCATATTGGAATGAAAAACAAACCAAAACAAAACATAACCCCAGATAAGTTTATTATAAAAAACAAAACAAAATGACAACGAGCCGTGGAATGATCCATCTACAAAATCTGCCTACGTCACGGCTGCCCTTTTCCCGAGTTTTTCAAGATAATCATCAAATGATTGTCCTAAAAAACAAAATCACATTATATTAAGTACCGGGTGGTCTACATCTTGAAATGTAAGCATGTTACAAGCTTTAAATGTGAGAATATTGCGAAAAAATGTATGTGCGCAGAGGGCACATCACGCAGTATTTCGCGACTTATTGCCGGTTGTGCTGCTTGTTCGATATTCTGTCTCATGTTTTGCAAACAAATTTTCCAAGTACAGGTATCGTTAGATGTTTCTCAAGATTTGCACATGTTTTCACATACAATTTAGTTTGTGCATGTTGCTGGTTATAGAGAATGCTGCATACCATGTTGCTGGCTTTTGGGGATGGGGCGTTTCATGAGAATTCGAGCATGTTGCGCCCCCCCCCCCCCTCGTGAACCACCCTTTAGAATCAATTATAGAATATCAATTCAAATTCACACATGAATTCAAGATAATATTTTTCAACAATTTTCCGCTAATTTTGCAACATGAATCACTTGAAATAAATATCATTTTGGTCAACGTTCCGGGAAAATATCAAACGAAAAGAGAGAAAAAAAGATATAAGATAAATATTCCACACATAATATGACTTTACTGATGAAAACATGTAAATTGAAGGTCACATCGATCACGATGAAATGGATTTATATTGACGATTCGAAAGATCACATAAAATTTTTAAAGAAACGAAAGATGCTCAGAAAAAGAAAGTGATGATCTCATGATGATGAAATTTAAGATACAAAAATAAAAGCCACATTCACTCTTGCTTAATATTTATAACTACAAAAAAAATGTGTATACTACGAAAATGAATGTTCACTTGTGAAAATTGATCACTCAAAAACGAAACTGAAAGTGCTTGGAAGTGCTTACCCCACCTATTGCACTAATTATGAATGCCGACATTTTGTAAATTTATGCCCAAACACGACACTTGAATGCTGACATCTGAATTTGAACCTTGCAACAATTTATTTTGGTTATTTTCAATATACAATTTTTCACAGAAATATTGATGTTAATAAATTACTTTTTGCAATGGGAATTTCTAACACATACCTCTGTACGTTTTGTTCGAGCTCCAAAGAAACAATGTATATTGTTTTGGGAATGCGATGTTACTCAAAGATTTATTCTCAAATATACAGGAAATCATAGTAATCAAACACGGAATCAAACTGAATTAACTTTAAGTATTTTTATTATACTTTGGTTCTGTAGAAAACCTTAAGAGTTAAAATGTGTGCGAGTGTGTGTGTGCGTGTGTTTGTATGCACATTATTTTATATCTTCAGCCAGAAACAGAAAGAAATCTTTTTTTTTCGTCTTTTGCCGATTTTGTCATTTTTTAAAGCACGCGAAAAAGAGTACCGTATAGATGAATATATGTTAGAAAAACAAATAAAGGTTTTGTATGTAATATTAAATGGAATCGTATTCATATTATTTCGACTGTTTGCGGCTATATACCTGTCAAATATATATATATATATATATATATATATATATAGATATAGATATATTTATAGATATATCACTTATTTGTATCAGGATGATGATAAGTGAATTAAATTTTTTTTTGAGGAAAAAAGAAATATATATAGGCCAATAATTTGCCAAGAAACGAATATGAAAGCATTAAACCTGAAATCGTTGGACCGAGGTCACGCCATTGCAACTCCATTGCACACCACACCACACCACTCCACACGCAAATTTGAATGCACGTTAATTTACCGAAAATATATGGCAATTTTACGAAATTTGCTTGGAAAACTTATACAAACAAAACCACGATAACAGTGCTCAACACAAGGGTCTATCTCGTGTATATTATGCACAGCACATGCGCCCTGGACCGGGGATTCCCCATCCAAACATGCCGTATACCACCAGACACTGTAACTGATGGAAACTGAAAGAATGGGCATCATAATTATGTCCCATAAAACAGTCGCTTTAGTTAAGGCAGTATATCAGCTCGCATTACAACAAAATTATGTTCGAAGTCTCTCCTTAAATTGAATCGTACACGTGTACATACTTTTATCGTGGAATTCAAGAAGCAGAGCATTTTTAGGAAATCAACTAGGAAGAAAAAGTATTTTAATGACACGTCTCCAATAGTCCTTGTTTTCGTTAATGAAATTGATCCATAAAACTATAAAAAGCGCATGTAATAGACTCAGTAGTGATATCAGTATCAAGAATAGCAATATAGTAATTTACTACATGTAAATATCCAATTTTAACTGCGCTCGTGCGTAGGCCTTCTGTTAGGTAAAATTTGTTGAATATCATTTCATCAACACTTTGGCAATAATGTATAAAACGAATGGTAAATAATGATTAGCAATGATCTATAATAAAACAGTGTATCTTTGTGGTACGCCTTTGAAGGAATTTTCACTGCCGTTCTTTTGGCTAACCTAAACCAGGCATACAACGTATATCCACGAAAAAAAAAAAAAAAAAAAAAAAAGATATTGTGGAGGTAGACAAAAAAGAGAGAAAGAGAGAGAAAGGGAAATAAGTCAGATGCTTGAGACAGGTAAGCGCAGCACAGCAAAACACACTACACTTATATGCTCCTTCATTCATTGATGATGATAGTATTACCACCATCTACGTTCTTTCTTTGTAGACTACCGTTAGAGACATCCGGGTCATACCGGTATTTTAGTCGTTTTCCTTTGACTAAACACAGATCATGTGGATTTTCGATATTACTGGCAACTGTAACGCAATCATAATGCTTATCCGGACCACTCCCTTAGTATTTTTCCCACTTCCCACTAAATTATTTTTGTAAAGAAAATAGGCCTACTAGTACTACAAGTGTAAAAAAGGCCAGAAAAACAATGTCAATGTCTTCGATGTGGCATCAGAAACTACAAGTTTCTATACCTGACGGCATTGACGGTTAAAGCTGACAGATTTAGGAGACAAAGTTTATGACAACTCTCATTTTGGAAAAAACAAACAAACAAACGAGAGTGAGAGAGATATTTGTAGCTCAGGGGGTCGAGAATCATCGAGATTTGTGCCAATGCAACATTACAACAGGGGAGAAGGGACTGGGGTCGAAGCACTTAATATTAACTAGCCTCAGTCCACAGCTTCCAATTCTAGGCATGAACACATTGCATTACGTGCAGTCAAGAGTTTTCGCGCACGCGTGCTAGTCCGGGGAGCGTTTTTTTTTTAAGACGGCACAGATTGGGGCATGGCGCGTGTTAAACCTATGGGAAAAACGTTGGGTTAGGGTTTTTGGTTATGGTTATGGTTAGGGTTAGGGTTAGGGTTGGGGTTAGGTTTAGGGTTAGGGTTAGGGTTAGGGTTTGATGGTTAGGGTTAGGATTAGAATTAGGGTTAGGTTTAGGGATAGGGTCCCCGATAGATTTTTAGTTTCCCCAATCTGTGCCGTCTAAAAAAAACACGCGTCCGGGGAATTCCCACAGGCTCTGGGGTCGGGGGATTGCGCAAAGAAAATGGCGTATGTCGAAATAAGCAGTACAGCAGATACACACAAACTGGCGTATTACAGACAATAACATTGCACAGACAAAGGAACACACACACACGCACACACATATGCATACACTCACTCACTCACACATGTGCATGCACATCTCATATAATCTCTTACACAATCTTAATTTTGATTATTTCAAGGTCTCAATATAATTTTCCTATTTTTCTTGATAGTTTCACGACACACTCCTACAGGAACTGCTCCTCTCTTACTTCTGAAAAGAAACACAAACTGGCGTAGAAGACAATAACATTGCACAGACAAACGAACACACACACACAGACACATATGCATACACTCACTCACTCACACATGTGCATGCACATACAATCTCTTACACAATCTTAATTTTGATTATTTCAAGGTCTTGTTTCAATGATTTTCCTATTTTTCTTGATAATTTCACGACACTCTCCTACAGGAACTGCTCCTCTCTCACTTCTGAAAAGAATCATCCCCATTTTTTCAGTAAGAAAGGTTGGGAGAACTATACAATAAATCACGAAATCTATCTCAAATTTGGCAAAAACATATAACCGATAAATCACCGAAACGTCATTGGCAACACTGCGAGACACATATTTATTTTCACAGGCAATCCGATTGTCGTGCGTTGTATAGCGTGTTCTCTGAAGTCATGCATGACATTCCGGTTTCCTGCGATAAATCTTCAAGCATTTATCATTTATTTTAAACTTGTTCTAAGGTGTGCATAACGCAGGGCGTAAGACACTACATGATTTTTACATTTCGCGATGATTTTTATTGTAGCCACCACAACATACCTTACCTACGAAGGAGTATTTTCTTCATGGTAAATAACTTGATCGCATCTACCTATACGTGTACCACGCATTTAACGATATGTGTTTTGTTAGTTTTTCATAAAGTTTACTACTCCTATTGGACACCATTAACTGCATGTCACTGCAAAGTGAGCACTTACTCGAGAGGCAGATAAGACGAGGGGGGGGGGGGGGGGAGAGTTTGACGACTGTACAGATTTTTAGGAGCTGTTTAAATCCCCCAGAGTTGATCTTTGGTCTGTTTGTTCGGGCTACGCCGTTTCCTCATTGATAACAACGACGGAGCCACTATGAATGATGAATCGGGATATGATTTGTATTTTGCTGCTTCAATCACTATAAACATCGGGGTGCGGATCGTAGTGCAAGGTACCCGAGTGACGTCAGGCGAATCATAGATATGGACACAATCGGAAGTTATTTGATTGCTGACAATGTGACCTACGAGAGACGACCCCGTCACCTTGCACATTTCCTTCATTCCCAGTCCTTATCGGCTTTCCCCATCAAATAGCGGTGTATGAGCGGAAAGCAAACTTTGATAAGGCATTTAGATTGCATCGGCAGTGAAGGGAATCGGGGACTTTTCTCTGTGTGAAATGGGGACATAATGTGCCCTGCTCCGCATCTAGGCTGCTTGTACAATGGTACACAATACATTATAATTGTCTTCCAAAAGAAATAGACATAAATAATCGTGCCACAGCAATGGTGGAATAATCGTGAAGTCAACAACAACAAAGGATTACATATAACATAGGATATTATAATGATAATATAGGATATTTAGGATATTACTATGATAATAACAAGAACAAAGTTTGAGCAAATTATGAAAAGAGACGACTCACTTGGAACCGAAGTCTGCGCAGGTCCCGGTGTCTGCACAATCGGAGGAGCTCCAGATGATATCGAAGGTTCCGGCGCTGAAGTGGGTAAGGGTCCTGCTTGAACAGCCGTTGGAGCCACTCCTCTCACTACGGGTGCCAGGGGATAGAACTCCCTGGTAGGTGAGATGTAGCCTTGCCCTGCTGCTTGGTGCAATACCCTTTCGGGTGGTACCTCATGAAGGTTCTGCGGGTGAGGAAGAGTTGGCGGCTGTGGGTGCGTTACAGGAGGCTGACTTGGCTGGCTGGAAAGCGGAGGTGCGACCTGAGGAGGTGACGAGCGAGGAGGTCCAATTTTCAGCTGGGGCTTTGGCTGAGGCGACAGAGAAGGAGGAGCTACTGGAGGTGGATGCTGCGATGAGACCAGAACAGGGGGAGGGAAAGATGCCTTTGCCGGTTGCGAAAGGGTCTCCTGCGGAGATGTCGTTACAGCTGGTGGGCGTAATTTCAGTAGTGCCTCGGTCGCAGGAGTTGGGATGTGTGACTGCGCTGCCGCTCTGATGTGCGCAGCGTGAAGTTGAGCTATGGGTGGAACAACGGAGCGAGGCTTGGGGGCGAGGGCGAGGAGTTCATGTACTTGGGAGGTACCTGTTCCCCTGTGGGGCCCAGCAGGAGGACGTTGCTGGATCAGAGCATGTGGTAAAAGGGGTCCATGAACAGGGTAGGTAACTTGTGACGCGTGTGCCTGTCCGGAGTGCTGTGGGACACTCATGCTTCTTGCTGGCGTCACGTGGGTAGCAAGACGTTCAGAACCATGTTGAACCCCTGGCTGAGAAGCTATGGCAGTCGTTGTTTGATAACCTTTAGAGGTCTTCTTTGCATGTATCTTTGACGTTGGAGATATCTTGGAAACCATGGTTGTTGGCGGCTTTGCTTCCGACGGTGCGGCACGGATGTCTGCAACGGGCCCCACAGATTTCTTTGTGTTGGTGCCAGGACTGGGTAGTCTGACCTGTAAAAACGTACCAGCAACTGGGGGCTGTGCCGGTGCAACATGTTGTTTGTGCTTCTTCGCAGGCGAGGGGGAAGGTGAGTTCACTGTCTGCGATGGCACCGAAGTTAGCGTCGTCACACTCGTCGCAGGCATGGCAGTTCCTCGCAACAGGCTGGAGATTGTTCTATCGGAGTTTGCAGGAGAGGGCGTGCCACTGCCTCCCTCCCCGGTATGACCAGCCAGTAGTTGACGGTGGGTAGCGTGCGAGTCTGGCGACTGGCCCGCACGTTGTTTGGGAGATCCGGTAGACGTTGGACCAGGTGAAGACCGACTTGGTATGTCTATGTGTGGCGGTATCATCGCGTGCAGATGGTGTCTGGGATCAATAGGTACAACAGAGTGGCTGATAAGGGCCGCTTTAGTATTGGGTGGCACATTCAAATGCCCCTTTACAGATTCGTCACCCCCACCAGTGTACCTATCCACAGTTTTAGCAGTCTCCGTCTTTACCGCTTTTGTTGGAGACGGTGCGAGTTGCGGTAGAGGTTTTGTCAAATTGAGCGGGGCATTTTCGGGGGTAAGCGGTTCCTTTTTCACCTCCTTCTTGACACGAAGGTCTAACGGCGCAGGCGATCCTGAACGGTTCTCTTCACCCTGCTCCATATTTACATAAGACCAACGGGCCAATTTCCTCTTCGACGCGAAGTCAATCTAGTCTCCCTCAGGGGAGAAAAAAAAAATGAAGGAGCTAAACTACCATATCAGTCATATTCAGTCACATAGAGATCCTGATCACGTATCGGCCGCTTTGTTTCTTCATACATGTCTCACAAATCGCGCGATATGAATAGGACGACCGAGCATTCATATTGGGGAAATACCCAAAGACGTCACGGAAGAATGAGGCTGGTATTGAGGCAGGTGTGGATATTGTCTCTGCCGCACTTGAGCGCAGATCTCAAAGGCTCGCATTGACGTCGCTACGCGTCACTGGTAAGGGAATAATCACCACCTTCCGAACCCTGGTTCTCATTGTTCAGTCAAAGATTTCTGCAAGAAAACACACAATTCAGTACAGATAAGAGACCTCACAGTGGCTGATCGAATTGGCATGTACAATTACATATCATGAAGCATGCATGTCTACAAAACATCGACGTCATAACTGACATTGCCAAACAATTACGGAAACACAAATAATCACTAAAACACTGCCATCAGTCGGATGGCATTTCAGCATGTTCGCTTTATTCAGTGACTTTATAAAATAATCATGCACTGACATGGATCTCACTGACTGTAATGATTGACCAACAGTCTGGAAAATTCCAGACGACTGGTCAAGCAAAATTAGAGTCGGAAATCCTGAGTGATCCCTTTTACTGATTGATTATAAAGTCATTGTTCACAGAACGAGCCTATACATGCGACCGAAGACAGTGCCATATATAATTAATCTTTATAGTGTTTGAGTAATTATTTAGCCTTCGTTTTAACAGAATCATCTAATCTCTTCAAATTATTGATATCAAAGGGCAATAAAAACAAGACCAAATATATATATATATATATATATATATATATATATATATATATATATATATATATATATATATCTGAGTGACATCACTATTATATCGTGTATTGCCATTATCCAATGTGACATGGAATTGTAATACTTCTCTGCTCGTCAGTGCTCGTGGTCTACACTCTTAAAACATCCGTGTCAGAACTGACCCGGAACTGGGTCCGTTGGGGTCACACACCGTTCCGGGTCAGAAATGACAAAGGATGGGGTCAGATATGACCCATTCAGTGTCATGATTTGGGTCAGGGTGACCCCATTCGGGGTCTTCATGACCAAATTCCAAGTCATTTTTTACCCGGAACGGTGTGTGACCCCAACGGACCCAGTTCCAGGTCAATTCTGACTCGGATGTTTTAAGAGTGTATTGTGCATTTGAAGAGCCCTGGTTGCTTTCCAGTTTGTGTGTGTGCTGTGTGTGCTTGTTTGTTTGTTTGTTGTTTAACAGTTCAAGCTTCTCTGATAGGAAGTATATTTTCAACTTATTTGAACACTTAGTCTTGTTTCCAAACACAAAAACTATCTTTCTTGGGGAAAAATAAAACACAATCACAAAAACCATCGAATACATACTTAGATACCAACTGACGCATATTTAGAACCTGTAAAGAATCCTGCAACGTACATATGGATCTCGCAATCAAGCCTAGCCCTATCCGCTATACATGCCTCATTGTCGTGTCAAACATACTGAACCTTGTGAAATATGCTTGAAAATGCTTCCAATGGGTATGTTACCCATTATATCAAAATACCACAAGAAACAGGATCCTCAGTATACAATACGTATGTGAAACTGCCTCATCCGGGTTTGAAATGGCAGCTGAAGTGGACGATTTGCAAGAACAGACACTAACCCTACAGTTGTATAAAGGTGCCCTGAGCAATAAATGGTACTATATACTCGGCGATATACTCTCAAATCAAAAGGAAATATTTTGCGTAAATGATGAATATCGCTATTGACTGTCTTTTCTCAGCTCCTCGCTCTTCCTCTTTTTTTTTCTTGTTAGGCTTCAATACCTGCTGTCGCATACCGTTTCCTTTCCTTCTTTTCTATATTATCAAATCATATCACTTTCGTAAGGTAAAACAAAATCATAAGTTTACAGATATAATAATACTGCTTTCAGATTTTTTTAAATCAAATTTAGGGTTATACACAATCTGATTGGTGTGATCTCTTGCTAATGATATATCGATAGCTATCATTATATCGAGTACGCTTAATTCAATAAAAAGACAAGTTTTTGATCATCCACGTTTTACGACAAATAACAATAATAATGCCTACAACTGTATATACTTCGCCGTCGAAATCTTTCAGTTATTATGACATCATTATTGTCTTTTTGCTTATTATAGGCACTGAGTGAACTCCCACTATATGTTATACAAATCGGAGAAATTCATTACTTCCAGCAGTAATCATCTTATCTGGTCTGTAATTTCTATGAAAGGTTGACTCAGCATACGAAAGCTACATGTATATGACATGTCATCGTCACACATGCCCAAAAAGGAATATTTTCATATGACACTTAGACATTAACAGTACATAAAGAGCACAGTTTGTGTTGTGGAATTTTGCTCATATTGTTTTTCATTGTAATCTTGCACCTCATGTTCACATTAACATTGTATTCTTCGTGACTTTAACGACTTTACATCTGATTTAATTTTGTCTAATAGCAATGTGTGTGTTTTGAGGGCCAAATGACACAGCATAAAAACACGGCCTTGTACTGTGGCCCTATACATGTATAATGTACACACTGTCCAAAGTCAATCGCACAAAAAAGAAAACTCGGATATGGAGTAGAATTTCATTGAAGGAAAATTTCCTCGAAGCCCGACACTCTCGTTGCTGCTACTCAAAAAATCGGGGATTTTTTTTTCCTGTGACGTCATCGTCGGGATACATGACGTCGACATACCAAGGAATAATACTGGTACACAAGTTGACGTACAGTACAGTAGAACGGATTTTAGATTCGGTGGCGTTACGTGCTATATAAGTGGGCTGACATACACGTACACGTATAGCGGACCGATTGTATACACTGTGTAGATGAACGCTCGAAACCATTAGAGCTCGCGTTTTGTTGTTGGAAGCATGTCGGTCTTGTGGGCCTAATTATCGTGTATCCATGTTGGGTTGATCTGTATTATCATCTCGTTGTATTTGTGCATCCATTGTCTCTAAATACCAACTTCTTACGGTCATTATTCTCTGTTAGGTGTTTCTTGTAGAAACTTTAACAAACACTGACGATTTATTAATTGAGTCATTCAATATATTGATATGATATGCACATAAAGAGATGTGTTTAAGCATTAAACTCCTTTTTAATTACAATTGTGACAATTCACACATTCCATTACATTCTCATAATACAAATACAAATACAAATATACAAATACAAATACTTTATACAAATACAAATACAAATACAAATAAGAATTCTACAAATAGCTTTATACAAATACAAATACAATGAAATAGTCCTACTCATGATTCTCATACACCAACCATGGTTCCTATTTTGTTTTCTCTGTTTCTTGAACATTTTTCCGGACTATTCCATATAGTCCTACTGAGGAAAGTATGCGTGAATGGGTGATGGCAAAGAACGCAGACACCAAGAATGTTAAGAGACCCGCATTTAACGCTGAATTCGATTGCAAAAAGACAATACAAATAAAACAACAAAAAACAACAATTAAAGCTGAAATATACCTGCAACTCCGGTTATCTATGCTCAACGACAAGGTCTATAACTCGGTGACCTCGTGTTAATACGGGCGATCCTACCAACAGAGTAGTCTATACAGTGTATTGTTTGAAGAAGAAAAAAATGCATACTGCCTACTGTATTCCGATCACTTTTCAGGCCCTTAATTTCTGTGGTGCTGTATCATTTTCATCGTTCAAAGTCAGTATTTCCTCTTCTTTTTTTTTCTTTAATTTGGTTAAATTCGTAATGTTAACCAACATTACATTTGATTGCCTATTTTGGTTGCAGAATTATTCAAAGCTTTTAGATCTTTTTGACCCATTAAATCGGTAACATATTTTACTATGAGAAAAAGGTCAATATAATTTCAGGGGCAAAAAAAAAATAAAAATAAAAAAACTAGAAATGTCGCTATGGCGACTGATGCCTCCGCCATAATGCATGATTCTCCCAATAGGCGTATAGTACAATGTCTTCACAATGTGTGATCCATGACAGTTTCACATAACTGGCAAAATATTGAAATGACAGGTTTGTCAGAAATGTCTTAAATATTCACTTTCCTTGAACTGGGTTTCCTATAATTTTCTAAGAGTGCCGGTACACATATTTGGGGAATTGAGAATTTTTACTTGAATTCTGACGGACCTTTCTATAAGTTTATGCTTTGAGTAATTTCCAAGGTATGAAAAAAGAGTGTAATGACAGTACGAAATAGATTTTTTTTTGGGGGGGGGGAGGAGGGCATTGAAACCTGGCCTTTGACCCTTAACCTTTGACCTTTTGGCAGGAAATTTCCCGGAGAATCTCCATTAGGTAATGCATACGTGTATTAAGTTTTGAAACTAATAATGCAAGCGTTGCATATACTAGTATATGAGGGAAATAGTAAAATTTTGACGAGTTGACCTTGACCTTTGACCCCTGACTATTGACCCATGACCCCTAAATTCCCTAGATAATCCCTGCCAGTCAGTACATGCGTATGTACCAAGTTCCACGAAGATACATTGAACCATTTGTGAGAAAAGTGACCACTATTTATAGCGGCATGAGCAATTTATCAAAGTTGTAAAGAGTTGTAAATTTCCCTGGGGATCTCTATCATGTACAGTAGTTGCGTTTCGCTATTAAGTTTTTATATAATTTCAGTTTTTTTACACTTGTTTTTCCAATGATTCATTACTGCTCCTCTCAAAGACACATCATCTCGAGGAGAGAATATTGCAACGACAGTTTGTGATAAGATTACCCATTGTTTTTCTCCTTTCTTCTGGACCAAGGGGAGGTTTACTTGAGGATGCTCTTCTGGGGTGAATGTTCTCTAGTTGTATCATTCTTTAAAGTTTGTTTGTCTCTTTTACAGCCCCATAAAAAAAAAAATGCCTTTAATTATTAACTTGTTTATTGTAGAGGTAGGTTATTCACACCTTTCCGCAAAATAATAGAAATGGGAAACTTCTTGATGATGATGGGGAAATAAATGCATGTGCTACATATTTCAAGTGAATTTATTCAGACCCCGAAAACAATAGTGTTCCAAATGCTATTGTGGGTACAAAAAGGAGGCATATTCTCAAATGACGTGGGGCTAGTTTTCTAGTATTGCATGAAATTTCATTTACGATGTTGGGAGACATTATTCTTCCACTATGCAAATTATGTGATGTTCGCAAAAGCGCTGTACAACCTTTAGCGCAACAAAGAGAGAGAGAGAGAGAGAGAGAGAGAGAGAGAGATGTGCTTGAAAGGATGTACATTTATGAGTGTGTTAAAACTGCCCCATGGACAACCAGCATTGCAAGATTTTCTTTTATTGGATTTTCCTGCTTTCTTCATTTATCCTCTTTGCTGAGCTGCAAGCTTATGTGTGCTTGCAGACCATTTTTCCTTTTTTTTTTTTGAAGGTACACATGAAGTTGTAGAAACAGGAAGCATTAAGATACAGAAATCAAACAGCATTTTTTAGAGTCATTTCTTTTTCTTTTTGTTTCTGTGACGAGGGCAAGATGCAGACATTTCTCAGATTCTTCAGTTTCATTCAAAAGTTAAAGAACAATATGTTGATACAATGTAGATGGACATATGGCCAAAAAAAAAAAATGGATGTAATGTTTTGAACACTGCCCTTTTGACAGTGTACTGCTTTCGTTATTCATATATTTTTTTTTTCAAATGATAAAATGATGAATTTGTGGACAGGAGAGGATCTGCTGTGATGTTTGATAAAATTTATTATCATGAATCCCAATGTGTCATTCATTCCCCCTTAGATTGCCTACTGGATCCACGCTTTTCCCGAATTATATTTTCAGAAAGTTAAAAAGGTGAGTGCTTTCATGATTGTGTAAGAATATTATATCCTTTGATTGGGCTCACTGACTGCAATGATCACCTATTGTTTTAACAGTCAACAGCAAAATGAGAGCCACAAATCCATCATTTTTTTATTGCAGATGTTGGTCAATCATTTTATGTGTGATTTGATATGTGAAGTTAAGGAAATCACTCAGTTTGCTGTTCAAAATGCACATACGGTGGACAGAGTCCCTCAAGTACATGTATTGTATGCATCCGTACTTCTCAACCTTTGTCAACCCAAGGCCAGCTTTGGCTCCCACTAAATTTCTTTGAGGCCCAGGTAGATCAGATGTCAATCTCTTTTCATTTTGTATTTGGCGGACATCGCATCCCACCTGTTCGAGCTTTGCAGCCCATCGGTTGAAAAGCGCTGGTATATGCCATATATTTAGCGAGTATTATTAGTCTTTGTGAGTCGGACTTGCTGACAATTTTCCAACTGGTTAAATTCATGTTCATGGAGTACACAGTGTTATCACTTGACTTGTGGTAAATGTACTGCATACCAGTACACGTTTGGGCGCATATATCACTTTCATGTCAAGATCAGAGTAGATACATGTTTGTTTGTTGTCTTTCTTTGCGATTAGCACTCGACTTGTCAAAATTCAAAAAAAAAAAGAGGAGAATATTGTTAAAATAGTAATGTTTGATCTGCTTTTGTAAAGGCGTCAAAAGAATACTGTTCGCAGAAATTTTTCTTTGTTTTTGGTTTTGTTTTTTCTCTCTCTTTACTGTTGAGCCCATGTTTGTCATTCATAATACTCTTGTGATGATCTCTATGATGTGAGCATTAGAGGGCTTTTAATAACATTTGATGTGTTTTTGCAGCACTCCTGTAACAAGATCGATTTCTAAAGCTAAGTCTGATCTTAGTTGTTTTTATTAAATAATATGTTTGTTTTTTCTCACTTTCAGGATGAAATGGGTGCAAGGATTCAATATTCTGCTTTCTACTTGTTCTTTGTGGTTGCGGCTTACCTTCTAAAGTGAGTTCTGTACTTCACCATCTTCTTCCTGTATATGTATTCACAAGTTTGCTGTCATTTGCCAGTTTGAACAAGAAAACAGAGGCTCTGCTTAACAGTGTATCTTATCTTAATCTACGTTTTGATTATGTTCACAGTGGCTTTGACAGCCCTGTTTGCCCAAAACGTAGTGTGTTGTGGGTAGGCGAGATAATCTCACTTTTTTCCCGCTGTATTCTGTTAAATCTTATTCATTTCAAATTAGCTCCAGTGAACATGTAGCGATCAGAAGCTGTTCACACAGCATCAGGTCAGGCTAGATTTACTCTCGTTGTGCCGTGACATTTTGGTAGATACAGCCTACTAGGTTTCTCACCGGCACTCTGACTGCTGTGGCAAATTTAGGAGAGTGTATACAATGCTATGAGGCTCTCTGTGCCAATCAGCACTTAGAAGCGGACAAAGGGTTTAAAACTATTTTGAGAAGTGTCTGCATAAATTACTGCTGTGGAGAGTGTTTGGGAGAAATGCTCATCAACTATTAATGAAGCTTTCCATCTCTCTCGTATTCTCATTCAGTTTGACTCGTCTAGGTCTAATGTGCATTGTGCTGCACTATATTGCTGAACTCACCTTCCACGTGGCACGACTTTTGTACTTCAGCGAAAAAACAGAATTGTCAGCACCATGGTGAGTATATTCCATGTGTTGTTTGTTTATTTGTTTTTTTTTTCATTTCCCTTCAACTAGCACATTTATTTCACTTTGATGCAAAGCTACCGCTTCGGGCACAGCCTTCGATGTGTTAAGAATGCAGTGCTACATCCATTTCAAATTGACCGAAAAGAATAGAGTAACGTCAAAGGAGTGAATCAATAAATGTTTCATAGAAAATTGCATTAAAGGGATCGTATAGTTTTGGGTGAGACCTAATTGCAGGTTTCTAACATTTTTTTTTTTGGTGAGATAATGAGAAACCTCTTATGAAATATGAAAGAGCATGAAATTCCATGAGGAATTCAACGATTATTTGATGAAAATTGGTTTTGAAACGGCTGCGATATCCAAAACAGAGCGATTCTAATAAAGTGTGGGACCCACCTTTTATTACGATCGCTTTGTTTTACTTTGCTTTTGGATGTTTCAGTAATTCCAAACCCGATTTTCATCAAAGAAACTTTGAATTCCTCTTAATAGAATGGTATGCTCTGTGCTATTTCATAAGTGTTTTCTTGGTATCTCGCAAAAAGTTAAAAGTCCAATTCTCATCTCCACCAATACTGTACCATCCCTTTAAATACCAATGAGAAAGATTATATGGAAATGTTGACCGAGTTTCACATGTTTTCTTGAAGCAGTAAGATTATTTTCATCCACATGCAATACAATGCAGACGAGGTAAATGTTGCCACCTAGCAGTGCTCTCATGGTTTGAAAGTAAATATCACGACATTTAATTCATGTTTACAGTCCCGCATTTTACCTGAGTCGACTGACCTTTATAGCATAAAGGTGATGAGAAAATGCCCTGAGCAGTGAGGACTCTGAGAGTGAGAAGGAAAATCGGGCAATTATTCAAATTCATGAAAATCTTCCGTCGAGATGTTTTCATTGCAACTGATTGGGCAATACTCAACTTTTTCATGTGAGAACTTCTTTTCTACATGGAGTTGACGTGTGACATTTGGTGTGAATGATGGCTGAATGTCATCTTCAGAAACTAATTGTGGAAGACGGGATAATAGAGAGATCCGGATAGGAGAGGTCGGACTGTAATGTCAGGCCAAATTTTGTCATGTAAAGGCTTGTGTCCTGGTAGGATTGCTATAAATGTCACAAAAACCTCAACACTGATCTTGAATTTCTGCTCCAACCAAGAAACAGTTTATGACAAGACAAAGAATAAAGATAACAATGAAATTAAAACTTTTATTTCCCTCCTAACTAGGTGGGGACCACTCCTCTGACTGTTTATTATGAGACAAGGAATAAAAACTGTTCCAATAGTAAAATTAAAGCTTTCTTTTCACGCTTAGCTTGGTGGGGGCCTCACATTTGATAGTTTTCTACGAGCAAAGAATACAGATAACAATGAAATTGAAGCTTTCATTTCCCTTGTAACTTTGAAGGGACCACTCCTTTGACTGTTTATTACAAGAAAGAGAATAAAAACAAAAGTAAAATTAAAGCTTTCTTTTCACATTTATCTTGGTGGGGCCTCCCTTTGATAGTTTATTGCAAGCAAAGAATACAGATAACAATGAAATTGAAGCTTTCATTTCCCTTGTATCTTTAGGGGGACCATTCCTTTGACAGTTTATTACAAGACAAAGAGTCAGAATAACAATAAAATTGAAGCTTTTGTTTCCCACCTAACTTTGTGGGGACCTCGTCTTTTGGTGGTTTATTGCAAGG